>NC_089513.1:1423500-1747000 GCF_036850995.1 Saccopteryx leptura | reverse complement strand
GGAAAGGAGAGAGATGAGAAGCATCAGTTCTTTGTGGCTGCCCCTTAGTTGTTCATTGATTCCTGTGCCTGTCCCTTTGGCAAAGCGGACCCCTAACTGCAATGAAGGTGAAACACACAATCACACACTTTTTCATATGTGCCTTGACATATGACAGGGGGTTACAACAGAGTGAGTGACCCCTTGCTCGAGCCAGTGACCTTGAGCTCAAGCAGGTGAGCCTTGCTCAAACCAGATGAGCCCGTGTTCCAGCCGACTACCTCAGGGTTTTGAACCTGGGTCCTCCACGTCCCAGTCCAAGGCTCTATCCACTGTGCCACCGCCTGGTCAGGCTGCTTTTGCATATTTTGATGCCATTTCTTTATAACACAGCTACTTTACAGAAGATTTGCACCCAGTGAAAACCTCCAATGCTTTATCCCCAGCACCTGTAATAGAACAGATCATGGTTTGTTCTCAATAAATGCTTGCTTTCCTTTTCTCTGCTCGGTGAGGTTCAATAAGCTTTTCATGATCACTTTCAATACCTTTAATGAGGTATGACTGATATACAAAAAAAACCCAAACTAACCCCAAAACAACAAAAAAGGCACATTAATGCACAGAATCACACAATCAGATGAGTTTGAACATATACGTACCCTTGTGAAACCACCACCCTAATCAACATATTAAACTTATTCATCACGTCCCAAAGTTTCCCTGGGCCCCCTTTTATTGTGGTAAAAAGACTTAGCAGGAGATCAACCCTCTTTTTCATCATGTCCGCAGTGTGGCCCTCACAAGCTCTGTCGCTATTTCAAGGGGCTGGTGGCTGAGCAGGAGCTCGTGTCCTTCTGCCTTTCCAGGGTGCTGCCTCTTACTTTCTCCCATCTGTCCTCCGATGGGCTGGGCTGCCGCTGGCGGAGCGGTGTGTGGTGGGAGTGGGGACCCTACCCTTGTTGCTGATCTCACAGGGAAAGCTTCCTTTCTGTTTCTCACTGCTGAATGTGACATTAGCTGTGGGCTTGCGACATATGGCTTTTAGTATGTTTGGCTAATTTCCTTCAAGGTTGAGTGGGCTGAGTGTCTTTTGTTTTGTTTTTATCGTGAAAGGGTGTTGAATTTTGTTAAATTTTTGGTAAGCTACCGGTGCCCTCTCCCCACCAAGCCTTCCCCAGGGCGGACACGTGTGTCAGGACAAATATGTTTCACCTTCATTGCAGTTAGGGGTCCGCTTTGCCAAAGGGACAGGCACAGGAGAGTCCACGTCCGGGACGCTGCCCCTGAGGGACATTTCTGCACCCTTTGGGTGGTCAGTGTTGCCACCGGCAGGGGCTGTGAGTGTTCAGTCTGATACGACAAACCCCAGGACAAGTTGTGAGGATCAGGTCAGGAGGCAGGGGTGTGGGAGGAAAATACGAACGAACTCGGAGCCCCGCGGCGACAGAGATGGAGAAAAACTACTTATTCCTCTGGGTGTGATTGCCTTCTGTTTGGAGAAAGGGCTTCTCTGTGTCCTGGGCCTCTAACAGGCCTGCAGTGTTCCCTGCCCCCTGCCTGCATGTCCCATCGGTCCTGTGCTGTCAGGAAGGCTGGGTGTGCAGTGCTGAGATCATGTGAGGACCCTGCTCCTTCTGGGGCCTGTGTTATTTGAGCCTACAGAACCCCCGCTCCATCTGGTGTTGTCTCAGATGAGTTTCAGTGGAACCTGACTCGGAAATTTTTACGTATTTTTTTTTTTAATGGGAGACTAAGCTTTATTGATTCACTTCAAGTTTAGGGCCTCAGATTGAGTAGTTTTTTTGTTTGTTTGTTTTTTGTTTTTTTTTGCTTTATTCTGTTTCCAAAGGATGAGATCACCAACAGTTCCCTAAAACTCAGAGAGCTTTCTGTGGGTCTTCCTGCTGGTCTCTCAGAGCCAGGGGAGGGCAGAGGGCATGAGGACCGTGGTGGGGAAGGGGACGATGGCGTCTGCCTGCAGACAGTGACTGGGTTCATGTGCTAAGGAGCTTGGCCGATGGAAAGTCGTGGAAGGTTTTGATCTGATCGGAGCTGTATTTTAGGAATCTCTTAGAGAGAGCCCACGGTCCGACAGCTTCATGAGAACCCTTGGCTAAAATAAAATGCACTAAAACTCATTGATTTTCATCTTATACACACCCCAACACAACAAAAATATTGAAGCAAAGGAAATAATGGTAAAATGCCAACCCCTCTTGAAGAGAATCGGCATAGATCACAATTCAGTTCCTGTCTCCCCTGGTCTGGCTGTCCGTCAACAATGCAAGAGAAAATATCTTTCTATTCATTTTCCATCATCTGCAAGTGAGTGTTTCGGCTTAATGGATTCATCCTTGTTCGAGGCGGAAACACACACGCCTATTGATTTGTGCACGGGGCTTTCCATTAGAATGCAAAGTCAGCATGGATTTCTTGTTTGCTCTGTGGAGGTGGCTGTGAGGGTGGGGGGGCTGAGTCTGCACTCGGCTGGCCATTTTGTCGTAGGTCATGGTGGAGCAGTAATTACAGGGAACGCAGGGGCACACACCATTTGGCAATAACTCCCGCTGGTTTAGAAGAGCTGGTGAAGGAGCGATAATCTCCACTCGGGAGAAAAAAATAATAATCATTTGAACCATCGAGAGGGAAGACAGAGCATGTAGCCATGGTGTGAACGGCAGAGAGCTCGGCCCCTGCAGCCCAGACAGGACAGGATTTGGGTATTGATCTCACCAACCATCTCGAGGTGTTGTTCCACACGGCTTCTTGCTGCAGCCTCCAGTGACCCTTCTGGAAAATGTGGCTGGCCAACACTGTCTCTCCTGGGCTATTTCTGAGGACCATGAACAAGGAACACAAAGCCCCTGGCACAGGCAGAGGACTGTCTAGATTCCCCCAAGGGCAGTCAGGTTTTGTAAGGACGTGGCAAGAAGCACTTCGTCCTGGCTGGGGAGGTAGGTTTGCCAGATGGATTCGTAAAAAAGGTCAGGATGTCCATTAAATTGAATTTCAGAAGACAAATCATTTTTATACATTTTTTTTTTTTTTGGTATAAGGATGCTCTGTAATCTAGTTGGGATATCCCAGGATATCATCGGACACGGTACTTAAACTAAAAAAAATATTCTTTGCTTTACTGAAAATCAAATGGAACTGTGTATCTGGCAACCTTAGTAGGTGGGTTATATCGAAAGATTATTCCTTTTTTTTTTTTTCTTGACTGTTCAGAGGTCTTATTCCATTCTCTGTAGTCTCATGCTGTTAGGCTGAAAAAAAAAAAGAGCTGGACTAATTAATGGTCTGGGCATAAAATACCCCTAATTAAGTTGACTATTCCTCATCCCCTCTTCATAAAGTAGGGTAATGATGCTACCTGCTCTGCAGGTTGGCACTTGGTGATGGCCGAGTTAATAAATAGAATGGGGTTGGAAAAGTGCCCAGTATATAATAAGTGCCTGCAACACTCATTGTTACCATATTTCATCAATGCTAGCAGGGTCTCTATTTTCATATTTTAAAATTTGTAAAAATTGGAAATGTCTTTCATCATTGAGAATCGCCGTGGGCCTGGTGGCAGCGGAGGGTGCACGGCTTGGGGGTGGCTGCTCCCTCCTCATGGCTTCAATGTGGGGGGTCCCTTGTTTGGAAATAAAAGCAAAAAACCAAAACCAAAACGCTTTCCTCCTTAGGAGGAGAGAAGTCCCAGGCGTAGCAGAGAATCTCAAAAAGAGAAAAGAACATGGATAGAAAAGCTTTGTTTTTTACCCTTAAAGAGAAATTCTCCCAGGCTCCTTGGAAGAGGGAGAGAGGTGAGGTTGCCGTGCAGAGAGGTCCCAGGACATGTGAGGGAGGTCTGGTTGCTCCTAAGGCACTTGCCCGAAGGGGACCCCGAGGAGGGAAGCATCAGGTTGCTAGGGAACACAGTCCCGGTGCCCTGGTGACCTCCTGGGGCCTCGGCCAGCAAACCATTGCAGGTCAAGATGGGGCACCCCTCTCCGAATGGAGGCCGGGCATCTGCAGTGACAGGAACTTGGAAGTGCGCACTGTGGGGAGGCCTGTGGCCCCGATGGGCTGTAGAGCTGGCTCCGCAGAGGAGGGACAGGGGAGCTCAGAAACGAGGGCAAGAGACTGTGAGGTGAGCCGAGCAGGGGTGCTCACACCTGGGGGAGGGCTCCCCACAGAGGCCCAGCTCTCCCTGGGAACTGAGAGCAGAAAAATGCCTGGGGCATGGGAGGGACTCAGGAAGACCTGTGTCCCTGCAAGGACAGGGTCAGGGGCACATGGCCGAGCATGAGGTCATAGACGAGGGGCAGCAGCCGATGTTGCCAGGCAGACGGGAGAGCCGTGAGCACCGAGTGTGTGTTTGTAAACAGGCACTGCCCCTGGAGCTGCCCAGAGGCCCCTGCAGCGGTTGTGCGTGTCTGTGTGTGCAGACACAGGGGTGATGCCCGAGTGTCAGGTAGGCGTGTGAACCCACCACACGCACGTAAGGACCAAGAGAGAGATGGGCAATTAGACTCCCACCTCGATGGCTTGCTGTGTCTCTTAAGCTCCAACACCGAGTTTGCCTGATTCTGAAAGCGGACGTGACCTTTCTCCGGCTGTCAAAAGAAGTGGAAAAGTGGGATAATTGCATATAATGGTGGTAAACTCTTCTATTGTTTATCAGGGAGGGGAAAAAAAGAACCAAGTGATAAGTTCAATGTGGGAATGGCTAGGCGATGAATTATGAGCGAGGCTTACATCTTTTTTTTTTTTTAATTAAGTATCTTGTTGATCATTCCACAAGCCTGCCGTGCAGCATGTGGGAGAATTACCTCGTGCAGACGCGTGTGAACTCTCGTGCTGTTTACGCTTCTTCCCCTCAGAATGGATGGTGCCTCTTACTGGTTCCCTGTGGACGTGTCTCTGCAGCTCCAAGCCCTTCGGCACGGAACAGCAGCGTCCCTCTGTCCTGCTTCCACTCGATCTGTCCTCACCTCAGACTCCCAACCCAGTCCTCAGCCTTGAGTTCAGGAAAGAAACTGACTCTGCTTTGAGCGAGAACCTAAGTCCCTGGTTATTATGGATTATCTCTTTTTTTTTCTCCCTGATGTACTGCTCTCTGGGCAAAATGGTCCATTATTGTTTCCATAGGAACGGCACTTTTTTTTTGAAAGTGTTAAAGAACGTTGAGAGAGAGAAGCTTGCAAGGAAAAGATCGCCACTCAGGACATGAGTTCATGCCTGCCGTAATGCGGTGTGGACTATGCTTTGCGCTATTCTTCTACATGAGAAATAAGAACTACACTGAGAGCATCCAGGAGAAAATTGTTGAAGGGCTTTCAAACTAAATGGATTTTATATTCCTGCAGCTCCTGTCCCTCCCCCTACATGCCTGGTAAGGGTGAGGGGTTGATTAGGGAGTGGTGACAGGGGTTAAATTAAAACTGAACAACAGCCACAATGGTGTGTTCCGTGATGTTAGCAAGATGTGTCTGGAATCATCTTTAATCTTCAGGCATTGTTGTCTATCCAGGCGGCCTCGGAAATGCCCGCGGCTTCTCCTGCATCGTGTCACATCACGTGTGCTTTCTGTTCATTGCCTGTCATTGCCTGTTCACACGGCATTCCGATGTGATTGATGTAGAATTCCCTAAAGGGCGGCTAGGTCATGCACTCACTAACCGTGGAATGAATGGCATCAGCTCCTGTTTCTTTTCTTTTCTTTCTTTATTTTTTTAAGATTTTATTTATTGATTTTAAAGAAAGGAGAGAGAGAGTGAGAGAGAGAGAGAAGGGAGGTGGGCAGAGGAGCAGGAAGCATCACCTCGTTCATAGTAGTTGCTTCTGGTAGGTGCCTTGATCAGGCAAGCTCAGGGTTTTGAACCGGCAACTTCCAGAAACCAGCCATCTCTGCCTTCCCCTTTTCCAGACTCAAATCAAGTCTCAGTGTTGAAATCAACACTAGCTCCCTGCCATCCTTCTGTGGTCTCCTCTGTGTTGACTGCGCCAGTGCCCTCCCCGGACCCCAACCTTGGCGAAGTCCTTTCTATCTTCACGTCTGTGCTGTGAGCCCCTGAGGACATCCCCTGTCTGCTCTTTGACCTGCAGCCCTGAGCTGCTGCCTTGTTCCCATGAGGCTCCCAAAGAAGACGTCCTGATGACACAATTGGAGCCCGGGGGCACGGTCCCCTCCATTAACTTTGCATCTCTGAACGTCTGGCTTTAGACTCCACCTCACCTGGGGACCCACAGTGGGGTCCTGCTCTCCAACATTTCCCCGTTTGTGTTTGGTTGGGTTGTACCGCCTACTGCTACACTCTGTGATCTCGTGCATCTGAAACGGGCATCCCTGTTTTCCTTTCTGGAAGGAAAATCGTCATCATATATACAATGAGTTCCGAGAGCACAGGCAGACGGGGGAGGGGGAGGCCTGTGCCGTGCAGAGGGCACGGGCTCCCGGGTCCTCACTGCACCTTGCAGGGCGCCTGCCGCTGCCTCCTCCTCCAGACTAATGCCCACGCTTCCATCAAAATGGAAGTTGAGCCATGTTTTCTATCAAATGTTCTTTTGAAAATTGCTCTAACATCTATCTCATCCCTGGAGCCATGGCTACATGACTGCATGTAACTTGTTATTGCAAAGGCCAACAGATCTTTTTCTTGGCCACAGTGTACACTCAGCGGAAAAGGGAAAAAAGGGCAGGGGACTGTGCGAGGCTCCCTGGACTCTGCCTTCTGAGCTGTGTGCGTGTATTTAATGTTCTGGGTTACATGCTGCTCAGCCATGCCTCGTCTGCAGTGGCAGAAGCCGTGAGGACCTGGGAGGCAGAGCTCTCACAAACCGTTTCCAGTCCAATCCATCCTGAACTGGTGTGGGGCTGCTTAAACCTGTGGCCCCTGTGTGGTCTGGTCCCGAGGTGTTCTCCCCAATCCCGCTGGGACCGGACATGACATGACATGCTGAGTGAGATGCATCTGTCCCCAACAGGGACCGTGGACCTGGAATACATAACTATGGCTTGAAGAATAAAAGTTACGAATGATACTAAGCTGATACCAAATAGAAAATACAACATTCTGGTCTTCAACTCCAGCTACTTCTCAGACAGCGCTGTCCTTCTTGATGCTCTGAAGGGCAGTGGCTGAGTTACCTCCGTGATTGAAGTGTGTGTTTGCACACTTTGGTTCTTTTTGTGTGTGTGTTTGTGTGACAGAGACAGAGAAAGTCAGAGAGAGGGACAGATAGGGACAGACGGACAGGAAGGGAGAGAGATGAGAAGCATCAATTCTTCGTTGTGGCTCCTTAGTTGTTCATTGATTGCTTTCTCATATCTGCCTTGACTAGGGGGCTACAGCAGACCGAGTGACCCCTTGCTCGAGCCAGAGACCTTGAGCAAGCTGGTGAGCTTTGCTCAAACCAGATGAGCTCGCGCTCAAACCGGCGACCTCAGGGTCTCGAACCTGGGTCCTCCACATCCCAGTCTGATGCTCTATCCACTGTGCCACTGCCTGGTCAGGAAGCATACTTTAGTTCTTGATTTCAGGTTTTATGAGATGACTCCCCCTCCAGTAGGTGAGGATACACTGCACCTAGTCAGAGTCCACTTATAACTTGTAAATATTTATAAGTCTCTCTGATTCTCTCCAAAGGATCTGGGAGCTCTCAGCATCCATCAGCATTTTAGCTGGTGGAGAAGAAATGATGGCCCCTTCAAGGCCATCTTCATGATTCTCTCTCATCTGCCCCCAGATAACTGCTGTAATTGGTACCTTTCTCAAAATCACCATCCATATCTTAACATTTTAACTTTTTTTTAGTAACTTTGTACATTACTTCTGAAATAGAAAATCAACCATGGCATAGACAAGATTAGAAACATGCAAAAGTGTTGTCATGTTGAACTGTGTAATAGGATGGGAGCCATGGAGAAAGACACGTGATTACCCCACAGCAGACAGGAGTCGTCCTGGGATGTTTCCAAGTGGGAGGAACAGATGGAGTCTGTACTTCTCTCCCTTTATCCGTGTGACCTTCCCTCAGTTGCCCAAAAAGTATAACATTGGCCACTTTCTGTGGGCCATAGTTTTCTTATGAAAATTGTTGGACACTTTCTTATCATTTTCTAATTACTTTTCTATATAGTTGAGAAAACAAATGTAAATAAGATCTTTTAAAAATATCATTTTATTGTTTGAAGAGTTAATTTGAAATAATTACTCATTTGTAGCCCAAAGTGTTTTATTTATTACATTATTTTTTCAATGCTTTTTTTTGTTGTTTGTTTGTTTATAGTCTCTGCATCTTGGATCTCATGTCCACTTACTTAGATTTTGGTGGCGGGGGTTTTGAGCATGTATTATATTTTTTTTCCCACATGGAAAAGATAAATGATTTGAGATTGCTCATGCCCGAAATTGACTTTATTTGCCCTGAGTGATAATTTAGCTGGGCACCAAATGATAGTTTCCATACTCTATTCTTCCACAGTCTTATAAAAAAAATGCCTATTTTATTTTTAAATGTCTACAGGACTGTCTTTGTGTCTACATTTCTCATTGTCTGGATAGAAAAAATACCTATCAATTAACGTTTGCATGAACAACTAAGGTATAGCAACGAAAAACTGATGATTAATGCTTCTCATCTCTCTCTGTTCCTGTCTGTCTGTCCCTATCTATCCCTCTCTCTGACTCTCTCTCTGTCTCTGTAAAAAAGAAAAAAAATAAGTGTTTGCTTTAAAAATAAATCATTCAGGAGATAAAATATGCTGCTGCTTTCTTAGCTCTTTTGTAGCCAGAATCGTATTTTTTTCCTTATAATTTATTGTTTCCCCTCACTGACTTGTCACCCTTAATTCTCTAACAGCTGACATATATCCCATGTCTAAACTCAAGATAAATTATTTAAATTACTTTATAGGAACAGTACTTTAAAACCTTTTTATCTACAGGCTTTATGTTATTGTATTTTATTTTTAAAATAAACAGTGAAGCCAGTGTTTTCTGGAAGTCAACCAAAGTAAGGTGCTTTAGTGCCCTACAATTATAACTTAGGTGGCTAAAATTCAACGTAAGATGTTTTTATCCTCTGTAGAAATGAAATGGGAAAGGAATTTCACTAGAACAACAACCCAAATCTCTTAAGAGTTTGCATGACAACACAATTTTAAGTTATTGATTAATTTGAGAGGTTGATGAATCCTAAGCTTCTGTGGCTCCTGATTTTGTAACCATTTAGTGCATTTAAGTACACATAGCTTTGTCCCCTTCTGAGCGAGCGACCCTTGTGAAAATAAATTGGGTGACAAGAGCCTTCCTTTCAGATGACCAGGTGCTAACACAAACCAGATTCACAACAGTGAATAACGCTGAGGCTTTACAATGACATTTAGGTCTTGAGAGAAAGGCTTCATCTAAGAGGCATATGAACAGATCATTCAAATAAATGAATGATTTACTGGAGCTGATAGAAATGCTATCAATGGGGAGAAATTATGCTGTGGGTTTATTATCTGCTGGCTTTCAATTCGCTGTTGCCTAACTATGTACTTACTTTTGGATTGACTTTCTTTAGGAACTTGCCTATTTAAATATCACTTCTGACCTACTGAGGAGAAGGACTCCCTTTTGTTTATTATCTGAAGCAACATAGCAAACCTCTACAATTTTCATTGATCCTCTCTAGGCTGATGCAGGATCTCAGGTGAGTCACAGCCGATTTTCACAGGTCCTCAGGTCACCTCAGCACTCAGGGGCCCCTCCTGGGTTTCTGCATCAGAGCGAGCTCTTAGTCTGGCCTGACATTTTCTGTGGCCATTGAGTGACTCAGTGGGTGGAAGGAGCCGGCAGGGAGCCACAGAGCCCTGAGCTGCTGAGTGACTCCGTGATCCTTCTGAATGCAGATGAGTCACTGGAACAAGACCAGTCGGCGCAGAGCAGCCGGAAGGCTCTGAAAAGACAAGATTGCCTCTTCGATGACAACGTGGGAGTGAGGGGTGTCGAGGCAATGAGCCGCGTGAGACAACAAAGAGGTTGTCCGCCCGTGCGTCTGAGCTTTTGGATTGAAGACCGCCTCCCTTGTCCCCATTACCCGGGAATATATTCATCTTTTCCTTAACTTTTATGTCACAAGTGAATCCATAGCCCTTCATTGTCCATGCTACTGTGAGATCCAGAGGAGATGCAGCGCGTCCGGGAGACTGAAGTCTGGTCCCTGTGCTCAGACCTCTGTGAGCGTCTGCCTCACATGGGGGGGGGGGTCTTGGTGTGTGTGTGGGGAACAGGCTTGCCATTCTTTTCCGCCCAGCAGCTACAGGAGGCCCCCATGGCTGCTCCAGAGACCACACCTTCCCCTTCATGGGTGTAGTTGATAACATAGAAAATGGAGCGAGAGTCGAAATGCTTCTAGAAATACAGAAATAGCCACTATTTGTTACCCACGGGAGCAGACTGTGAGCCACGCATTTGGCAAGTGTCGTTCTCTAGTTTCCCTCTCCACCTCCCCTCGTGTTCCTGTTGACTGGCTGCTGTGTTGAATCTGGGCGCCTTCTATTGATTTATTTTAAATCTGCAGTACAGAGACCGAGTTTTCCAGTTAGTAGGTTTTGAAGAGGTGCTGCTTATTTCAACAATCACGAATCCACCTCATTTCAAACTGACACCGATGACAGTGGTACCCCACGTCAGGCTAGTTTACATTAGATCACAACTCTTCCTTTTCTACTTAGCTAACCTTCATCATGGGCATTTTACACAGTGCAATTCTTTTCAACAGGTGCTTACTGAGCACCCACACTGCACTTTCATTTAATTTATGTTGAGAGACGACAAAGAGAAAAGGCACAATCTCTCTATCAATCCTCATAATTTTTAAAAATCTTGTGGGGATGAAGAAATGACGTGCACAAGTGCATGGCACAACAAAATCAAGAGAAGTAGATGCTTTATGTCAGAAGCAGCATGAACCACAGTCCACACAGGTCAGAGATCCGGGACCCCTTCTCTCCCGGTGAGCCTAGGGCAGCCTGGCTGATTCAGACTAGCACAACCTTCCACTTTCTTCCAAATCTGGCTGTGCCAGGTGCCACTGCATGCTGGCATCAGGGAGTAGCAGGAGAAAGGCAGAAGGCAGTGACTGAGATAGGCTGGAATGGTGTTCAGAGAATTCTTAATAAAAGAGCACTTAGTGCTACCAGGTTTGAAGGAGGTGCTGGAGTTGATGGACAGGGAACCATCCTGTAGGAAGAATAGAACCAGTGGATGTGCCTGATGCAGCTCCTTAAAAGAATGTAGTCACGTCAGTGTGTGTGTGTGTTGTGTGTGTGTGTGTGTGTATGTGTGCATGTGTGTGTGTGTCTGTGAGTGCTTGCAACATAGCTTCACTGTCCTTACAATGAGACCTTTGTATGTATGATGCAGTGCACTATGTACCAGAGACACTTTAAAATGATTGCTGGAGCACCCTGCTGCCATTGGTGAGATCTCGCCGTGCCCTCACCATGGTAACCCTTCATTTTCATGTCCAAGGCATGTCAACATCAAAATTCATTGTGACCTCCGCCATCTCAGCCTCCTTTTACTGATGAACACACAGTGTGCTCAAACTTGGAAGAGAGGAAACTCAAGGAACTAGGGCAGGGGTCGGGATCCTATGGCTCATGAGCCAGATGTGGCTCTTTTGATGGCTGCATCTCGCTTGCTGACAAATCTTTAATTAAAAAAAATAATAATGGAGAATGATGTCAGAAAAATGGCGCCGTAAGGAGTGATATTGATAAATCTCCCCCAAAATTCAACAAGATCTTCAACCAGAGACAGAAAAATCTATCCTTGGAGCCTCCAGAAGTTCCACACTAAACGAGAAGGTATGATTGAGCGAAAAATTGACTAAATATATAATCAACCCTGAAGGAAATAGGGAGTAAGAAACACTCTGCCTTCCTCACAAACCTAAATAAGGGCTGCTTTCACTGGGAACTGATAGTATAGGAACTAAGGTGGGCATAGGGTTTGAATAGAACCAGACTGCGAAACAAACGTCCAAACCAGGCTGTGGCATGGAGATCCAAGCCGAGGAAAAACTGTGCTTGTGGCAACCCAGTCAACACAAGCTAATGCTCGCGCTAAACCCAGACAAAGAAAGGCAAGTGGGACAGCCATCCGCCCTGATCTCCTGGTCGGCATGCACAGATAGTGGGCGAGAGATTCCTCCTAGAGCCCCAGGAGTGGGTGCCTGTGTTACCAGACAGAGGGGCAGAGTCAGAGGCCTTTCTGTGGGCCGAAATCAGAGTCTCAGGGTTGCCCTGCATCCTGAAAAGCAGTGTGTGGGGAGTGAGTGGGAGCAAAATTCCTTATGCTCGAACTTTTCCGTGCAGGTGGGGCGCCTCATACAGAGGGAGAGGTGGCCGGCCTGGTATCCTGGACGGTGAGCGGGGAGAGTGGGTGAGAGATTCCCCCAGAAGTGGGCACCCGTGTTCCCAGACAGAGGGGCAGAGTCAGAGGCCTTTCTGTGGGCCGAAACCAGAGTCTTGAGGTTGCCCCTGTGCCCTGAAAAGCAGCGTGCAGGGAATGAGTGGGAGTGAAATTTCCTATGCTGGAACTTTTCCATGCAGGCAGGGCGCCTCACCGGGAGTGAGAGGCAGCTGGCCGGATATCCTGGTCAGCAAGCGCAGATAGTGGGCAAGAGATTCTTCCAGAAGTTGGCGCCCGTGTTCCTGGACAGAGGGGCAGAGTCAGAGGTCTTTGTGTGGGCCGAAGCCCCGCCTGATTATGCTAGGGGCTCTGACTGACTGAGCCTTACCCAGAGCCCTGTGCTGAGTGGGAATAGAGTGGGGATTTGCCAGCTCTTTGAGCATCTTACTCTGCAGGCAGAGGCAGCAGCAACCCATAGCTGGATCATCAGGCTACTAATTCAGGAAGGAAAGACTAGGAGAGAGGCTCCGGGACCACAGACTCTCTAATTGGCGGAGCCTGCAAATGCTAATGAGCCTCGACTACCAACAAGACTGAAGCCCAATATATGACATCGCCATAGAGACTTATCAACTGCAAACCTCTACCTAAACTTGTCACAGGGGCAGAACCCGGGGTATAGAGTCACCGACCAGAAAGAGGGAGAGAAAAGAAAAAGCAAGAAGATACCCTCTCAAAATCAAGAATAATCCACAGACTTTATAACCTATCCCATTTTATTATATTTGTTCATTTGTTTCTCTTATCTTCTTGTCTTGATTATTTTCTTCCTCTTCCAATTTGGTCATTTAATTCTCCGCTGGTCTTACTTTCTCCTCTCCTTGAACTACACTACCCATAAGTGTTACATCTCCCATTATCTTTTCTTTCTTCTTCCTTTCTCTCTATGAGGGTTGCACTCCAAAACCCTTAACTCTCTCTCCTTTTATTCTTTTTTCTTCTTATTGTGTTTTCCTTTTTCTTTTTTTTTCTCCCTCTATATTAGTTTCTTCTTTCCTCCTTTACTTTTCCTCTCATTCAATCCTCAATTACAAACAAATTACTTTATCTGGGATTCAAATTTTTCTTTGTGGTGCTTTGGGGTTTTTTTACTTTTCTTTTTTAACTCACTAGCAGTGCTCCCAACCCTGGTTCTCCATTTTATCTAGTTCTTGCTCCAATAAATACAATAGTAATTTTTAAAATTCCCCCCCCCTTTTTCCTGTTTCCCTCATATTCCTCTCATCATATCTCTTAGTCAACCATCACCTAAAAGCAAATCATTTTATTCTTGACCCAAATTTTTTCCTTTTTTGCATTTTATGAGTCCATACCACCTTTTTTGCCCCTTTATCACTTCTCCCCAACTCAGGCCCTCCATTATAGGTAATTTTTTTCTATCTGGCACAATATAATTCACAGTTCACCACAAGATTTTCTCAAGAAGGAGGGGAGAGGAGAGGAGAGGAAAAAAAAGGGGGGGGGATAATAATTATTTATTTATTTATGCTTTTTTATTTTTATTTTTAACTTTTTATTCTTTATTAATTCTCATTAATACTATCAACAAAACCACACTCAGATGCCATTAAGGAAAAATAAATTGAATATCATGGATACAAAAGACAGAGAGGTAGCACAGATAGATGAGGAAAAATCTATGGAGAAAAAATTTAATATATTGTAATCCTTGGAGCTAAATGACAGAGAACTTAAAATAGAAATCCTAAAAATACTCAGAGATATACAAGAAAACACAGAAAGGCAAATTAGGGAGCTCAGAAAACAACTCAATGAACACAAAGAATATATTACCAAGGAAATTCAAACAATAAAAACAAATCAAACAGAGATGAAAAATTCAATTCACGAGCTGAAAAACGAGGTAACAAGCTTAGCTAATAGAAAAGTCCAGATATAATGTAGGATTAGTAAAACAGAAGACAAACAACTTGAGGCACAACAGAGAGAAGAAGAAAGAGACTCAAAAATTTAAAAAAATGAGAAGCCCTACAGGAATTGTCTGACTCCACCAAAAAGAATAACATAAGAATAATAGGTATATCAGAGGGAGAAGAAAGAGAAAATAGAATGGAGAACATATTCAAACAAATAATAGATGAGAACTTCCCAAGCCTGTGGAAAGAACTAAGGCCTCAAATTCAAGAAGCAAACAGAACACCGAGTTTTCTTAGCCCCAACAAATCTACTCCATGGCACATCATAATGAAATTGGCACAAAACAACGATAAAGAAAAAATTCTCAAGGTAGCCAGGGAAAAGAAGAATACAACATATAAAGGAAGGCCCATTAAATTATCATCTGATTTCTCAACAGAAACTCTACAAGCTAGAAGAGAGTGGACCCCAATATTTAAAGTCCTGAAAGAGAAGAACTTTCAGCCACGAATACTATACCCATCAAAGCTATCCTTCAAAAATGAAGGAGAAATAAAAACATTCACAGATACAGAAAAGATAAGGAAATTTATCATCAGAAAACCCCCACTCCAGGAATTACTAAAGGAGGTTTTCCAACCAGATACAAAGAACAAAACAAAACAAAACCGCAAGTAAAAGCTCTACCAAGAACACAATAAAACCAAATTTAAACTGTGACAACAACAAAAAAAGGGGGGGAGAGGACGGAGATTAACAGTAGCAAAGGATGATAGAGTGCAAAAGTACTCACAAGATAGTGCACTACAATGAACAGGGTAGGGACCCTTTTCATTACTCAAAGGTAACCACCATTGAAAAAACCACCACAGAAGCACATGATTTAAAAAAGATAGCAACAGAAGAAAGATGTATGGAATACAACCAAACAAAAACAAAAGATAGAAAAACAAAAGAGAAGAATCAAACAAGACACAAAACTAACAGAAAGCAATGTATAAAATGGCAATAGGGAACTCACAAGTGTCAATAATTACACTAAATGTAAATGGATTAAACTCACCAATAAAAAGGCACAGAGTAGCAGAATGGATTAAAAAAGAAAATCCAACTGTATGCTGCCTATAAGAAATTCATCTAAGAAACAAGGATAAAAACAAATTCAAAGTGAAAGGCTGGAAAACAACACTCCAAGCAGCAAATAACATCCAAAAAAAAGCAGGCGTAGCAATACTCATATCTGATAATGCTGACTACAAGATAGCAAAAGTACTCAGAGACAAAAATGGTCATTTCATAATAATTAAGCGGACGCTGAATCAAGAAGACATAACATTCTTAATATATATGCACCAAATCAAGGAGCACCAAAATATATAAGACAGCTACTTATTGACCTTAAATCAAAAACTGACAAAAATACAGTCATTCTTGGAGACCTCAATACACTGCTGATGACTCTAGATCGGACATCCAAACAGAGAATCAGTAAAGATATATTGGCCTTAAACAAAACACTAGAGCACTTGGATATGATAGACATCTACAGGACATTTCATCCCAAAGTGACAGAGTATACATTTTTCTCCAGTGTACATGGATCATTCTCAAGAATTGACCATATGTTGGGCCACAAAAACAACATCAGCAAATTCAGAAAAATTGAAGTTGTATCAAGCATATTTTCTGATCATAAAGCCTTGAAACTAGAATTCAACTGCAAAAAAGAGGAAAAAAATCCCACAAAAATGTGGAAACTAAACAACATACTTTAAAAAATGAATGGGTCAAAGAAGAAATAAGTGCAGAGATCAAAAGATATATACAGACTAATGAAAATGACAATACGACATATCAGAATCTATGGGATGCAGCAAAAGCAGTGATAAGAGGGAAGTTCATATCACTTCAGGCATATATGAACAAACAAGAGAGAGCCCAAGTGAACCACTTAACTTCCCACCTTAAGGAACTAGAAAAAGAAGAACAAAGACAACCCAAAACCAGCCGAAGAAAGGAGATAATAAAAATCAGAGCAGAAATAAATGAATTAGAGAACAGAAAAACTATAGAAAAAATTAATAGAACAAGGAGCTGGTTCTTTGAAAAGATCAACAAAATTGACAAACCCTTGGCAAGACTTACCAAGGAAAAAAAGAGAAAGAACTCATATA
Source organism: Saccopteryx leptura (assembly GCF_036850995.1). NCBI lineage: Eukaryota > Metazoa > Chordata > Mammalia > Chiroptera > Emballonuridae > Saccopteryx > Saccopteryx leptura. The sequence continues at coordinate 1,730,511 of NC_089513.1, read as the reverse complement.
AACAAAATCCAAAATGAAAGAGGAGAAATCACCACGGACACCATAGATATACAAAGAATTATTGTAGAATACTATGAAAAACTTTATGCCACTAAATTCAACAACCTAGAAGAAATGGATAAATTCCTAGAACAATACAACCTTCCTAGACTGAGTCAAGAAGAAGCAGAAAGCCTAAACAGACTTATCAGTAAAGAAGAAATAGAAAAAAACATTAAAAACCTCCCCAAAAATAAAAGTCCAGGCCCTGACGGCTATACAAGCGAATTTTATCAAACATTCAAAGAAGACTTGGTTCCTATTCTACTCAAAGTCTTCCAAAAAATTGAAGAAGAAGCAATACTTCCAAACACATTTTATGAGGCCAACATAACCCTCATACCGAAACCAGGCAAGGATGGCACAAAAAAAGAAAACTACAGACCAATATCTCTAATGAATACAGATGCTAAAATACTAAACAAAATACTAGCAAATCGAATACAACAACATATTAAAAAAATAATACATCATGATCAAGTGGGATTCATCCCAGAATCTCAAGGATGGTTCAACAAATGTAAAACGGTTAACGTAATACACCATATCAACAAACAAAAAACAAAAACCACATGATCTTATCAATAGATGCAGAAAAGGCATTCGATAAAATACAACACAATTTTATGTTTAAGACTCTCAACAAAATGGGTATAAAAAGAAAATATCTCAACATGATAAAGGCCATATATGATAAACCATCAGCTAACATCATATTAAATGGCACAAAACTGAAGGCTTTCCCCCTTAAATCAGGAACAAGACAGGGTTGTCCACTCTCTCCACTCTTATTTAATGTGGTACTAGAGGTTCTAGCCAGAGCAATCAGACAAGACAAAGAAATAAAAGGCATCCATATCGGAAAAGAAGAAGTAAAGGTATCACTTTTTGCAGATGATATGATCCTATACATCGAAAACCCCAAAGAATCCACAAAAAGACTACTAGATATATATGATCAAATAATTTTTGATAAAGGGGCCAACAACACACAATGGAGAAAAGAAAGTCTCTTCAACAAATGGTGCTGGGAAAACTGGAAAGCCACATGCAAAAGAATGAAACTTGACTATAGTTTGTCCTCTTGTACTAAAATTAATTCAAAATGGATCAAAGACCTAAATATAAGACCTGAAACAATAAAGTACATAGAAGAAAACATAGGTTCTAAACTCATGGACCTGGGTTTTAAAAAGCATTTTATGAATTTGACTCCAAAGGCAAGGGAAGTGAAGGCAAAAATAAATGAATGGGACTACATCAGACTAAGAAGTTTTTGCTCAGCAAGAGAAACTGACAACAAAATGAACAGACAGCCAACTAAATGGGAAATGATATTTTCAAACAACAGCTCAGATAAGGGCCTAATATCCAAAATATACAAAGAACTCATAAAACTCAACAACAAACAAACAAACAATCCAATAAAAAAATGGGAAGAAGACATGAACAGACACTTCTCTCAGGAAGAAATACAAATGGCCAACAAATATATGAAAAGATGCTCATCTTCATTTGTTATTAGAGAAATGCAAATCAAAACTGCAATGAGATACCACCTCACACCTGTTAGATTAGCTATTATTAACAAGACAGGTAATAGCAAATGTTGGAGAGGCTGTGGAGAAAAAGGAACCCCCATTCACTGTTGGTGGGAATGTAAAGTAGTACAACCATTATGGAAGGAAGTATGGTGGTTCCTCAAAAAACTGAAAATAGAACTACCTTATGACCCAGCAATCCTTTACTGGGTATATACCCCCAAAACTCGGAAACATTGATACGTAAAGACACATGCAGCCCCATGTTCATTGCAGCATTGTTCACAGTGGCCAAGACATGGAAACAACCAAAAAACCCTTCAATAGAAGACTGGATAAAGAAGATGTGGCACATATACACTATGGAATACTATTCAGCTATAAGATATGATGACATCGGATCATTTACAACAAAATGGTGGGATCTTGATAACATTATACGAAGTGAAATAAGTAAATCAGAAAAACCCAAGAACTGCATTATTTCATAAGTAGGTGAGACATAAAAACGAGACTAAGAGACATTGATAAGAGTGTGGTGGTTATGGGGTGGGGGAGCGAGAGGAAAAGGGGGCGGGGGAGGGGCACAAAGAAAACTAGATAGATGGTGACGGAGGACAATCTGACTTTGGGTGATGGGTATGCAACACAATTGATTGACAAGATAACCTGGACATGTTTTTTTTGAACGTATGTACCCTGATTTATTGATGTCACCCTAGTAAAATTAATAAAAAAATAATAATAACGTTAAAAATAGAAAACATTCTCATGTATTACAATCCATTCATTTCCTACCGCTCATGTTCATGGTTGCGGGTGACTGGAGCCAATCACAGCTGTCCTCCGGGACAACACCAAATTTTTATTGGATAATGCGTAATGTACACGGGTCGTTGTATGGCTCTCACGGAATTACATTTTAAAATATATGGCATTCATGGCTCTCTCAGCCAAAAAGTTTCCCGACTCCTGAACTAAAGAATTAAATATAATTTATTTAAAAAGAAACAAAAAGGAGTACAACTGTTACCCAGCCTGTTTGGTTTGCAATCTCATTACTCTCTCCCAACTCTAGCCATCATTATTTATTTAGAAGCCACACCACCTAATTTCTTGTGAGTTTCCTTTTATTTTTGCAGTTTGATAAATCAAGGCACAACCCCCCCCCCCCCGAGGTTAGGAGTCAGATGTGATTTATTCAAAATGGGACCCGACTTTATTTTTTTACAGGAAAAGAAGAAAATAAATGGATGCAGTAGTGTTGCTTTCTACCTGTCCCTTCTGCTGCAAATATTTACTTTTCAGTTTTTATTCAAAAAAGGATTTTTTAAAAAATCTTTCATCTGTGTGATATACCCTAATTTTCGCCCCAGAAGACGCACCTGACTATAAGACACACCTAGGGTTTTAAGGAGGAAAATACGAAAAAAAAATACTCTGAACCAAATGTTGTGTTAAAATATTTAATAAAATACCATATTTTTCGCTCCATAAGTCACATGGGCATTTTCCCTTTACTTTGGGGGGAGGGAAAGTGTGTCTTACAGAGCAAAAAATTATGGTAATTACTAAGTGTAGGATGCACAGCCAAAGATAGCTTGGTCCAGTCCCCTCAGTCACCAAACCCACCCTTTTGGGAAATCCTTGCATGCAGGAAGCAGGTGAGGTTTCCCCGGCTGCGTGCAGTCACCTTAGGATAGAATTATTCCAGGGGACGTTGCCACACTGAAGAGAGACAGAGACAGCTGGCACATCCTGAGGAACGACGCCAACAACGCTCATTAACAATCTCTTTATTTTTTATTCCCTCTTAACTCCATTTATAACAGCAAAGATCAGAATGAAGATTCATCAGCACCTCTCCTGATTTCCTTTGTCTTTGCACAGTTATCGGCTCCAGCCGCAGAGGACGTCATTGGCGAAGGCTACGAACCGGGGCACCACAGGCTGAGAGTCATCTCTGCACCCTCACTGTTGTGATCAGATGCTTCCCTCAGCGTCCCTCCACATAGGGCTGAATTGCACCAGGTGTGCAGATTAGGGGTGGGGGAACTGTTGGAGTGCAGCAGAAGGCAACCACACTGAGCCCTTGCCTTTGCGCCTGCGTCTCCATGTTGCATGGATTTCCAAATGAGAGGGAACCCTACCATCTCCTTAGTTTGCTCTCAAGCCTTTGGGTTTGCCTACATTTCACGATGAAAAATCAACTCTGAATTTGTGTAATGACATGTTTCAGGGGAACCTCCCACCCTCCCTCCTCTCAAAGGTGAAGAATTTAAACACCACAATCACGTTACCTCCCACTCTTGTCTTGGGTCTGCACGACAGATCTATAACTCAACCAGCCTTTCCCACGTGACTGGGAAATTAGGAAAGTTCCATTTTTCTTGAAAGTCTCCTTCAGAACTATGCAGAGTACTCAGAAAGACACAGGAACAATGTCCACATTGAGAGAGCAGCAGCACGGGCTGTATTTTGGAGGCAACGTTACAAGGGAGTCAGGGGAGCCCCGTGCCCCACTGAGGATACCGTTCCTTTTTAAAGACCATTTGTGAGAAGTCTGTGTGGCTCAGCAAAGATTTCAAGTCAACTCTGTTCTTTACAATCTGGGATTTGCAGAATACTATAGTTTAATAGGGGGCAGGGTACTGTTCTCTCTCGTTTTCTGCATACACACAATGACGCCTCCGTACGCCCACACACAATTATACACAACCACACATGATTATACAGCACTACACACAATCACACACACAAAAAGCATTTAGACTTACACTTGATCTTTTATAATAATCCACCATCTACATGCTTTATATATTAATTGTTCCCCAAAAAGAGTTCACCCCATAGGTTCTGAACTCATTGCTTGACATCACACAGAAAAGAGTAATTAGCTAATCAATTGGTGTAAAATTGGTCAGTTTCCACTGAAATTTTTGTTTCTGCTGTTTGTTAGGCTCAAGAAAAATAGCCTTATGGTATTATTGTCTGAGCAAAAGACATTGCGTCTCTTTCTGTATTATGTGATTTGGGTGTAATGCAATGATACCCAAAAACATACACTGGAAAATCCCCCACAGCGTAAGAGTCAGGCAGCGGAAAGATGCTGTGGTTTCCCTGCAACCTTCTCCGAGTTATGTGATACATCCCACAGGGCGCTCTTAGGATAAAGTGACACCAAGTGCGGGAGCACTTCAGAAAATCCCCTGCAGAGAGCGATTATAATGTCTATGACATTTTTAGTGAGGGCTAAATGGGATAAAATGACCTATTTCTGTCCTTGACACAAAGGAGGTGCTTAAAACATGTTTGCTACTTTACGACAGTTTCTTAGGTCAATGCACATTGTGCATAAGTTACTATGATAAAAATGGGTTATGAGAGGCTTCTATACCAAAACAAACAGGAGGACTCTGTTAGGACAACAGCTTTTTAACGTGTGGGATAACATTTGTTTTAATTCATGTGAGTCAATGAAAGAAAACCTTAATGAGCTTGATCATTGTGCTGGTGCCTTTACCAGCCCTGGAATGAGCTGGGTTCTGGAGCAATTTGGCTTAGAATAGGAGTAGGGCATCAGGGACCAGGGTGGCGCCGGCTGGCCCAGGGGCGTCCTCACCTCACTGGTGAACAGTCCCAACTGCGGTCAGTCGTAGCTGCTGCCTCTGAGTACCCTCTTCTCACTCCCACCATCTGTATGGGGGCCAGCACACTCTTCTCCGTGGAAACATGAACAACTCCAAGCATCCACCTGGAAGCAGAGCACATCGCCTCCTCATACACTTACTCATCTCGATTTCTTCCCCGCGATGCCCTTTTCTTCACAGTCACCTGCCCATACTCTGGGCTGCTGGAGCTGGTTGGTCCTTCCTTTCCTTCAGGTCTGCTGAGGGACAGTCCCTGACTCAGGGACCCTGCGGGATCCCTCCTTCTGGTGGATGTGACATACTCACCAAAGCCTTGCCCTCCACACGTCTGTGACCCTGCCCCCCCCCCCCAACACTTGTGTGATTATCTGCAGAATAAGCTCCTGCAAGAATGCAGGGCTGTCCAACAAAATGGAAGTGTGACTGTTCCCAGTGCCACCTCTGACGACAGCCCCTGTACAGGCACCTCGGCCCGCCCCTCCTTCTCCCACAACATGGCGGTGGAAACACTCTCCTCAAGAATGGGACTGACCAATACCTACCTGCATTTAAAATAAAATGTATGGTTGATTCACCCATTTTTATTGTCATCTGAGTCTACATCCTAACTGGTTCTGTGTTCACCTTATGGAGACGGAAAAAAGTCATCTTGTATGAGGGAGGACAATGGGGATGAGCCACACCCAGCATGTCCAACCTCGTCTCCCCCTCTGCATTCAACCACAGTGCCTTTGCAAAGACAGCAGGAGATTCGCTTGGCTGTAAGGCCTTTAGTGGGTAACTGCCAACTAAACTTGCTCCTCACAGGTGCCAACACTCCTCAGAGTTATTTAAAATTCAAGTTCAAGATCACAGTTTCCAAGGAGTTCCTCAGTGAGGGCACACTCCCACCCCCTCCTAACACCCCTTGTATTTCATGTCTTTGCAGACTTCTGAAAGCCATTCATTTACCCAATTAGTTATGAAACCCCGCCCATAAGATCAGGTCCTCACCAGCCCTGAGAAGACAGGCCTGGGCTAAGTGAGCTTAGCTGGGCCCGGTTTCCCTGGCAACAGGTGTCTACGCTCTCTCAGCAACCTGTCTGTTCACTCCATCTCTTTCTCCCGAAGGGAAGGAGGCGGGCAGGGAAGAGCAGATGTCTGTGGTCATTAAGTTCTTTGTTCTGCCTCCGCTACAGGCACTCGAGTGTTCGCTTCCCACTTTAAGAGAGAGAGAGAGAAAGAGAGAGAGAGAGAGAAAATCAAGTCTTTGATTCAGAGATTTGAGAAAGAAGCCATCCTTCCTGACTGCATTGATGCTGGCTTTGGGGCAACACCCCTTGTAAGCTTTTTTTTAAAAAAAAGAATGGCTGAACGATGATATTTGTAAGAGAATCTAAGAGCAAGCTGAAGAAGACAGCACTCTTCCTCCTTGTGAAGATGTTAAGGAGCCCTGGGCCACGGGAACAGCCTACATTTTTTTTACAGAGCCTTTTATTTTATTTTATTTTATTTTTTTCCTGAAAACACTCTGTAAGGTCGGTGGATAATGGGAAAGGTCAGACCCGGGAACTTTGGCTAGGACCGCCCACAACCAAGCACACCAAAAGAAACTTCCCAGGAGCCCTTTGGAAAACAGGGACCGTCTGCCAGCCAATGAGATTTCACCACGTCATATTAGCTCGACCACCCTAGGGACCCTTTAAATATCTCCCACGAGGGTCACCACTTGCAACTTCCCTGGCCTCCACCTTTCCTCGGGGCCAGGGAACCTCGCCGGGTGGGATGCATACTCTGTACTCATTAAAGCCTATTACTATTCCACACTTTGTGGCTCCAGCCCCTTCCTTCCTTCTTGGTGGGGAAAAATACCTTACATTTTGGTGCCAAAAACCTGGGAGGAGTTGAAGTCCGCAAGGACCGCTCCTCTTCCCTTCCCCTCTGAGAAAGAACCAGGATCTCCAACTTTCCACCCACTTCGGCGCATGGCGCGGTAAGTCCCCTGCCTCCAGCCACCCTTGAGTTCTTTCCTCCGAGACTCCCTGTCCAAAACTGTAGCTACATCAAGGAAGTGTTTCCATTCTGAGTGCGTGTGTTTGTGGAGATGTCCGGAGCACATCCACTTTACCTTATCAGTCCATGGCCAGACCTTGAGTTTTAGGACACTAATACTCAAATCTGACCACTCCAAGGACTGAGGGCAGATGTGGGGGCACAGGAATCTCCCTTTTTTTTTTTTTTTTTTGTATTTTTCTGAAGCTGGAAACGGGGAGAGACAGTCAGACAGACTCCCGCATGCGCCCGACCGGGATCCACCCAGCACGCCCACCACGGGTGACGCTCTGCACACCAGGGGCCGATGCTCTGCCCCTCCGGGGCGTCACTCTGCCGCGACCAGAGCCACTCTAGCGCCTGGGGCAGAGGCCAAGGAGCCATCCCCAGCGCCCGGGCCATCTTTGCTCCAATGGAGCCTTGGCTGTGGGAGGGGAAGAGAGAGACAGAGAGGAAGGAGAAGGGGGTGGGGAAGCAAATGGGTGCTTCTCCTATGTGCCCTGGCCGGGAATCGAACCCGGGTCCCCCGCACGCCAGGCCGACGCTCTACCGCTGAGCCAACCGGCCAGGGCCAATCTCCCTTCTTAAAGAAGAGGGAACTGTTCTTCTCTGCTGTGGCCAGGCCACAGAACCCACTGAATTAGCCTCCTGAAGGGACTTTCAGTGTTAACACCCTCACCAATTTAACTATCGCCAAAAAATCTGGGAACTGATTGGAGATCTCTTACATACACAGCTTCTAATTATTCGTGCACCCGTCCTTAATCTCTTTGCCGCCTGTGCCACTGCGTAGGCCCGTTTTCTGGCCAGAGAAACCTCACCTAAAACCTCCAATCCTGATCTTTCCTTCTCCGTGAACTCCCAACTCTCTTTCCCTCCTTCCTGAGCCCCGGGGGCACCCCTCTCTCGGGACTTCTCTGGTCCCTCTGCGGACCTCTTTTGTGCTCGAGTCTCTTCCCTCTGAGAGCCCCTTCCCCTCCCTTTGCAAAATCCTGTTTCTTATTCACCACTACCATTCTCTTTCTCCTCCTCTGTGGGTCAGGGGCCCTTCCCTTCTCCACTGTGTTCTTAAGTCCCTCCTCCATCAGGCCTTTCTCCACCTACTATTGGCTCTTACACTGGTTTGCAGGACCCCGATGCCCAACCCCAATTTTCTTATAGGAAGTTCTGGCCCTGTCCTGCCTTTGGCTCCAGCATTTCCTGCGAGATCTGGGTGCCAGGCTCCCCACGAGCCCCCCTCCTCTTATTCTCAACCCCTCAAACCCCTATCTGGGACCTGTGAACATGGCATTTAAAGTTTTTAACGGTCCCAACCAGTAGAAACAGGCCAAGGCTGTTCGCCAGGTCCACATGCAGCAGAAGGTAACGCTCCAAACCCCGGCTCGTGTGGCAACCCTGAGGCCAGTAGAACAACAGAGGCAAGGCACAGGAAGTGCCCGACCCAAATCCAAGCCACAAAGAGAAAACCCACCAGCAGCTTGCTTTAAGTGTGGTCAGCAGGACCACTGGTCCCAGCAGGGCCCCTGCCCACAGCTGCCCACTGAGCCCTGCCCTGACTGCAAGCAGCCCAGTCACTGGCGGAGCAATTGCCCCTTTGGGCAACAGGCTTTTCCTCGGTGCCTCTACGTGGGGGACAAGCCGCCCAAATGGGAGGCCAATCCAGCCAGGTGGGTGCATCGCTCAGACTCCTAGGACACGGCCTGGACTCGGAGAACCCAGGGTATGCTGCAACTAGTGGGTAAGTCCATCTCATTTCTTGTGGACACAGGGGCTACCTTCTCTGTTTTGCCATCACACTCTGGACCTCTAATTTCCTCACAGGTCTCGGTTATGGGAATGGATGGGACCCCTTCCTTTCCCCTTTTTACGCCACTCCTGACATGCAGTTTTGCCTCAAGCTTGCCTCCTTACAGGACCATTGGCAGTCAGAACCACTGGACTCCATCCATCTCCAGCTCACCAAAAGGCCGGACCCTGCAGATCCCCCTATTACACCTCTTTTTTTTTTTAAATCCTTATAGGACTGCATCCATGAAGTTTCTCAACTCACGGCCACACAGATGTTCCTCCTGACACCCCTCCAAGCCACCACCTTCCAATCTCCCCCCCCCCCACGATGCCCCTAATCAGCAGGAAGTAGCCAGATGAATAAACGGTGCCCCTTTTCTATTTAACACAAAAGGTCAGAATGTAAGATCGGTGGATAATGGGAAAGGTCAGACCCGGGAACTTTGGCTAGGACCGCCCACAACAAGCGCGCCAAAAGAAACTTCCCAGGAGCCCTTTGGAAAACAGGGACCATCTGCCAGCCAGTGAGATTTCACATGTCATATTAGCTCAACCACCCTAGGGACCCTTTAAACATCTCCCACACGGGTCACCACTTGCGACTTCCCTGGCCTCCATCTTTCCTTGGGGCCAGGGAACCTCGCCAGGCGGGATGCGCGCTCTGTACTCAATAAAGCCTTTTACTATTCCATATTTCATGGCTCCGGCCCCTTCCTTTTTTCTCGGCAGGGAAAAATACCTTACACACTCTAGGTTTTGTTAACCAGGCTGAGTCACAGCAACCCATGAAGTGGGTTCCTCTTTTGAATTTCCCAGAAGAGGAGTGTTGGTTGCCTTACACCTTTGGTCTACAGATGGTACAAAAGTATGTTAGAGGCTGTACCCTGGTCCATATGCAGACCCTGTTGGTAGAGGGTCGGGAATTTGGTGCAAGGTCAAAGACCCTGAGTTTCTAACAGATTCCTGGACGTTTCCTTGGTGTAGCCCTTTGCCCTGGAGTCAGGAAGCAGTCTCCAGGCAGAATGGACTGTCCTGGGGGCTGTACCCAACTGTGACGACTGTGGCTCAGCAGAGACAGGACGAAGGCTGGAGTGAATCCCAGTCTCTGGCATAGACACACGGGAGGGAAGGAGACCTTGGTCAAAAGGGAAACACTCTGAGGGGTATCACCCTGGACACTGTGTCCTGACTTTGGACACAGAAGAGGTGCCCTGCTGGTGTGTCTCCTGTTCATTTGCACCATCCCAAGCCAGAGGGGAGTCCCCACCCTTGGGAGGGAGGACAGTGAGGAGGTGCAAACATGGCCATGGTGGAGACCTGGGACAGGTATCAACCCAGTCACCCATTTTTTTTTTTTTGTGACAAAGACAGAGAGAGACAGAGAGAGGGACAGATAGGGACAGACAGACAGGAAGAGAGAGAGATGAGAAGCATCAACTCTTTGTTGCCACACCTTAGTTGTTCATTGATTGCTTTCTCATATATGCCTTGACCGTGGGGGGCTACAGCAGAGTAAGTGACCCCTTGCTCAAGTCAGTGACCTTGGGCTCAAGCTGGTGAGCCTTGCTCAAACCAGATGAGCTTGTGCTCAAGCTGGCTACCTCGGGGTTTCAAACCTGGGTCCTCCGTGTCCCAGTCTGACGCTCTATCCACTGCGCCACCACCTGGTCAGGCCAGTCTTTTATTTATTTATTTATTTATTTATTTATTTATTTATTTATTTTAATAATTTTATTTTTTTAATGGGGTGACATCAATAAATCAGGATACATATATCCAAAGATAACAAGTCCAGGTTATCTTGTCGTTCAATTATGTTGCATACCCACCACCCAAAGTCAGATTGTCCTCTGTCACCTTCTATCTTGTTTTCTTTGTGCCCCTCCCCACCCCCTTTCCCTCTCCCATTCCCCCCTCCCCCCTGTAACCACCACACTCTTATCAATGTCTCTTAGTTTCACTATTATGTCCCACCTATGTATGGAATAATACAGTTCCTGTTTTTTTCTGATTTACTTATTTCGCTTCGTATCATGTTAACAAGATCCCACCATTTTGCTGTAAATGTTCCGATGTCATCATTTCTTATGGCTGAGTAGTATTCCATAGTGTATATGTGCCACATCTTCTTTATCCAGTCATCTATTGATGGGCTTTTTGGTTGTTTCCATGTCCTGGCCACTGTGAACAATGCTGCAATAAACATGGGGCTGCATGTGTCTTTACGTATCAATGTTTCTGAGTTTTTGGGATATATACCCAGTAGAGGGATTGCTGGGTCATAAGGTAGTTCTATTTTCAGTTTTTTGAGGAACCACCATGCTTTCTTCCATAATGGTTGTACTACTTTACATTCCCACCAACAGTGTATGAGGGTTCCTTTTTCTCCACAGCCTCTCCAACATTTGCTATTACCTGACTTGCTAATAACAGCTAATCGAACAGGTGTGAGGTGGTATCTCATTGCCGTTTTGATTTGCATTTCTCTAATAGCTAAAGAAGATGAGCATCTTTTCATATATCTGTTGGCCATTTGTATTTCTTCCTGGGAGAAGTGTCTATTCATATCCTCTTCCCATTTTTTTATTGGATTGTTTGTTTGTTTGTTGTTGAGTTTTATGAGTTCTTTGTATATTTTGGATATTAGGCCCTTATCTGAGCTGTTGTTTGAAAATATCATTTCCCATTTAGTTGGCTTTCTGTTTATTTTGTTATCAGTTTCTCTTGCTGAGCAAAAACTTCTTAGTCTGATGTAGTCCCATTCATTAATTTTTGCCTTCACTTCTCTTGCCTGTGGAGTCAAATTCATAAAATGCTCTTTAAAACCCAGGTCCATGAGTTGAGTACCTATGTCTTCTTCTATGTACTTAATTGTTTCAGGTCTTATGTTTAGATCTTTGATCCATTTTGAGTTAATTTTTGTACAGGGGGAGAGACTGTAGTCCAGTTTCATTCTTTTGCATGTGGCTTTCCAGTTTTCCCAGCACCATTTATTGAAGAGGCTTTCTTTTCTCCATTGTGAGTTGTTGGCCCCTTTATCAAAAATTATTTGACTATATATATGTGGTTTTATTTCTGGACTTTCTATTCTGTTCCATTGGTCTGAGTGTCTATTTTTCTGCCAATACCATGCTGTTTTGATTGTCGTGGCCCTATAATATAGTTTGAAGTCAGGTATTGTAATGCCCCCAGCTTCATTCTTTTTCTTTAGGATTGCTTTGGCTATTCGGGGTTTTTTATAGTTCCATATAAATCTGATGATTTTTTGCTCCATTTCTTTAAAAAATGTCATTGGAAGTTTGATGGGAATTGCATTAAATTTGTATATTGCTTTGGGTAATATAGCCATCTTGATTATATTTATTCTTCCTAGCCAAGAACAAGGTATATTCTTCCATCTCATTATATCTTTTTCGATTTCCCTTAACAATGGTTTATAGTTTTCATTATATAAGTCCTTTACATTCTTTGTTATGTTTATTCCTAAGTATTTTATTTTTTTTGTTGCAATCGTGAAGGGGATTATTCTTTTGAGTTCGTTCTCAGTTGTTTCATTGTTGGCATATAGAAAGGCTATTGACTTCTATATGTTAATTTTGTATCCTGCGACCTTACTGTATTGGCTTATTGTTTCTAGTAGTCTTTTTGTGGATTCTTTGGGGTTTTCGATGTATAGGATCATATCATCTGCAAAAAGTGATACCTTTACTTCTTCTTTTCCGATATGGATGCCTTTTATTTCTTTGTCTTGTCTGATTGCTCTGGCTAGAACCTCTAGTACCACATTAAATAAGAGTGGAGAGAGTGGACAACCCTGTCTTGTTCCTGATTTAAGGGGGAAAGCCTTCAGTTTTGTGCCATTTAATATGATGTTAGCTGATGGTTTATCATATATGGCCTTTATCATGTTGAGATATTTTCTTTTTATACCCATTTTGTTGAGAGTCTTAAACATAAAATTGTGTTGTATTTTATCGAATGCCTTTTCTGCATCTATTGATAAGATCATGTGGTTTTTGTTTTTTGTTTGTTGATATGGTGTATTACGTTAACCGTTTTACATTTGTTGAACCATCCTTGAGATTCTGGGATGAATCCCACTTGATCATGATGTATTATTTTTTTAATATGTTGTTGTATTCGATTTGCTAGTATTTTGTTTAGTATTTTAGCATCTGTATTCATTAGAGATATTGGTCTGTAGTTTTCTTTTTTTGTGCCATCCTTGCCTGGTTTCGGTATGAGGGTTATGTTGGCCTCATAAAATGTGTTTGGAAGTATTGCTTCTTCTTCAATTTTTTGGAAGACTTTGAGTAGAATAGGAACCAAGTCTTCTTTGAATGTTTGATAAAATTCGCTTGTATAGCCGTCAGGGCCTGGACTTTTATTTTTGGGGAGGTTTTTAATGTTTTTTTCTATTTCTTCTTTACTGATAAGTCTGTTTAGGCTTTCTGCTTCTTCTTGACTCAGTCTAGGAAGGTTGTATTGTTCTAGGAATTTATCCATTTCTTCTAGGTTGTTGAATTTAGTGGCATAAAGTTTTTCATAGTATTCTACAATAATTCTTTGTATATCTATGGTGTCCGTGGTGATTTCTCCTCTTTCATTTTGGATTTTGTTTATATGAGTTCTTTCTCTTTTTTTCCTTGGTAAGTCTTGCCAAGGGTTTGTCAATTTTGTTGATCTTTTCAAAGAACCAGCTCCTTGTTCTATTAATTTTTTCTATAGTTTTTCTGTTCTCTAATTCATTTATTTCTGCTCTGATTTTTATTATCTCCTTTCTTCGGCTGGTTTTGGGTTGTCTTTGTTCTTCTTTTTCTAGTTCCTTAAGGTGGGAAGTTAAGTGGTTCACTTGGGCTCTCTCTTGTTTGTTCATATATGCCTGAAGTGATATGAACTTCCCTCTTATCACTGCTTTTGCTGCATCCCATAGATTCTGATATGTCGTATTGTCATTTTCATTAGTCTGTATATATCTTTTGATCTCTGCACTTATTTCTTCTTTGACCCATTCATTTTTTAAAGTATGTTGTTTAGTTTCCACATTTTTGTGGGATTTTTTTCCTCTTTTTTGCAGTTGAATTCTAGTTTCAAGGCTTTATGATCAGAAAATATGCTTGGTACAACTTCAATTTTTCTGAATTTGCTGATGTTGTTTTTGTGGCCCAACATATGGTCAATTCTTGAGAATGATCCATGTACACTGGAGAAAAATGTATACTCAGTCACTTTGGAATGAAATGTCCTGTAGATGTCTATCATATGCAGGTGCTCTAGTGTTTTGTTTAAGGCCACTATGTCTTTGTTGATTCTCTGTTTGGATGACCGATCTAGAGCCGTCAGGGTGTATTGAGGTCTCCAAGTATGATAGTGTTTTTGTCAGTTTTTGTTTTAAGATCAATAAGTAGCTATCTTAAATATTTTGGTGCTCCTTGGTTTGGTGCATATATATTAAGAATTGTTATGTCTTCTTGATTCAGTGTCCCCTTAGCCATTATGAAATGGTCATTTTTGTCTCTGAGTACTTTTGCTGTCTTGTAGTCAGCATTATCCGATATGAGTATTGCTACACCTGCTTTTTTTTGGATGTTATTTGCTTGGAGTATTGTTTTCCAGCCTTTCACTTTGAATTTGTTTTTATCCTTGTTACTTAGATGAGTTTCCTGTAGGCAGCATACAGTTGGATTTTCTTTTTTAATCCATTCTGCTACTCTGTGCCTTTTTATTGGTGAGTTTAATCCGTTTACATTTAGTGTAATTATTGATACTTGTGAGTTCCCTATTGCCATTTTATATCTTGCTTTCTGTTAGTTTTGTTTCTTGTTTGATTCTTCTCTTTCGTTTTTCTATCTTTTGTTTTTATTTGGTTGTATTCCATACATCTTTCCTCTGTTGCTATCTTTTTTATCTCATGTGCTTCTGTGCTGGTTTTTTCAATGATGGTTACCTTTGAGTAATGAAAAGGGTCCCTACCCTGTTCACTGTAGCGAACTATTTTGTGAGTACTTTTGCACTCCATCGTCCTTTGCTACTGTTAATCTCCATCTTCTCCCCCTCTTTCTTTTTGTTGTCACAGTTTAAATTTGGTTTTATTGTGTTCTTCTTGGAGCTTTTACTTGTGGCTCTGTTTTTTTTTGTTCTTTGTATCTGATTGGAGAACCCCCTTTAGTAATTCCTGGAGTGGGGTTTTCTGATGATAAATTCCCTCATCTTTTCTGTATCTGTGAATGTTTTTATTTCTCCTTCATATTTGAAGGATAGCTTTGATGGGTATAGTATTCGTGGCTGAAAGTTCCTCTCTTTCAGGACTTTAAATATTGGGGTCCACTCTCTTCTAGCTTGTAGAGTTTCTGCTGAGAAATCTGATGATAATCTAATGGGCCTTCCTTTATATGTTGTATTCTTCTTTTCCCTGGCTGCCTTGAGAATTTTTTCTTTGCTGTTGGTTTGTGTCAATTTCATTATGATATGCCTTGGAGTAGGTTTTTTGGGGTTAAGAAAACTCGGAGTTCTGTTTGCTTCTTGAACTTGAGGCTTTAGTTCTTTCCACAGGCTTGGGAAGTTCTCATCTATTATTTGTTTGAGTATGTTCTCCATTCCATTTTCTCTCTCTTCTCCCTCTGATATACCTATTATTCTTATGTTATTCTTTTTGATGGAGTCAGATAATTCTTGTAGGGCTATCTCATTTTTTTTAATTTTTGAGTCTCTTTCTTCTTCTCTCTGTTGTGCCTCAAGTTGCTTGTCTTCTATTTCACTAATCCTCTCTTCTATCTGACCTGTTCTATTAGCTAAGCTTGTTACTTCGTTTTTCAGCTCGTGAATTGAGCTTTTCATCTCTGTTTGATTTGTTTTTATAGTTTCAATTTCCTTGGACATATATTCTTTGTGTTCATTGAGTTGTTTTCTGAGCTCCCTAAATTGCCTTTCTGTGTTTTCTTGTATATCTCGGAGGATTTTTAGGATTTCTATCTTGAATTCTCTGTCATTTAGCTCCAAGCTTTCCAATATATTAAATTTTTTCTCCATAGATTTTTCCTCATCTAGCTGTGTTACCTCTCTTTCTTTTGTATCCATGATATTCGATTTTCTCTTCCTTAATGGCATCTGAGGGTGGTTTTGTTGATAGTATTAATGAGATTTAATAAAGAATAAAAAGTTAAAAAAAATAAAAAAATTAAAAATAAAAAAGAATTGTTTTTTTTAAAAAAAATTAATAATGAAATAAAGAAAAATAAAATAAAATAAAAATTTTTTAAAAAAGGAAATTATTCCCCCCCTCCTTTTTCCCTCTCCTCTCCTCTCCCCTCTTTCTTGAGAAAATCTTGTGGTGAACTGTGAATTATAACAAACAATGCCTGTGATGGACGGCCTGAATTGGGGAAAAGTAATAAAGGGGCAAAAAAAAAAAAAAAAGAAAAAAAAAAGAAAATAAAAGAAAAACGAAAAAAAGAAAAGAAAAAAAAAAGAGCGTATGGACCCACAAAAAGCAAATAAGGAAAAAATTTGGGTCAAGAATAAAATGATTTGCTTTTAGGTGTTGGTTGTCTAAGAGTTATGATGAGAGGAATAAGAGGAAAACAGAAAAAAGGGGGGGACAAATTAAAAAATTACTATTGTATTTAGTGGAACAAGAACTAGATAAAATGGAGAGCCAGGGATGGGAGCACTGCTAGTGAGTTAAAAAGATGAAGTAAAAACCCCCCAAAATGCCACAAACATAAGTTTGAGTCCCAGATAAGATAATTTGTTTGTTATTGAGGTTTGAATGAGAGGAGATGTAAAGGAGAAAGGAAGAAACTAATATAGAGGGAGAAAAGAAAGAGAGAGAGAGAAAAAAAGAGGGAACCACTAAAAGAAGAAAAAAGAAAGGAGAGAGAGAGAGAGAGAGAGAGAGAGAGAGAGAGAGTTAAGGGTTTTGGAGTGCAACCCTCATAGAGAGAAAGGAAGAGAAGAGAAAAGATAATGGGAGATGTAACACTTATGGGTAGTGTAGTTCAAGGAGAGGAGAGAGTAAGACCGGCAGAGAGTTAATCAGCCAAATTGGAGGAGGAAAAAAAGTATCAAGAATGAAGATAAGAGAAACAAACGAACAAATACAATAAAGTGGGATAGGTTATAAAGTCTGCTGATCATTCTTGATTTTGAGAGGTTATCTTCTTGCTTTTTCTTTTCTCTCCCTCTTCCTGGTCGGTGACTCTGTACCCCAGGTTCTGCCCCTTTGGCACGCTCAGGTAGAGGTTTGCAGTTGATAAGTCTCTATGGCAATGTCATGTATTGTGCTTTAGTCTCGTTGTCAGTCGAGGCTCATTAGCATTTATAGGCTCCGACAGTGAGAGAGTTCGTGTTCCTGGAGCCTTTCTCCTAGTCTTTCCTTCCTCAATTAGTAGCCTGATAATCCAGCTATGGGGTTGCTGCTGCCTCTGCCTGGATAGTAAGAGGCTCAAAGAGCTGGCAACTCCCCACTCTATTTCCACTCAGCACAGGGCTCTGGGTAAGGCTCAGTCAGTCAGAGCTGCTAGCATAATCAGGCGGGCTTTCCGCCCACTCAAAGACCTCTGGCTCTGTCTGCCACTCTGTCCGGTAACACAGGCGGGCGCCCACTTCCGGGGCGCTTGGAGGAAACTCTCACTCACTGGCTGTGCGTGCAGACCAGGATATCCGGCCAGCAGTCTCACGCTCTGAGTAAAACCCCCAACCGCAGGGAAAAGTTGCAGCGTTGGAATTGAGTCTCGCTCCGTCCCCATGCACGGCTTTTGCAAGGCGCTGGGGCGGCCCGAGATTCTGCTTTGGCCCACACAAAGGCCCCTGACTCTGCCCCTCTGTGCGATAACACGGGCGCGCACTGCCGAGGCACTCGGAGGGATCTCTCATTCACTATCTGCGTGCGCAAACCAAGATATGAGGCCGGCCGCGTTTCCCTCTGAGTGAAACCCCTCCAGCACGGAAAATCTCCACCGTTGGAATTAGTTCTCACTCCCTCCCGTGCGTGGCTTTCCCAGGGCGCTGAGGCTGCCCAGAGACTCTGCCTTCGGCCCACAAAAAGGCCTCTGAACCTGCCTCTCCGTGGGGCAACACGGGCACCCACTCTTGAGGCCTAGGAAGAAATCTCTCGCCCACTAACTGCGCGCACGCCAACCAGGAGACCGAGTAAAATGGCCGCCCCGCTTGTCTTTCTTTGTTTGGGTTTGGCGCGAGTGTTAGCTTGTATTGCCCGGGTTGCCACAGGATCAGTTTTTCCTTGGCTTGGATCTCCGTGCCACAGCCTGGTTCGGCCGTTTGTGCCGCGGCCTGGATCTATTCACCCCCTTTGCCCGCCTCAGTTTCTATATTCACAGTTACCAGAGAAAGCCGCCCTGTTTAGGTTAGTGAGGAAGGCGGAGCATTTCTTACTCCCTATTTCCTTTGGGGTTTGATTATATATTTAGCCAATTTTTCACTCGACCATACCTTTGGGTGTATTGCGAAGCTTCTGGAGTCTCCAAGTATAGGTTTTTCTGTTTCTGGTTGAAGATCTTGTTGAGTTTTGGGGGAGATTTATTGGTATCGCTTCCTACCCCGCCATTACTCTGACGTCATCAGGCCAGTCTTTCATTCCAAAAGTAATGGGACAACCAGGGCCACACTGTGCATTGAACTCAGTGTCTTTCCTTGCCCGAGTCCCCTCCCCCGTCTGCCTTCCCATTGTTGCCAGACCCGCTAACAGGCCTAGTTAGCCACCTCTTCCTGCCTCTGTGCCTCTGCAGGCGCCTGTCTGCAGGAGGTCAGGCCCACCCTCCCTAGAGACCTCCGGTGCTCCTCCCTAGAGACCTCCGGTGCTGCTCCCTGTCTGTCACCACCCGCCATGCTCTCCTCTATGCCTTCTCCTCAAGCCCCTGAGCTCCTACGCACAGGTGTCCACACTCTGTGTCAGATTCTGTCTTACCCGAGACCTGCCTCCTCCACAGAGCCTCTCCTGTGGGGGGAGGCTCCCTTCCCTTCTGATGCTCAGAAAGCACCCTGTTTCTTTTTGGAAGGGAACCCTCCCCACACCTTCACCTGCCTCCCACATCCCCCTCCATCCCAGCCTGCCCCAGACATCCAGGTGGAACCAGGTGTGCTGTTTGCCGTCCCTGGACACCAACTTCACAAGATCCTAATTTATGCCCATGTTCAGAAACATTTCATTAGATGCGTACGAGACACCCCTATAGGAGCCATTTCCAGTTTTTACTATGCCTGTCTCTTCTCATTCTAGGTGGCATGTGACCTTCCTGTTGGCAGAAAAAACATCAGCTTATGTGTTATTATTTATTACTATGAATATCGTTATCTTAGTGGCAGTATAGTACTACGGTGAAGACTGTAGACATCCAAGAAGGTGAACTCAAAGCAACGTTGATATCATGAGAAAAAATTAATAAGCCACTCCAAGCCTGTGTATTGAGTTCCCTGACTTGTCCAATGGGGCTCATAATAGGGCTTATTTTCTGGGCTTTCTTGAGGCTTAAATAAATCTGTGTATAAATGCACGGTTTTAGAGTTACGTTCGTTGATATTAACGATGAGGATTAATTGCTGTGAGGATCCCCGGTACCCCAGGATCAGGGGGTGATTCATGGGAGCCGAAAGATATTTGCACAGAGTGTGCAGAGCTGAGGATACTCTCCACGGATGTGTTGTGGTCACAGCACTTCAAGCACAAAAGGCAGAGCTCCAGTGAATTGGTGGCAGGGATCTGATACTGGAAAAAGGTGGAAGTCTGAGATAAAACGGTCCTCTGAAATTATTATTGTTAAGTGTGTGTGCAAAATTGGGAGGTCCCCAGATGAACGTCCGTCTGTCCATGGCAATCTTACATCTCATTACTGAGAGGAACAGCCTAAGGCTTCAATGCCGGGGACGTTTCAGGACGGGGTCTGAGTTGACATGTTCATCCTGTGCCTGCCTGTGTTCATGCTGTGTTTATACTGGTGTCTTTAGGTCTAGACAACCATACACCATAAAATCAGGTGGCACTCTTGAGCAATGGTTCAGAAACTTTTTGGTTCCTCTGGGACCCTTTTGTGCTCTTAAAAATTACTCAGGATCTCAAAGTAATTTTGCTGACACGAGTTGTATCCCAAGTCACAAGAGCCTTCTAAATAAATATCGTGTATGGAGAAGAGAATAAATGAGGTGATGTGCTCCAAAATGTAGAGGTTTCCAGTGGATCAAAGGAAACTTTGAATCAATTCTAAGATGACCTTAGAGAAAAAGAAATGTATTCCCTCCAAATAAAAAGTCTGGCCCTGGCCGGATAGCTTGGTTGGTTAGAGCATCATCCCCATACACAAAGGTGGTGGGTTCAAGTCCTGGTCAGGTTCCATATTAGGAACAGCTTGATGTCTTTTTCTCCTGCTCTTCCTCTTTCTCTAAAAAACAATTAAAAAAATTTAAAAAGTCTGCATCTAACCTCCTTTTATTTCTCAAATATAGTGACATTTTAACATTAAATAAGCATTGAAAGTCTGCTTCAGAAACTGAGAAATAAGAATGGGCACGCTGCCTGACCTGTGGTGGCGCAGTGGATGGGGCGTCGACCTGGAAATGCTGAGGTCGCCGGTTCAAAAACCCTGGGCTTGCCTGGTCAGGGCACATGTGGGAGTTGATGCTTCCAGCTCCTCCCCCTTCTCTCTCTCTGTCTCTCTCTCCTCTCTAAAAATGAATAAAAAAATAATAATAAATAAAATTAAAAAAAAAAAAAAAAAAAGAATGGGCATGCTATGACTGGACCAGACTTCCCACAGGTCCCCATGATAGAAATATGCCAGGTGGGACAGGGTGTAATGAGGTCACCCTCCTAGGAAGAGCCATTTTCTGGTTGCTAACCCCAGCAGGCAGGCTGAGTACACATCTAATTGTTACTATGGGAGCCGACTCCATCAGCACTCTCCCCTTCGGATATAATTCTCTTTCCTCCAGAAAGGCAATGTGACTTCCTCCACTGGACTGGCCACTGCCGTCGAAATGAAACGGAGTTTGATTCATTTATCACCAAGGAAGTCAACTCTGGTTGTTAGGCATGGCTCGGTTGTCATGGAATCCATGTGGAAGAGGCTGCCTTGATTATTAAGTTATGGTTCCGTCACTAATTAACGCCGCCTAGCTGTGTCTGACATTAGCTCAAACCACAGGCTGGCTCTGACAAGGGTTCTCTGTGACTCACACGCTGCGTCCACTTGCTCCTCCCTCCTCTCCGCTTGAAACTGCTGGCTGATTAAAAACAACTACAGGTTGACCAAACTATGAAGCTATTTCCCCGTACCGGCAAACCTTGCTTTTTATATTAAATTTCCTGGACAGTTGAGCTTCTAAAACCTTATCATTTTCTGATCAACTCTTAGATTTAAAACCGACTTCCCTGAGTTTCTTTCTAATTTGGAATTGAGTGGTTAGAACATGGGAAGCCCGTATATAGGAATGTATCTTCTGTTGGACTTTTCTGTCTTCATAGTTATTATTTTTATTTTTTTGTAACAGAGACAGAGAGGGGACAGATAGGGACAGACAGACAGGAAGGGAGAGAGACGAGAAGCATCAATTCTTCGTTGGAGCACCTTAGTTGTTCATTGATTGCTTTCTCATATGTGCCTTGACTGGGGGGCTACAGCAGACCGAGTGACCCCTTGCTCAAGCCAGCAACCTTGGGCTCAAGCTGGTGAGTCTTGCTCAAACCAGATGAGCCCGCGCTCAAGGTGGTGACCTCAGGGTTTTGAACCTGGTTCCTCCTGTCCCAGTCCAACACTCTATACACTGCACCACCACCTGGTCAGGCTGTCCTCATAGTTCTAAATGTTCCAAACCTGTTTCTCCAATGATAAACAACAGCGCTACGGATAAGGACACCCGATGTTTGGCTGGGTTTTTCTACATTCATGGGACGGCTTGGTCTTCCGTGGGAAACTGCAGCCCGCTGAGGCTGGAGGGAACACAAGAAGCCCGTGAAATTTGGCTTCTGGTTTGCTTCCGACCAGTTTTTGATCCTTCCCTCTTGTCTAAGAGCCTCAGGCAGAGACTCCAGCATGGTCCTCACAACTTCAGACTCGCTAGAATCCCATGTATAGTTAAAATCCCCATTTTTTTGTACTATGTTATAAATTCCTGTCCTGGGAGACTTCTGGGTCACAGTCTATCTATCCAAGGAATTAAGGAGGAAAGAGATTCTCCAAATCTCCCTTATCTCACCCTGTGGAAAGTTTGAGTCTCGAGCACATAGCGTGATATGAAGAAGAAGAAGAGCAAAGCCTACTTATTGAAGTGTTGTGAAAAAGAGGGGGGAGGTAAGACCAGCTATTGAACTCCTGCCAACCTCTCCCATAGCCTTTCCTGGACACCGGCCTCTTGCAGGGGAAGGTAAAGGGTTGGCGTTGGCATTCCCATTGGATAGGATGCCTAGATTTAGCTGTCTCACTTGTGATCTTGCTGACACCTGCATATGAGACTCTGAGGTTCTGGCCAGTCCTTCAAGGGCCACCTGTCCAAGGGGAGGTATCATCCACCCAGATTCTACCTCCTAATGAGGATGTGTTCTTTTCTCAGCCCTTATGGACCAGGCCTCTGCAGAAACCATCTCCACATGATTGTTTTATCCAAAGTGTAAAATCTGTGCATTTTCTATTTAGTCCCAAGACTCACTCGCTGAAGTCTTCATTGATTGTTGACTATTGTTTTCTGTGCTCACCTGCTGCATCTTGCTTAAGGAAACAGTTTTGTTGCAAAGAACCTTCAACATGACTGCTGTTGTCTCACTAGCTAATGTAAGACTCTATTATTTTTTTCCATAATACTTGGAATTTTAAAAGCAACTCACATGTCTACGCTTCTCCTAACCTTTGAAGAAGGTAACAACAAAATTCTTAAGGAACTTTGAACAGTAAGCATTAATTCTGGTTTACAAATATAAAACCTAAGCTAAAGGTCAAGAAACATTTGAAACATTATTGTTACGGGTTACCGATGAAAGTAGGTGTGACTTCAGAGAAGTGAGGGCACTAACTAACTACACTAACTACGCACAGCTGTGTTAGAAGCAAAGGTGTAATTAACACTGATGCAAAACATATGGTCTTCACTATGTTACTATGTACTATAAAAGTATTGCTGTTTAGAAAACAACTAAAAATATTTTTTCCCCATTTTTGCATCAAGTTTTTATCTACAATTGATACAAATGTTCATTTAGGAACTCAGATTTTTAAGTTTTTTATCTTTTACGTTGAACTGCTGATAACACGTTTGATCTTTATTTTGGTGTCTAACGGAAAATTTAAGATATATGTATTCAGAAATTGATGATTGTCAAACAAGTATTTCAATGATCGAGTTGAAACGCCACCTTTACCACATACCCCAATGACAGCTCTGAATGTTTTATGCTATCTGTTCTGTTCATTCGCTTTCTCTCCTGAGCCAGGGATCTACCCTCTGTTTCTAAGCCAGTCCTGCTGCAAAGATTGTAGCTTTAAACACATCTCACGTGCCTGGGTTTTTTTTTTTGTTTTGTTTTGTTTTTGTGTGTGTGTGTGTGTGTGTGTGTGTGTGTTTTCAGTACAATATTTGAACAGGCCAGATGGTGGTATTACTTCCGGGACCCTGAGCACCTGCTGACTTCTTTCTTTGCGTTTCCTGGGGTAACTTCAGGTCATTTGGCAGGGAGGTGGCTTGGAGTGTGAGGGATGGTTGGTGGGGGGGGGGGCATCAGGAGCAAGGACAGCTGACTGCCAGCAAAACGCAGCTGACTGCCGGGATCCCTCCCGTCGGGTGTAGGAACCACTGAGAGGGGCGTGCGAGCAGGAGTGGGGTTCAATGGATTCCCCCATGAGAAAGGTCCTAGCTGGCTGCCGCGTTTTGGAAAAATGCTCAGACGACTTGAGAATCGTAGAGGACTTACTGGGTGTGAGTCTCCCTGATCAGCCCAAGAGAGCATCCGGAGAGGACAGGAACGTAGGTGCCAGGGAGGGGGTGGATGTAAACAGAACCGACATCCGTCAGCTGACTCTGATTGGTAGTGGATCCGTTTTGGTGACAGTTCTGGTTTTTCTGACATGGGAGCCTGCGGTGCTTGACCCAGTGGGTTTCCTCCTTCTGATTATGACCTCAGTGACTTCCGCTGGTCACCCCAGTCGCCCTCAGCACTGAGGTTGGCATCCACTCACAAATACATTTTCACCTGATGCCATTGGACTTGGCAACTTGAACAAAACTGGGCTGAACAAAAAAGGAAAGGACCAGTGAGTGACCCCTAACGTGTCCTCTTCTTCCTCCTCACTGGTGAGGTAGCGATTCTGCCTGTGGTGTTCGGAGATGAGTATGGATGCCCCGCACACGATGAATTAAAATCTTTTATCCAGAATTAATTCTTGTCACAAATTTTACCTGTATTTTCATTTTAACTTTAAATTGTGCTTCATTGCATCCTGGATAGAGACCTCCTTGCGCCTCGAATCCCAGAGTTTCTGAATTCTGAATGGTGTCATCTGAGTTGCCCGTCGTCTTGGATCCATGTGAACATGCAGATTCTGGGCACTGTGTACAATGTGGCTCACATGAATGGCAGAGGAAAAAGCACCCCTTTGAGAGGCAGGGGGGCCATGTCCAATCATAGCCCTGCCCAGGTCATGATGAAAAAGCACTTGACCCCAGGAGCCTGGTGGGCCTGACTCCAGCAGCTGTTTCTTGGAGAGTCGATGATAATTCGCCTCCTCCATTCCTGAGCCTGGCAGAGAGTGAGGAGTGGTTCCCTATGAACTTCTTCCATTGGCTTTCTTGTGAGAAAAGGTAACAGCCCCAATCACACAAGCAGCTTTAATTCCTGTCCCCTGACTCCCAAAGTCCCAACCAATATTCCTCAGGGTGAATACCATCCCTTCGTCCTATTATCCACCTAGACCATGTTGAGCACCTGTATTTCTTTAGTAGCTGTCTTTGACGTTAAGTCTGGTGACTCAATGTACAGGGAGTTGTACTGCAGAGCAGGGGACAACTTTTGACTCTCAGCGAAAGCTTTTCTCGCGTTCCAGGCCTTGAGAAAAGCTGAGAGAAAGTCACTGATCTGTGCAGAAAAGGGGTCTCAAGATTGGTCACACATGCTCAGGTGGTGTTTACAGCCCATTCCAACATTCCTTAGGGAAATAGAAACAGTTCTAAAAATAAAAATGATCTTACTAGAGCAACCAACCAACAGACATTCTGAGTACTCTTTAAAATATTGCCCTGAGTTAAAAATCTCAAGGTTATCATCACATGAACTAAGGATCTACTTACCTCAGGAGGAGGTCTGTATGTTCAAACTGAAGTCACCTGCCGCCACAGTGACCATTAGGCTCAGACTGCTTATGTAAGGATGCAATTTTCTTCCCAGCAATGGAGAAAAT
The DNA here is from genome assembly GCF_036850995.1 of Saccopteryx leptura. Classification (NCBI taxonomy): domain Eukaryota; kingdom Metazoa; phylum Chordata; class Mammalia; order Chiroptera; family Emballonuridae; genus Saccopteryx; species Saccopteryx leptura. The sequence continues at coordinate 1,705,068 of NC_089513.1, read as the reverse complement.
TCATGCTGCATTGTTTATTTCTCTAAGACTATACTTTCAGGGATTATGTCTATAGTTTATTTGTTTATTTCTCAACCAAGACATCCGTTGTCCCACAGTTGCCATGTTTCTATGTCTAAAGAAAAAGTCTCCACGGAAGCAGCCACCAGCCAGGGAGAGACAGCAGAGAGCCTCCCACTCGGCTGTATGTGTTGTTGGCTGTCGTATCACCTCCCCAGGTAGTCACACTGAACCTGTTCTTCACGCTGAGTTGAAGTCCCTTCCTGGGAGCCCCTCCACTGTGGGCTCGGGCGTTGTGCTGTGCGTTTTTCTCTGGATGGATTCCCATGGAGACCCGAGGCTGAGAAGTGAATGTCCTCACTTGTGCCGTCCATCCATCTGCATGCTCAGCCTTCGTAGGGACACCCCCCCCAGTCCAACAGCTGTTTTCCAGGCAGCGCAGAAACGGGCTCAGGTGGTGTTTTCACCACAAGGTCACGCTGCACCAAAGCCATGAAGAAAAAAAAATTGTTTTTGATTCTGTTCCCCATTTCAAATTATACTCAGCAATACTGTCCCGGGACTCAGCATACACGATGATTTATCCAAAGCAAAACCGCGTTCACATGCTCCAGGAATAAAATATCAGCAGGAGAGGTCCCGACTTGGAATCTCAGGTCCCTTCACAAAAGCCCTGGAGGAAAACCCAAGAACACAGAGCCAGCCCTTCGACAAGTGAAGTCCAGACGTTGATGATGTCCCAAATCAAATGATCTTTTTTCTGTGTTGTGAGTTGAATGGCCAAAGACATGAAAGTTTTAAAAATATTATCCTGCTCCCCTGTTTCTTACTCATCTCAGCCTAGGCTGGAGGGACTCATCACAGCTGGGGAGAGACACGGCCTGCCTGCAGCTGTAGGCAGGCTCACTGGACTTGGAGTCAGCTGACCCTGGTGTGGTTCCTTGTGCAGGGCTTAGCCGTACTGGCTCTAGTGACTGGGCTTTGTCTCTGAGCTTAGCCGCACTGGCTCTAGTGACTGGGCTTTGTCTCTGAGCTTAGCCGCACTGGCTCTAGTGACTGGGCTTTGTCTCCGGGCCTCAGGTGGGCCCTCATGGGCGACAATCTCAGCACTGGCCTTGGGCTTAATATGTAGACACAAAACAAACACGCCATTCCCTAGAACAGTCACCTAAAGCCAATTAACCATAACAGGATTGTAGTCCTTTAATGATTCCAACCATCTGCTGTTTCATCCCATCAAAGACACTGGCAGAAACCCGAGACACACATAGGGTAAGCCAGGAAAACCTCAGTGCGCCCACCAGGATGCCAGGTCACTGGGTGTCGTGGCACCGAGTCCTTCCACCTAGCATCCCACCACCTGCAGGCCGACGGCTCTACCCAGAAAGAAGAGTTTGCAACATCGCTGCCTTCATGAGTCGTCCACCAGAATGACTATGGCCAATAACACTTTCAGTTTTTGTGTGTTTTTTTTTTCCTGACTTCCCTGGGTAACAGTCTCATGTCTGTCCAAAGTTTTCTGAAACGACTTTGTGTAGTTATCACACACTGTGCAGAATACTGCCTCCCGCCGGAGTTCTCTTGAGAACTTGCTGCTTCCACTTGCAGAAGGCACAAATCAATACACTGCAAATCAATACCCTTTCCTGGATCCAGGCTCTCTCTGGCAGCCACCTCTGCCTGGTTCCTGAGGGTCTTATCCCAGCAGCGCTCGGTGTGGCAACACATCATACTCTCTGCTGCCTTCGCCCGGAGGTGTGAGACCCAGGTGGTCACCGTTTCCCCTTTGCTAGTGTTCAGTGCCTGGCTTAGAATCTCTGTGTCCCCAGAGCATCCTGGCTGATTCTGTCCGAATGTGTGTTACCCTTTCTGTCTAACCATCCTCTTTCTCTCCTGGTGGCACTGTGTTTATGGCATTCACATGTGCCCCCTGCTTCTGTGTCTCTGGCAAGACAGAAACTTCCATCTGTTTCAGACATCCTTCCCCTTTGAGTCTCTGGACAACTCAGTTCCTGGAGGCTGAGGCTGCCAGGCGAAGACCTCTCTCCTAGCCATCCTTTGCCGTGGGCTGGGAATTTCGCTGAGTTGCCCCTTAAGTGGATTTGCTTCGTACGGCTGTCAGAACACATTACCACAAATCTGATGGGTAGAATAACAGAAACGTGTACGCTCCCAGTTCCGGAAGCCATGAGTGTCGAGTCACAGTGTCAGCAAGCCGTGATCCCTTGGTGTGTGTGTGGGGTGTGGCGGCTCCACAGGAAGGTCCATGCTGGCCTCTTCCAGACCCCTGGTTCCCTGGGGGTCCTTGGCCTGTGACTGCTTAATTTCCATCCTGTGCCTCTGTCCCCCATGGAGCCTTCTCCTCGTCACATTTATCTCTCCTTGTCTGCTCCTCTTGCAAGGACACAGCCCTGGGATGTAGGGCCAACCCAAATCTAGAATGAGTGTATCTTGAAGTTCTTAATTTATTACATCTGTAAAGGCTTGAGGTTTCCAGGTGAAAAAAACAATGTTGTGGTGGGGACACCACTCAATCATGACCATATCTAACACCACAGGCTGGTGTGCCGTCCTGTGTCCCTATTCCTCTTGTTACTGTCAGTACCGTGCACAACGCTCCCGTGGGTAAGCCACAGAGAATTGGAACCTCAGAACTCTCAAGGCATCCACAGCACGATGTGTGTCATTAATTCCAGAACTCACTAGAAAATTATGCTGGGAGCTGGGTTTTGAGGTTATGCACACATGCACGAATGTAAGAATAAATCTTTTGTGGTGTTCTTTCCCCCATGGGCTCTAAAGATATTCCAAAACAAAATAAAAGAGGAATAAAATTCAAAGAATTGACCTGACACTACCAGAACCAAATCTTCCAAGGTAGTAATTCTTCAGCAGTGTGGGTCCGCACTGCGCTCAGAGGCCTTGGTGTGTATTTAATTCTTGTATCATGTGATTAGAAGGAGGATTTCAAGTTCAATGGTTACAAAACAAATTTACTTTGTGTCCTGTGCCTTGTAAGAGAGGGTGAATGGAGCCTGACCTGTGGTGGTGCAGTGGATGAAACGTCGACCTAGAATGCTGAGGTTGTCGGTTAGAAACCCTGGGCTTGCCCGGTCGAGGCGCATATGGTAGTGGATGCTTCCTGCTCCTTCCCCCCTTCTCTTTCTCCTCTCACTCTAAAAATGAATAAGTAAAAAAAATCTTTAAAAAATTTTAAAAAAAGGAAAGAGAGGGGGTGAATGGGGATCGTCTATGACAAAGTAGTCATCATTCCAGCAGCCAAGGAGCCCCACTCGCAAGGCTGGCATGGAGGCGTCTGCGGGAGATGTTTGTAGCTTTGAACCTTGGACACTAGGAATTAACCAGATGGGCCGGGGATGATGCCGGTGGCAGATTCCTGAAGACAGAGCACAGCTTGCTGGAAAACTGAGTAAGGGAACATGTGGGAAAAAGCACAAACAGCCAGAAAATATCCAGACAAGATATCTACAGAAAATAGCTCATGAGAAAGATCCAAAAGCTAAGGGTGAAACAAGGACTTTGAGGGGAGATCTGACCGCTGGTGATGGAACGTGTGGGGACAGGCTCCCAAGGGGCCAAGCGGCTGCTTCCATCGACGGACCTGAACCCTGGGCTCACGTGTGACAGCGCAATAAGGATGCTGTCTCTTCTGCGTACCCTGTGAACATCCCTCACCACCAGAGATCAGCTAAGGCTACCCAAGTGTACCAGGTAAAGAAACATAAATGTTTATCACCAGTGACTGCTGTCAAAAGACAAAAGAGTCCCTTAACTTGGATTTCTTTCAGGTTTACCTCTTGGTCAGAACTATCACAGGAGAGATGTTCAGTTCTCCTCCGATCTCTCTGGGAGTTACACGCCTTTCCTTTTGCCATCACTAAGAACGTTCCCTTTGATCAATGGGGTGCAGAGGTAGATTAAGGTTGGTTTTCTGCCCCGGGCGCAGAAAAAAGTAATGGGCCCCTTGTCATGAGAAAAAAATGTAAAGTTGGGGTTTTGCGGGGCCCAGGGCATGTGCCAGGTGCACCTGCCATTAAATCCGCCTCTGTCGGGGTGACTTCCAGTTTTCACACTAAAATTACTTTGGCAATTAATTCATGTTGGTTGGGGACTTCCAGACATTTACATATCATCAAATTTTTTATTGTTCGTTTATTTATATAAATATGGACTTGGAGTTTCCTATGGTATTTATATAAATATGGACTTGGAGTTTCCTATGGTATTTATATAAATATGGACTTGGAGTTTCCTATGGTATTTATATAAATATGGACTTGGAGTTTCCTATGGTATTTATATAAATATGGACTTGGAGTTTCCTATGGTATTTAACAGGTGGAAGCTCTTTATTGTCATTGTTTATTCTGCTGCTCAGTTTATCCTGTAACTGACCAGCGAGAGCCCTCTGAGCTGCTTTGTCCATCTAACGTGTTCCCTTCACCCTCTGAACACTTTCTTCCTCTCGGGTATAACATGTCCTAGGCTTATCTCGTACTTTCTGTTCCCGGCCTGAAGTCAGCCATTTCTCCAGGGAGGCTTGGTCCATGTTAGTGGAAAATCTTATTTAGAAGCCATAAATTTGGTGGGCTCAATGTTATTGGGGTTTCTTTCAATGAACAGAAGTGGGGGAATATATGCATGAATATAATGTATAAGTATGTACACACAGATCTATAAATATGTTTTCTATCTATCTATTATCTATCTATCCATTATCTATCTATCTATCTATCTATCTATCTATCTATCTATCTATCTATCTATCTATCATATACCTATTATTAATCCATCAGTCTACCTAATATCATCATCATCTATTTATATTGAAGTCTATGAATCACACCAATGACACCAATTTAATGCAATACCACCATGCTTGTTCTCTCTCTCTCTCCCCCACCCCACATGTTAGTAACCCGCTTTTCCAACACTGGGTAACCTGGTTCTCTTTATCTCAACACATTTATTAATATATTATTAATGTGATATGTACTACTATTTTCAATCATCTTGTATGCAGCCTATCTCTCATTGCTGGTGCAGCCCCTTCTACGCCTACTTGGACACCTGCCTCATTGTTTGGATACCAACTCACTGATTGGGGTCATCCTTCTTCTTGTCTCAGGCTGGGACATTTCTCTCTAGGGTCCTTTTCCATGAGGCTGCTTGCATTTTCCTGTGATTATTGAGCATTTTGAGCCTGTGATGAGAAGTGGTGATAATGCCTGTCCTCACACCATATAGTCTGATCCCCAGCCCATGTAACAAGAAGAAGAGGTTATGTCCTTAGCAACCAGACAGGATACCAACTTCCTTGTGAGCCCCTGGTTGATTCCTTATGCCAATATTTTTACATAAAAGAGGAATGAGTTACTTGAGACTTTTGAGTTCCTCTTTGCATCAGCAGTGCTATGATTTCTCAGCTTTCTCTGTCATAACAAATAAAGATTCATGAGCACAAGCGGCAAGGAAGGTTGGCTTTGACTTTGAAAGAGTCATGTGGCAGGAATAGATCACCTAACCAAAACCGGGGTCACAGAGCACTGAGATCTGTTAGAAAGAATGCAGGTGAATCATCAGGTAGATTGTAATCACCTTAAATTATTCACTCGGAATAGTTCTGCCTTTTCTCATCTAAGCTCTGCTTACGGAACAAATAGAGTTTGTTAAGAGTCTTGGTAATTGCTGTAATTGGATGTCACTCAGTGGTAGTCATCGCAGCCTCTGTTCAAAATGTATTCTATCTAGTCTACCCATCTGAAATAAGATGTAAACAAAACACTTAGTAAAATTATATGAGCCTCAGTGTTCAGATCCTTTGGGAAGTCATTTATTATTTAATCATATGAGCCTTTGTAGAAAACTTAGAATCACTTTTGATCTAACTTTTTTCATTTCATAGCTGATGAACACTGCTGTAGAAAACAATTTTTTTGGTTGAGAGGGAAGATGCTTGTTATCTTTCCGTTTTTATTTAAACTTGCGACTAAAACAAGACGCAATAGAATTTCAGAGAGATTCACTTTCTCTACTGGACTGACTGGACCTAATGAAAACTATTTTTGGTTGCTTCATGATTATATTCCTTATTTTTCAGCAGAGAAAATTAATTTTGTTTTTGCTCTCATCATAGGTTATTTTTCTCATGGAAAAAAAAAGGTCTTTGGTGTTCACATTCTCCTTTGAGATTGTAAAATAGACTTCTGAGTGAAGTCACTCGTTCAACTTATTTAATACATATATAGAGAGAGACACAGACATGCACCTGGGCGCCTTCTACCTCCTGTCTCTTGTGCTGGCTCCTAGGATGTAGCTTTCTGAAAGTTTCTGAAATATTTTGCACAGTAACTATTCCTTATATAACGAGTGTTCTGTAGCACCACACACATCACGGTGATTTTCCCCTTCCTGCCTGATGAACATGCCTTCCCAAGGGCTCTTTGCCTCCCTTCTTTTCCAATCTGATGAGTGACTCATATTGGCTTATGTGTTCTGTTCATTTAACTCAACCCATTTTCAGAATCTTCATTTAAAAAAAAACCAAAATAATGTATGGTGCAGCATATTTGAAACAGTTTTGAAGTGTAGCAATTCTAGTTTTCTGACACTGAGTAGGAAACCCTAACTACCACCCCAAACTCTGAAATCGCGTGAGTTCCCAACTGGCAAAGTTTTATAAGGATGATGTGCTTTGGAGAGAAATGTGTTTTTTTGTTTTTTTTTTTCCTTTTTTTTTTTTTTTGTTTTTTTTTTGCTATTTTCTGAAGCTGGAAACAGGGAGAGACAGTCAGACAGACTCCCGCATGCGCCCGACTGCGCCCACCAGGGGCGACGCTCTGCCCACCAGGGGGCGATGCTCTGCCCATCCTGGGCATCGCCATGTTGCGATCAGAGCCACTCTAGTGCCTGGGGCAGAGGCCAAGGAGCCATCCCCAGCGCCCGGGCCATCTTTGCTCCAATGGAGCCTCGGCTGCGGGAGGGGAAGAGAGAGACAGAGAGGAAGGCGCGGCGGAGGGGTGGAGAAGCAAATGGGTGCTTCTCCTGTGTGCCCTGGCCGGGAATCGAACCCGGGTCCTCCGCACGCTAGGCCGAGAGAGAAATGTTTTACGTTGTATTCTCCCGTCCTGCAAATGTCAACATTTGTTGAATTTCAGAACGCACTTGCAGCCTGAGCCGTCTGTAGTCTGAAAGGGGTGGAGGCTGGCAGGCGTCAAGCTTGCTGCCGGTATTCAGAAAGGAAAGGAAGGCAGGCTGCTCTCAGGCAGAGGGGTGCTCACAGCGCATATGTGTCCTCCTGCTGGTGCTTCCTCTCACCCTCTGCAAGATGCTCGCACATCCCGTGAGCTCCGTAAACACCCACTGAGAGGTGAACACTCCGGCACCTGGGAAGGGAAGACTTTTGAAATCACTGGTGAAGATGAAAATGTCCCTCCTCATGCATGTGATCATACACATGTGCACTCTTGATGTATGTTCACACGTCAAGCAGTTAATTATGAAAGTTCCTATGGAGATAATTAAACCAATTTAAACAACTCCTTATCCCCATAAGCGCCCTTAGAACTTTTCCAGTGGACTCTTACGTCCTGAGGGTCTCTGCTTTGGGATAAGTGTTCAGTTATGAGCTCATGGATGACATGACGTTTCAGTCAGTGATTTCCCCAAGCAGGAGTGATGGTCCTTGCCAATGTGGGAAATGTGTGGGGTACAGTATCTAATGTGGGTCCTTGCACACTTACAGTAAACATGTATCCACCATGAGAGTGTGCACTTGGCTGTGACTATCACTGCACCGTAGACTCTTCTGAAGAGCTCAGTGTGCTGGTTCCCAAACAGCCAGAGAATGTGCCGTATTGCAGATGTAAATTTTTCACATTTGGAACAACCCATGAACAAGCTTTCTTCTCATCTCTTAGAAAAGGAGCAGTGCGTCATAACTGAGTTTCGCTCTGCAGTCACTCTCCAGTGATTTACGACATTTAGGAGCTATTTTCTCATATTCGGATGGATCCAAGGTAAAAACTAAATTTAGTATAGTGTACTTTTAATTGAATTTTGAATGTATTAAATATATTACACATTTATAACATTTTATATCATTTGATACATTTTAAGGAAGCCTGTCCCCAAATTTCAATGTTTTGGAAGGTTATTCTTCAGTCTGAATATCAGCAACAACAGTGATGCTGATAATAATAAACACCAAATTGTCTAGTTAGAGAATAATTTATATCATCTCCTTTATTTCACTCAGAATAAGTAATTGATCCATTACTGATGCATCTCCCCACAGAAAGTCGTATTTCCACTCAATGAAGTTAAATTCAACCACGATTTTTCTAGTGACGTGGGGCATTTCATGTGGGATTGTATAAATGAACAAGGTGCAGTTCTAAGGAAAAAATAAAAACAACAACACACCTCATTCAGCTTCGAACATAGTTGTAAAAATGACTGCGAGTGTAGACCTTGTTCCCAGGTATTTTGATTTGTATAATTATTTGTGGAACAGAAGAGGTTCAGGTAGATATAAAGTAAGTGAGAGGGTCACTGCTGTCTCCTCAGGAGAACAGCAACCTGTAAGCTCTGGATCACTCTCTGGGTCAACAGAAGGACCACCACTGGGAAACCAGAACCAGGGAAGGCTGTCCTGGAGCACTGAGCCCCCGGGTAGAGGAGGAGAAGGGTTGGGTGGGGAGGCGCTGAAGACAGCCCGAGAGGGGGAATTTTGGAGAAAAGGCGCATGTCCCGGGCACCTGGGTGTGCTCTGTGCTCCACACTGTAATTTGCACCCTCTTCAGTCTCACCTCTGGGAGTACAGAGAAATAACCATTTCTCCACAATGCCCGGTGATGGTGGATTTTCTTTCTGGCAAGGAAGAACATGGGTGAGCTGTGCTCCAAGGCTAGTGCAGGTGCTCAGTATCACATGCACGTGGATCACTCAGTACATGTGCAGACACATACAATATATATGTGATGAGATAACCTCCATCTTGTCAGAAAGTCTATATATAAAGCACAGTGTTTCTCAGATTGGATTTTTTTTTTTTTTTTTACACAGTCTGATGGAATGATCAGCAGTAGAATGAAGGTTTCTTCTCCCCTCACCAGGGGCCACCAAAATTCATTTCATTTGAGAAAGAAATTCATTCCCCAGGAAAGGAGTCCTGGGAGGTTGTTGTCATTCTCTGGCTCAGGAAGTGGGGTTTTCTGATTGATGTCAGCAGGGGTCCCCGGTAGTTACCTGTTTGAAGTCCTGTCCCTGAGTCCCAGGCACAGCTTGTAAGAGTTGTGCTGTCCTTGGGCAGAAGCTGTGAACCAGAGCTTCCCTGCAAATGAATTTATTTGAAGACCTTCTGTTTCTACTTTAGCAAATCACCATAAGTGGGGATTAAATCCCTGTCCTGGGGGTTCCTGGAATGTTTAACCTGATCTTGACCTGAGGGAGCCCTGACATGGCCCCCATGACCTCTGAAACAATAAAAACTCCGTGGAGGGCTGTATTTTACCAATAACAATGTGGACAGAAGGACAACTGAAAATTACTGGCTCTGGTATGTGTCTAGATTTCTGACCCTGAACTGAGTGAGGGCAAAGGAGCTTTGCGTGGCTGGGGACTGCCGGTCAAGGGAACAGGGGACGCCAGCCTCCAGGAGGCCGAGAGAGGCTCCTCAGGAGCATAACCACCACCCACCCAGACCTGTGCCCCTCCCAACACCCTGGCCTCTCAGCTCTCCACCTGCTTCCACCTTCTCTGGCTCTATCTCAATAGTTGACCGAAGCTCTTGTTTTGCTGTGTGTCAGGATGGAACATGAGACACTTGCTGCATGAATGATCTAGACTTCCCCCTGGGAAGAATATCCCAGTCAGAACCTGGTAGGAAATGAACCCAAGAGAGAACTCTTACTGTCTTCAATTATGACTTGCCATCATGCTGCGATTTAAAAAGATGGCTTTATTTTCATGGAGCTTTTTTAGTGTTTTAATAAGTGACACTAAAGACATCACTGGGTGTTTGCACGGGATCTGGGGAGGGGGCGCTGGGGGGGAGACAGTGCGAGAACCTCCCTCCACTCTTATCTGTTGAAAAAAATTGTGTTTCTTTTTATTCTCTTCCCAGCCACTTGCAATGAACTCACTCATTGAGACGCTGGATCTTGGCCAGTGCTAACTGAAAGAATGACTTAAAAATGAGTTTCACTGAAATCTGAATAACCCTTGTTGACCGGTGCACCATAGAGATCCATAGTCTACATCTCTGCAGCCCTTCCCGGCTTCTTCCCAATACCATGTGACTTCTTAATTCTCACCATTAAAAAGCACCTTATCCAAACAATGGCCGTCACACGCACTCATGTGATTGCCACGGGAAGTTCAGTTTCCATCCCAAAGGACTCCAAAAATATGGTTTCCAGCAGTGACGAAAGATTATTGACTTCTGACTCTACCACCGACGTATTTTCAAACACAGTGTGCTATTTTAACAATAGAAGAAAATAACAAGCACCCTCCAGGCTGTGTCTTGAGGAGACAAGGTACAAGGATGACACATCACTATGATGTGATCACACAGGCAGAGAGTGGATGAACTAGTCAGTACCACGCTGTTTTCATAACAAACCACAAGATCACACCATCGTCCCTTCTTAATCACCTCCGTTCACAAACAAAGCATATCATAAGCCGCTGTGATGCAGTCTCCAGCGTAACGTCCTCAGACAAGATAGTGACTCTCACACAGATGTGTCTGATGGCTTGAAGTGCTAATCCAGAGCGCTCACACAGGGTGATTGATGAGAGTAGGTGAATGCTGTGTGATTGCACATTGTTTCTTAAATGACATGCATTATGAATAGAGAAATATCTTTGATCATGTCTCATAACTAAAAACCAATTTATATGAACAGGTATTGACTTTATTCTGCAGAAGTGTCTATTTGACTGGCTCTGGTCATCGTGCCGTGCACTGACATGCGCCGGTTGGAGAGTCTAACCATCAGGAGAAGCGTCTCTGCATTTTTATGGGACTTGTTTTAGAAACAACATGGAGGTGATTTTTAAAAAAATATTTTCCCTGTACCCTTTGCTTAGAGTGATGTCTTGATTTCACAATGACTTTACCTTTTGGTGAGTATTCCAGTAATCCTGATAAACCTGTCCTTTGGTGAGTCTATCATTCTCTGGGAGGTGAACATCGCTTGTTTGAAGAAAGACCCCCATGTCCCGGATTCCTGATGGGTTCAGGGGTCTGCTAGGTGCAGGTGATGATAGGTTCGCGGGGCAGGGATTTGTGAGAACACCCAGTTGGCAACTGCTTTATTTCTAAAGAGGAACGATAGTGACTGACACGGTCCACGGCCATTAACGTTTGAACCCCACTGGAGAGCTGTGACGTCAACGTGAGGACAGTCAACCATGCTTCCCAGACACCGGGGCTTGGAAAATGATTTCACCGAGTGACATCCGGCCCTTGTGAACACAGATGTCTTGTCCTATAGGGAACATTACCACTGGCCAACACTGTTCCTAAATATTATTTGAAACATACATGAGAAAAATGTGTGTAACTCGTTCAACATTTAGAACAAATTGGAAATTGAGAGTCTGCGTTCTTACAGAGGGCAAATTTCCCACCGGTTGCATGCAAGACTTAATTAATAGCAGCAAATACTACCTTAGCGACTTCCAATAGAATATAATCTCATTATAGTTAATATAGAAAACTACCGGTCTAATTTTTGGTTTTCATTGAGGCTGCAAGTCACTGGGGTTTCTAGGAAGATCGAACTCTCCTTCTTAAAACGCATTTTCCACCTGTGGGCTTAACTCTCCCCGCTAGTGAAAGTTCTCAGCAAATGACAAATGAAGCCTTAGAGTCCAGATGATGCTGTGACACCCTCCCCCCCCCCCCCCCCCGTTTCTAACGGGCATTTACCTGAGTGACTATGGCAGGGTGAACAGACATGCTGAAACATTTCCTCAACTGCCTGCTCAAGTCCTTGGAAACTGTCCAAAGGAAATAATAAATCTCTTAGCAACTACGGAAAAAAATGCGAGAGAATGAAAATACATTCTCAGACAGTGCACACTCGACTGGATGGAGAAAGATGCCCTGCCCCCTCCGCCCCCTCTGACAGAGAACGAGTTGGTTTTCTGAGTTCATTAAGGAAGTGGATGGAGTGTCTCCCGGATCTTGTCACTCCTGGGTATTTTTTTTTTTGTTTTTTTTTTGTTTTTTTTCTGAAGCTGGAAACAGGGAGAGACAGTCAGACAGACTCCCGCATGCGCCCGACCGGGATCCACCCGGCACGCCCACCAGGGGTGACACTCTGCCCACCAGGGGGCGACGCTCTGCCCATCCTGGGCGTCGCCATTTTGCGACCAGAGCCACTCTAGCGCCTGAGGCAGAGGCCACAGAGCCATCCCCAGCGCCCGGGCCATCTTTGCTCCAATGGAGCCTTGGCTGTGGGAGGGGAAGAGAGAGACAGAGAGGAAAGCGTGGCGGAGGGGTGGAGAAGCAAATGGGCGCTTCTCCTGTGTGCCCTAGCCGGGAATCGAACCCGGGTCCTCCGCACGCTAGGCCGACACTCTACCGCTGAGCCAACCGGCCAGGGCCTCCTGGGTGTTTTTAAAGTTAGATTTATTTGTGACAAATCCCTCCCCCCTTCATGATCGGCACTTCGCCGAGTGCAGCTTGGCGTGGTGCCAGGGTCAGAGTATCCTCATGTCTCCACATCTTCCCCACAGCATTGACAGGAGACTCTCTTCCACGTGGAGGGCGGGTGTGCCATCCCCGGACCTCAGCACCAGGTGACCCGCAGTGCTGCAGAAGGGTGAGGGCAGAGGGCAGGGCGGGACAGCAGGAGAGAAAGGGTTGTTGGTCTTCCATGGAGTCCGAGGGGACATCCCTCCAGAGTAGATTTCCTGTGAGAAATATGATATTTGATGGGGACAGTGACGGCAGAGCCATCGGCTGCTAAGGAGTCCTGTCGCGCTCCTTACACATACTATATCATGAAATCTTACCCGGTGACCTTTTGAAGTGAATGCTTCAAAAATTGGATTTTCCCAATCACGTCATGGAGAGAGGCCATCCTAGACGGGCAGGGACGTCACCCGCTGAAACAGAAAACATGGTGACCAAATTCAGTGCGTGCATTTTGGGGCCGTCTCGCATAGCCGCTTGGAAAGCCAGATATTATTATTAGAAAACATAATAAGGCTTATTGCCTTCGCAAATGAGAGGGGAAATGATTCTAATACATACACCAGTGGCCCGAAGGACAAGATACCATTTAGAGGCCACTTTTCATAAAAACTATGCATAAAATAGGAGCAGATGAAACCCGCCTTGAGTGGGATAAAACCTATGAAAAGTCAACAAGGAACATGAAGTTAAACCAGCAGGTCTCAGCTGTGATTGCTTGTTATATGGGCAGATAATTCAAACTCCACCCCCCCCCCCCAGGCCAATGCCATCAGTGTCTATGGTGCTGGGAGCTGGGAACTAGTGTCTTTTGTCCAGCTCCTTGGGGGGCCACATTTGAGAGCATATGGGGCCACAGGGGAAGTCCCAAGGTCAACAGCATTAAAGTCAGTATTGCTTGCAATCGAGCGTACCAGCCAACGCCGGGCGTCTATAACTGAGCTGAGACATTCCTTCCTTCACGCAGAGCCCTGGCTGGTGACTCCCACATTCGGCCGTCACATGCACCGTGCTAGACGCCAGACCATGTGCAGTAGGCTGCTGGAGAGTCGACCAATGACAAAGGATAATAATGACATTGATAATACAAGCAGTGATGGTCTATGACATCCAGAGACGATGGGATGCAGAGAGTGTGTGTTCAGAATTCCACGGCGAGACTGTCCTTTGTCCTCCAGGTTTCTGTGTGAGACAAGGAATACAGATGGGCTGGGTAAGTGAAGCTGGTGTTTCTGGTTTGGTTCCTCCTTCGTGTGTAAAACACATACTTTATTCTTACCTGTGATATACAAGTTCTTTTTTTTTCCTCTAAACTTGAGAATGTTTGATTCAGTTGGCAGAGACAACCTCTCAGGATTTCTAGTACGCTGCCCTTGGTTCAAGCTCTCTTCATATTTAACTTGACACACATGAAGAAGCCCTTCGTAACCATGCAAGGAAAGCATGATGTTCAACATCCTCAGCCACCTGTGCAGAGTTTGGAAGGTGGCCCTGAGAAGTCCGCAGGGTCGAGGAACCAGATCTACAAAGAATGCGAAGGTGGGGACCGCAGGACACCTCACCTCAGCTGGCTTTCCCAGGGTGGTTTTGAGGAGCTCCCAGGAGTCATGCACACACAATGCCGCTCTCGTTCACCTGCAAGGGGGTGCCTGCTAGCTCCCCAGAAATGTTCATAGATACGACGGTATTCTGACCTCTGTTACCCCCCACCTGGAACTGTCTTTCTAGGCAAATACCTGACTCCAATGCAGCTACCATGATGCGGCTGTCCAGGTGGAGAGCGTAGGGGACGTTGGCAGACTTGCAGGGACAGTCTCCTGTCATTGTTGAAAGAAACACGCCCTGACTGGGAATTGAACCCGGGATGTCCATATGCTGGACTGATGCTCTATCTGCTGAGCCACCAGCAGGAGTTACACATTGATTATGTCTAATCCAGACATTCCCCAGTGAGGATGGCGTCCAGGGGACGTACCTTCCCAAGGAAGAATATCTATGTTGGCGTGTGAAGGGCAGGGAGCTGCTCCGTGGACAGGTCTATCATCAGATGCCACCTAGAGTCAGTGGGGCTGTCCAAGGGGCACAAAGGGCAGGTCTTCTGGTCCCTGCAGGTTGTTGAACCACCCACTGGCTGTAATGTCCCCACCGTGTCCAGGTGATGCGGACAGAAACCATGCTGGGAGAGAATCCAGGATGGTTTCCTACTCGCTGGGCTCTTGTCTGTTGCTCTTGCTGACTCAGGACTACGACGTCTGTGTTGTTTACTGAACGCTCTGGCTCACTTGGTTATCTGCACTGGAAGAGAGTGTTGGGGGTTCCCCGTGGCCACTGGAGGGTGCTGACAGCCCCGGGAGCTCACAGTACTCTGCTCTTGGGGACCTCCCTTCCGAGTAGCCCTTGTCTATAAGAAAATAACACTTTGGTCCTGGGCGTCTTCATTTTGTCTTATTGTCTACTTTGCTGAGAACCATCTGCTGGGAACTTGCAATCCACACTAACCGTGTGTGAGGTTATCATCCATGGCTCCATTTGTTACGGTGACCGTTGGGTATAAGGGTTAACATATACTCACATGTTCAATTATTATACTATTGCAAGGGAATAATATTTCTTCTCCTCTAGATCATTGTGTGGAGTTATCACCCAGCCTCAGAACGAGTTAGAAAAGACATTTTTCAAAATCAAAGCATGGTAGCATTTTATTAGACATTTATACATTATTTCCGCTGAGAAAAATCTCATTTCCATGTCAAGTAAAATTAACAACAATTTACTCAATGCCTCCATGCCTTTATCATATATATATTGTAGTTATTATAAAAATTCAAGGACATCCCTGCTGAGAAAAAGCGTAGGATTAAATCTAAGAATTAAGAGATAGATGTGTGAGTAAAATAACAACATCTCAAACATGTATTCTTGGACTCACTGCCCGATCCATTGCTTTGACATTTTTGGTTTAGTGGTTCAAAAGGAGGGGCTTGGGAGAGGGCATTTAAGAAGGGAGGAGGATCTGACCTAGATGCTGAGAGACAGAGAGTTTCAGGAAACTGAGAGAAGGCAGAAAAGCACCCCAGGCAGGAGGCATGGCAGGTGTGCATAGGTGGGGTTGAGAACGATCATAGTGCATTCTTGGGGTAGAAAGTGAACCGATTTGGGATCAGACCGTAATGTCTGTCAATCAAGTAAAGGACAGAAGATGGAGTCCTTTGCTGGCTTGTCTAAAAAACTTAAAAGAAATTAAAATTTAGAAATACCGTTGTCTCAAACTCAATATAATGATTTTCTGGGCTAGATCTGCATTGGTTGGACAGGTCGCTCACCAGTGGCCAACACAAAATATTAGTCTCTATGTCCATGAATGACTGTCCCAGGATCAATGGGACAATCCCACCAACCAAAGCCAAGGTGACTCCCTGGGCAGAGCATGGCATAGTTGCATATGATCATACCTACCACCCTACCCCCCACACAGCATTTGTAACAGTGAGATCAGACAATGCCCATGAAAGATACTTTGGGCACACACAAAAAGAACTAGCATGTTTATCATACAGACACTGAGACATCAATAATATTCAATTGGTCCCCGGCTGATTTGCTCAGCAGTAGAGCTGGGTTCGATTCCCGGCCAGGGCACACAGGAGAAGTGCCCATCTGCTTCTCCACCCTTCCCCTTTCCTTTCTCTCTGTCTCTCTCTTCCCCTCCCACAGCCGAGGCTCCATTGGAGCAAAGTTGGCCCCAGATGCTGAGGATGGCTCCATGGCCTCCACTTCAGGCACTAGAATGGCTCCAGCCGAAATGGAGCAATGTCCTAGATGGGCAGAGCATCACACACACCCCCGCCCCAGGTCGAGCGCACGCAGAAGTCTGTCTCTGCCTTCCTGCTTCTCACTTCAGAAAAATACAAAAAAATAATATTCAATAGGGGAGCTTTATATTCAAATTAATGCTGAGTGAGTATGAGTTTATTTCTCTTTGGAAGGCAGAAAGGAGTCAGCAAGCTGGCATGACATTCTGTAAGGCATAACAGGGCACAAGTCTCTTCTGCAGCCCGACCTCGGGAGCTCACAAGTGCGGAATGTGCTATCATCGCATGACTCGAAGGCACGGAAATGAAGTTACGGGGGTGAGATGCGAGCCCTGGGATGGTGTGAAAACAGGCTGGAAGACTTCTGACAGCATGTTTCTGCATCTTGGCCTGTGCACCAAGTGAAAAGCACCATCCACAGGAGCGGGCAGGTCCGCTCTGACTCTGCCGATAACACATGTCTTATCGGGAGAATCTGAAACAGTTTCCTCCAACGTGGAGATTTACAGATGAACGTTTTCTAGCAATTCACTTTCATGGAATTCAAGGGCTGTGGGGCTTCTATATGGGTTTCTTCTTTTGGGCTTTAGGAGCAGAAAATTGGGGTTCCCAGACTCCTGGGTTATGATGCTTCTATTGCCACTCAAAGATCCCAACCTGCCTTGGCACTTCATCCACCATTGGAGGTGCCAGCACTCAGGTGGCTCAGCTTCTCTGTCATGACTGCACGCCACCCTCCACTGTGTTCCAGTTTCCGTGGAAAAACGTTTAGGTGTGTCGTTTCTGAAATGCTCAACTACAGGGGGTTGGGGGTGGATGATGAAGGTAAAGGTGGTTAAATGCAGTGATGGAGACTGGACCTTTGTGCTGAGCATGCAATGGAGCTGCACAGAGGTCATGTTATGAAGTTGTGCACCTGAAATGGCTATGATGTTATTAATCAACGTTTACTATGATACTTTAAAAATTTGGAAAAAAAGGTCAATTTTTTTTTCTCATAGAATCTGTCTTTCAAATGTCTTCTGTTCAGCTCTTTTTCTGATTGTTTCTATTTCTGCTATAAGTCTCCTTATGCATTGTTATTGGGTCCTTCCTTCCTTCGATCATTCCCTCCCTCCCTCTCTCCTTCATTTTTTTCTTTTTCTATTAGTGGATTTTTGAGTGAGGAATTGTGCAATGTTGCCCACCAAGTCCCAGCTGCCAGCTACCTGGTAACTTCACACTTAGGTTTAAAGTTCAGGCCAACAGAGAGAGTAGCTAGCACCTGACCTAAGAAAGGGCAGGTCTGGGAGATGGCGGTCCAGTGTTTCTCCCAGCGATGCTCTGCCCAGGGTGTCATCTTGGGTCTGGTTGGTGAGACTGCCTCCCTGGGCAAGCTTGTCAGACAATGTTGCTCATTCCCAGAAGTAATAAGGCTGCACCTTCCATTCTGTGTGGTTGTGCATATTTCATTGGGAAGACAGGAAAAGACGACTCAATAAAAAGAGCTCTGACACAACTCAAAAGTTTTCATATTGATTCACAATGTTGTTTAAATGACATTATCTGAAACAAGTCTTAAAACGTACTCCCAATTTAATGACAGTTCCATCTGTTATGGTCCTATCTATCAACCTAGTAATAGATATGTGTACATATCAGTCTCTCTGTTTTTATATAAAGAGAAACTTGTTCTCTGGCATATTAACTAGTATGCTGCATTTTCTAATCACCTGCATCGCGCTCATGCCCTCACTGTATCAGACTGAGCGGAAGGCTTGCTGAAGCCTTAGGGAGGCAGGTGGACAGAGGCTGTGCTGGACTCTTATCCCAGGTCAGCTCTGCCCCCTGCTGTTCCCTCCTGGAATGCTCCCTCTGACCCTTGGCTGCAGGAAAAAGGCACCCAGGAAGACGTCCCTGTGTTCACACTTCCTGACAAACTTGAACCTGAGATTTTCCTTTGTGACTTATTGCTACTTCTTTTACCGAGAGTTGTAGACTGAGCGGTGATTTCAACTTAAAAAAACAACAACCACTTTTTATTAAGCAATATTGAACATGACTTGCTTTGCTTTGGTTGTTTCGGTTTTGTTTGTTTAAAAAGTCACGTGTGCCTCGGTTATAAGAAACAATATGACGACGTCATTGGGATTGCAGAGTTTGGAACCAGACCCAGCTACCTGGTTTGATCCATGGTCCCATCCCTGAAATGCAGAGATCATCATTCTTTTGAGCCTTGTGACCCATCTATACAATAAAGAACACGCACTTTGTACAGTTTGTGTGAGAATTACATTAGATCAGGCATGTCAACAGCCTGGATACACTCCATAGTCAATAGATGGTAGTGACTCTTCATTATCAATGTATTGAGTTATTAGTTGCTGTTGTCATCATTTGGTCAGGACAGGTGGCCTGGGCAGGAAAGGGAAGATTCTTGAGTGGACACCTGTGGTCCCAGATGGAGAAGACTGCCACTGGTCCTCCCCACACACTGTGTAATCTGTTGTTATGGCACCCACAATGGCTGGACATGGGGAAGCCTGAGCTGACTGTGCAGTTAGGGACCAGGTGGTCGGTCACACCTGCCAGCCAGGTTGCTTGGCAGGGTGAATAAACAAATGTTTTTCCTTACATAAAGCCCTTGATGTGCTCTGGAAAATCCAGAGAAGGGGAAATATTAGGTGTCAAACAACAATAATAAAACGTTTAAAATGCATTTTGGCAGGTGTGAGGTTGTATTGCACAGTGGTCTTAATTTGTGTTTCCCTCATGACAAGGACATTGAGCATGTCCCTCATGACTGATGGACATCTGTCTGTCCTCTTTGAAGAAGTGGCTATTCAGATCCTTTGTCCATTTTTTTTAAATGAATTTTTATTAATGGTAATGGGATGACATTAATAAATCAGGGTACATATATTCAAAGAAAACATGTCTAGGTTATTTTGTCATTAGATTATGTTGCATACCCCTCGCCCAAAGTCAGATTGTCCTTCGCCATCCTCTATCTAGTTCTCTGTGCCCCTCCCCCTCCCCCTAACTCTCCCTCTGTCCTCCCTCCCCCCACCCCTGGTAACCACCACACTCTTGTCCATGTCTCTTAGTCTCATTTTTATGTTCCACCAATGTATGGAATCATGTAGTTCTTGTTTTTTTCTGATTTACTTATTTCACTCCTTATAATGTTACTTTTTGTGGTGTTGAGTTTCATAAGTTCTTTATACGTTTTGGATATTAACTCCCTGTCAGATGTATCCTTGGTGAAGATGTCCTCCCACTCAATGGGCTGTCTTTTCGTTTTCTTGGTTGGTTTCCTTTGCTGTGAAAAAACCTTTTGGTTTGACACAGTCCCATTTATGTATTTGTTTTTCCTTTTGTTTCCCTTGCCTGAGAAGATATATGAGAAAAAAACACAAGAAATGTCCAAGGTTTTACTGCCTGTGTTTCCTTCTAGAATTTTTATGGTTTTGAGTCTTAAATTTAAGTCTTTAATCCATTTTGAGTTTATTCATGTGCATGGTGTAAGAAGGTCCAGTTTCATTGTTTTTGCATGTATCTGTCCAATTTTCTGCAACAGTTGTGCTCCTGGATGGAATTTCTAACTGTGTCACCTAAAACACCTCATGCATGAAAGGTATAAGGTACACAAACAGCTGGCATGTTAATGGTGTGTAATAGTGACTCAAAAAAAGTGTATTTTTTAAATTTAAAACTAAACTTACCATAGGCACTGAGGATAGCTCTATCAGAGTACAACGACCTCAGGCACTAAAAATAGCTCAGTATTCAAGCATTAGCTCTAAATGGAATTGCTGGATGGATCCGGGCCAGGGTGCACACAGGAGTCTGCCTCAATATCTCCCCTCCTGTCAACTAAAAATACTCCTAAAATTAATTAATCCACTTCATCCTGCCTATGTGTGACCTCTGGGTATGGCTGGGTATAATGATAAGTTTTCTAGGAATAGTTCATAATATTTTCTCTCTGAAAAGATAATAAAAAATAATAATGGACATGGAGGAGGCCAAGTTCAAATAGGTTTACCTTAAAATACCACAACACCAAGATATTACTAAGAGAAGCCTCAAGTAATGGCTGTGACCTACAAAAGGTTGTCATGGCATTGACCAGAGTACAGAGCAGCAGCAGAGCTGGAAAGTGTCCACATCCACACAAGACAGATCTTGACCATCACGGTCTGGCAAGGTGACCTCTGACCAGCTAAATGACTTCTCTGAGATTTTTCATCCATAAATTGGAAGTGATAATATTCACATCTATTTAAAAGAGCATCAGGAGAATGCCATGGACCAGCGCGGCTCCTAATAACAGTGCGGAATTAAGGAAACATACTCATCAAGAAAAAATGGGACTCATCAAATGCTGATGGCAATATCTGAGTGCTCCATAGCCCCAGTTTGCTTTATTATATAGCCATATGCAAATCAAGGAAGTCCTTGATACAAAGTTACACATCCAAGGCTAAGACAGGAACTCTCCCAAGGCAAAAACAGGATGC
Source organism: Saccopteryx leptura (assembly GCF_036850995.1). Classification (NCBI taxonomy): domain Eukaryota; kingdom Metazoa; phylum Chordata; class Mammalia; order Chiroptera; family Emballonuridae; genus Saccopteryx; species Saccopteryx leptura. The sequence continues at coordinate 1,684,021 of NC_089513.1, read as the reverse complement.
ATTAGTGAAATCTACCAACATCTGAAAACAAACAGAGTCAGAGGAAAGGCATGTAAATTGCTTCCAACAACCTAAGGAAGCAAGTGAAATGGGTGTAAATACTCAGCATAATAGCCAAATATGGAGATGGAGGGGGGAGAACTTAGCTTTTTGCTAAGCCTCGAATCTACAATGGCTTTCTGCCATTTATGTTCCACAACATATCCCCCCCTTTTTAATTTTTATTTTGTGTGCTGAGATTTGTACTCATCTGATTTCCTAGTTTCCCAGATTCTAATTTGGAGGCAGACTGAAAAAATTCAGAACAAACACAAAATTAGTATAGCCAATGCTAACAGATACCCAAATAAACATTCTAATACATTACAGTGATTAAAGCCTTTAAGCAAATTCTTAGCCAATATAATAAGAATCTATAAAAGAGTAATGTCCTTAATATGTTCACCAAGTCCAGGTTGGCATCAACACCATTCCAAATCTCTGCAAATGCAACCCAACCCCAGTTCAGTCCATTAGGAGCTGTCACAGGAGCAGGAGTCCAGGAAAAGTCCACATCCAGGCAAAGTCCACATGGCACTGGAATTGCTGTCACACTTCCACACTCTGCAGCTAGCGTCAAAATCCCAATGACCGCTGCTTCTAGCTGGTAATGACCCAGGTAGACTGGAAAAGCCATCCGCAGCACGCATGAAGACGGAGCTTCCGTTTTCTTTAAACTGGAAAGATGAACCCAGGGGGCCTTATACTGGAGCTTTACAGCCATGGGGTGGTGAGGAGAACCTTGGAATACACTAAGCTGGGTGGCAGAGGTAAATTTGTAAGTTGGCAAAAAGGAGAAATGGAGCTTTAAATTAGGAGTAGATCCTAGCCTAAAATATGAGTGGAGCATTGAGGCAGGAGGAATAAAGGAAACACTATTGTTAAACAAAGCAGCAGAAAATAGGGCTATCAACACCCAGAACAGAGATCTTCGAGGGAAGAATAAAAAACCTGAATATTCAGGCGAGACATAGTTAAGTGGCCCTTGTGTAAATGAGGTCAGTTTACCTGCAATTTGAAAGAATTACCCTAGGCTCGTCCACAGTGATGTAGATGGGGCCAAAGACCCTGGGCACCTTTAGCCTTCAGTGGCAAATCCCAGCAGGCTGGGCAAGGTTAGGTTACAGGTGGCTGGAACAGGGCTGGAAGAGACTGAACCCTCCCTTAGAGGAGCAAGGGGGCAGCTTACCTTCCAGTGTCCCTTTTTTCTCACAGCAAAGGCATGTAAGCCTGGCAGGCTTTGGCTTAAATGACCATCCTTTTCACTATTCAAGCAGGGCCCAGATGGAGTCCTATGAGGATCCGTTGGGGCGTTGGAGCCTTTGAAGGTGTATGCCAAGAGCTAGTATTTTACCCAATCTCTTTTGGGCTTTTTCTGCCTCTTGGTACCTTAAAAGCCATGCTCAGAAGATCTCGTTGAGGGGTTTGAGGGTCCCTATCTGCCTATATATCTGGAGCTATTTGGAAAAAGACAAAACAGTGTTATTAGCTGAATCAAATAAAAGAGGGTAGAAGTTTGCAAGAGAAAAAGATTTGGCATCTCCTGTTCATCAGCATTCAAAAGAAATTTTTAAAAGATAAGGAAGATTTGCAGGAATTCCAGGATATGACTCCCCCTTTTATATATTTTTTAAATTGACTTAAATATTCGCTGGGTACACTTTAATAATACCTTGACTTTAAAGATTTTAAGAAATACCCGTAATTTGAAAGGTTTACAAAATATAGTAAATGCTTTGCTACATATGCAGGAACATTGTCAGTTTTAGTCACATCAAGAAGTCCAATAATAGAAAATGCATACAGACAATGAGCTATAACATGCTTAGCAGCCTCTCCTGTCTTGGCAGAGGCTACCATAAATCCAGAATAAATATCCACTGTAACGTGGACAATGGACTGTTTGCCAAATGAAGGTATATGAGTAATATCCATTTGCCAAAGTTGTCCTTGTAGGAGTCCTCAAGGGTTAACTCCAAATGAAGGGACAGATTGTAGTATAGGACCCCTTGGACAGAATTTACCAATCTGCCATGCTGCTTCTCGAGAAAGTTGAAACTGTTTATGCAGGACTGCAGCATTCTGGTGATGAACAGTATGAGACTGGATTGCTCGATCTGTCATGGTTGCTCCAAATAATTTTCTTTTGGGTAGTTTGATCAACAAGGGCATTCCCTTGTGCTCCAGGGAGCATGGAGTGAGCTCAAATATGTCCTATAAAACATGGAGCTCTATGTTGACATACAAGTCTTTGAAGAAGGAGGAACTGCTGAAATAGTTCATCAGCAGTTGTCCCTAAGACAGCAGTCTCTATAGTGGAAACAACCATAAGTAAATATTTGCTGTCTGTATATAGATTAAAGGAGGAATATGGCAAATGCTGAAAAGCCATGATAATGGCATGTAGTTCTACTCTTTGAGCTGATTTTAAGGTGACTGTTGCAGTATAAAGTTGTCCATTGATTATTAAGCCTACTATTCCTGAGCTGGACCCATTAGTAAAGACTGTAGGTGCTTCAGGAATGGGCTTATTAACAATTGTTTTAGGAAATACAAATGTAGTAATTAATGAAAATTGAGCTATTTTATCAGCTGGGTAGTGAGAATCAACTTGGCCTGTAAAATTTGCAAAAGCAATTTGCCATTTAGTGGAAGTTTCCCAGAGCCATTGTTGTTGATCCTTTGAAAAACGAAACAATAATTTGAGGCTCAAAACCTATAAACTATAAGAGTCGCCTACATCCCTTGATAATCAAGGAGGCAACAAGATCAAAATATGGAGATAAAACTTTCTTAGGAATAACAGCTAAATGAATCCATTCAATAGGACCTGAAACTTGCCACAAAGTCCTGTTGGAGTGTAACTCGAGGGACAAATTAGTAAGGCAATTGATTCTTCAGGATTTATGCATTTTAATTGTGCTTGCCACAAGGCCTTTTCTACAAGATTTAAAGCTTGTTGTCCTGCAGCTGTAAGTAGCCGAGGAGAAGCTGGTTCAGCCAAGCCTCTAAGAATATAAAAAAGTGGCTTCAGTCTCCAGTAGTTAATTTCAAGGAAGGTCTAAGCCCATTAATGTCTCCTAACAGTTTCTGGAAATCATTTAAAGTTTGCAGATGATCTGTCCTGATTTCTAATTTTTTTGTGGACGAATTTGTTTTCCCTCAATAATTTGTCCTAAATAAGAAAAAGGTAAAGATTGCTGTACCTTTATAGGAGCTATATAAAGTCCTGATTCTTTCAGAGAATATTCTAGTTGTTGCAAAATGGTCAACACAGTGTCTTTATCTGGATAAGCAATAAGAATATCATCCATATAATGATAGGGTGCTGCCTTCATACTGGAGAGATAGCTTGAGCAACATATTTTTGGCACAAGGTAGGACTGTTAGTCATTCTTTAGGCAAAACTCTCCACTGGTATCGCTCCATTGGAGCCTGGAAATTAAGTGAAGGAACACTGAATGCAAAACGCTTGCAATCATGAGGGCTTAAAGGAATAGTAAAAAAGCAATCATTCAAGTCAATAATTACAAGGTGATAATTCCATGGAATGGCAGAAGGAGAAGGGAGTCCTAGCTGGAGAGGACCCATAATTTCCAGTCTTATTTATTGCTCTCAAATCTTGTAATAGTCTCCAGTTTCCTGATTTCTTTTTAATGACAAATAAAGGCATATTCCATGGACTATTAGATGGTTCAATGTGCCCAAGCTGAAGCTGTTGTTGTACCAATTGAGCAGCTGCCTTAAGTTTCTCCTGAGAAAGGGGCCATTGGTCTACTCATACAGGATTATCTGATTTCCAAGTAATTGAGTCTGCACAATGCATTATTGGGGTAGCAGGAGCTACCAAGGCCCTTATGCTAAATTTTGATATCCTAATCCACACCTTCTGGTATTGGGTGCCACTTCTATGGGGGTGAGAATTCCTCCCTGTTCTTTCCCTAGTCCCTTAGTGGGCAAAAATCCTTGATCAAGCATCTGAGTACTGACTAAACCATTAGGACTGACATGCAACGCTCCCATATTTTTCAAAACATCTCTACCCCACAAATTGACTGGCCATCCAGGGAGCACATAAGGCTGAAAAAAAATCCAGAACGACCTTCTTTATCTTCCCAATGTTAAAATCTAGAACTTTGTTGAGGGGATTTACTCTGCCCTATACCTTGTAATTCTGTGGCTGCTGCATGAGTGGGCCAGGAAGGAGGCCAATGTAGCTTAGCAACAACAGATACATCAGCTCCAGTATCTAAAAGTCCTTTAAATTTACACCCTTGTATTGTTAGCTCCATTTCAGGTCGTTCCTGACCTATTTTTTGAATCCAATTGGCAAAATCAGAGGAGCCAAATCACAAATTTCCTTGGGGCCCTCTTTGCAGGATGTGGCCTGAGAAGCAGAATTAGCATCTTTATACTATTCTTCTAACTGCCTGAATTAGCTGTGAGACAAATTCCTGAAATGACTTATTAGGGCCCTGCTTAATTTTGCTCAATTCCTTTCTTTTGCCTAACTGAGTATAATAACCTTACACATAAACAAGACAATTTACACACAAAAAACACAAGTATAACATATAACTTTGACTAATCCTAATACTTGAATTGCTATTTGGCTCCTAACTCTGAACACACCTCACAATGCACTGACCAAGTCAGTAAGTCTTAAGGATCTACATTCTATTCTATTTAAATTTAAATGAGCGCTCCTTTCAAGTACTAAAAACATTTTATTTTTTCTAAATATTAGAGCCAGCATTTCCAATTTTTGCATGCAAAAAAACTTAATTCAGGCCTTTAAAAACAGACACATTTTAGACAACATTAAACAAAGACTAAACAGAAACAAGAATTAGACGAACCAGACAAACCAGAGAGAAACCCAGGATTTCAGAGCACATCCAGATTAGAGAGATGCCTGCCTTATATTAGTCAGGGCATTTTCAGACAGAGGGACTGAAGGATGTGACTAAACAAAATCTCCCCAAGAAAATTTGCTCTCGGCAGCTGCTGGGATATTTTCTATAGTCAGATCCAGCACAGGTCCCCTGCCTCAATTTCCAGGCAAAGAATTAGAAATAAACAAAATGATAGTTTAATTGTAGTTAAAACATTAAAGAAAATCAGACCATGACAGGAAAAGCTGTAATTTTCCTAATACCTGAGTCTCCTATCAATTCTCAAGAAAGTACAACTTCCACAGCAAATAATGACCCCCGGTGAGACAAGCACAAGCAATTGCCTCCCAGTCATTTGGGGGAAGAACCTTTGCACTAATAGTATCTAATAAACCAAGTGAAAAAGGGCAGTAGGCCCATACTGAACACAAGCAAGTTTAAGCTCTTTCAGAGTTCTAAAAGGTACAGGTTCATGTTCTCGCACTAGTCTCCCTGTATCATCCTGTCTTTCTACAACAGGAAAATGGGTAAAACCATTTATTGTTTTCCCTACATTTCGAGCCTGGTCTATAGATTGTTGGAGAGGGGATTTCCCAGATTTTGAACTATAGACTCTGCAATAAGCCCAATAAGGGAATGGAGGAGCAGAGGGTTGAATGTAGGAAGGAGCTGAGGGCAGCAGAGGCCCCGGGGCTAAGGCAGCCATAGCTGCGAATTTTTTATCCCCTGTGTCATCCTCAGATTCCAAGTTGTCCTCGTATTCACATCCCTCTGTTTCCAGCTCACCCTGATACTCTTCAGACAACGATTTGTCTTCATATGGAAACATTTCTAGAAAAAGGTCACTTATTTTTTACCCTATCTGTCCCATAATCTTTTACTCTCTACTACACTTTCCCCAAAGACTTTCTTTACTCACTGTGCGCACTTCACTTTGGGGAGTTCCATCACCTTCCTTCAGTTTTAGTTTCCTCGTACTCAAGTCATCTGTTCGGGTGCCACTTGCCACAGACCAGCGCGGCTCCTAATAACGGTACGGAATTATGGAAACATACTCATCAAGAAAAAATGGGACCGGGAGAACTCTTCAAATGCTGATGGCACTATCCGAGTGCCCCATAGCCCCAGTTTGCTTTATTATATAGCCATATGCAAATCAAGGAAGTCCTTGATACAAAGTTACACATCCAAGGCTAAAACAGGAACTCTCCCAAGGCATAAACAGGAATCCCCCCACCAAGCATAAGTGAAATCAACCAACATCTGAACAAACAAAGAGTAAGAGGAATGTAAATTGCTTCCAGCAACTTAAGGGAAGCAAGTGAAGTGGGTGCAAATACTCTGCATAATAGCTAATATGGAGGTAGAGGGGGGAGAACTTAGCCTTTTGCTAAGCCTCCAATCTACAATGGCTTTCTGCCATTTATGGTCCACAACAGGAGAACATTATGCAGCCATTAAACTGAAGTGTGTAAGAATTATTTTATTAAATGGAAGATGCCATTGGTATATTTCAAATGAAACAAAAGTACAGAAATATATAAAATATGTATTTCATTTAGACATAATTATATAAATTATACACATAAGATTCTAACAGTGTAAGATAAAATAAGGAAGAAAAATAAAGCAGAAATTAACTGTCACAGAACTATTAATACAACTTTTCTATGTATATATTTGATATTTTTCTAAAGTATATTTTCAATGTTTTCCAATATGAAGTGAGCATTTTTAGGATGTTTCAAGGAATTCTACTTGAAGAACTATCTACATGTCCTCCGTGTCTGATGGTTTCTTTCTAGCAAAGCTGAAACCTCCTCTCCATTCTGGTCCAGATATTACATCATCACTTCTCCACACATTCTCACAACTTGAATGAGTGTGTAAAACACAATTCTGAGACGAGCCAGCCGAGGATGCTGTGACAGGGGTCTTCCCAGACACCGGCTCCCAGGTCGCCTTCCCTTAGCCTCCTTAAGAGTTTAGGGTTCAGAATGGGGGCAGGGGAAGCATGGGTTCCCATTTCTCCCGAGACTCTGGTTTTGTAACTTTTGGGGTCTCTTCTCACTTCTTTCAACATTACATGACCCACTTTTCTGTAGAGGTTCAGAAGAGTTGATATATTTTCACGGGGCACCTTCCACATTGTCTGCTTAAACGTCTTCCTCACCTGCCCAGATTTGCACAGTTAGCAGTCATGTCGTCTGGATAGACACACACATGGGGGACAATCTGTGTCCCTGTGACCTTCCGACCCCTGTACAGAGAGAGGCAGGGCCTGCTGGGGACCCTGGGGGTTCACTTTCAAATGTACATATCCTGCAGGACACAGGTGGGTGGCCATCACTCCTTTGTCTTCACCAGCTTCTCGTCCACAAGCGCTCACTGCTTAGAAAACAGCCCCAGTGACCCCTGCGTCCCTAACCCAGGGTCAGACGCCCTGACTTTGGTGGGGGGTGTTGATCCACGTGTGTGTACTGCTTCCAGGCATGACATCCATGTGTGCCCATATTATGTTTTCTTACTGAGAGCAGATTCCCAGGCTGGGTCTGGACAACTCAGATAATCTTCGTCACCAGGTCTTCAGAATGTTCCTGCAAATACGTCGCTTCAGAAAATGTCCTTCCTAGATTTTTTTTCAAAAGAATCAGTGTCACGGAATCAGTGCTTTATTTCATCCAGCATGTGCCGAGGAAGAAGCTGTTTTCACGATATTTCCAGTAAGAAAAGCTCTGCCTTCAGACACTTCAGGTGGAAAGGTCAGTGCCAGGATGCTCTGGGGAAGAAGGCCGTGGTGCTGTCTGCAGCCTCGTCTCCCGTGTTCCATTGCATGGGTCCCTCCCAGGTTGACCCAATGCTCCCATCGCGGTGCCTCCCACGCCTGCGCCCCTGCCTGTCTGGCCTTCCTCCGTGAACATCTCTGTCACTGGGCCCTGAGCTTTCCGGTTGTGTCTCCACCCCTGCTGTGGCCGATCCTCTCTCACTTGCCGACGCAGGATGACGGGACTGGAGGGTTGGCCTCCGAGGCGGAGCGTGTCCACCTGGTGCGCTCAGTGCAGGCCCTCCCGTGGCGGGAACACGTGGTGCGGACAGGTGTCGCCATACTTAGTGTCAGAGACTCTGTGGCCTGCACGTGGCGAGGGCTCCGCCGCAGGATCCTGCCTGGTCCCCTGCCCAACCCCTGGCCTCCCTCCACCTCCTGCCTGGCCCCCGGCCCTCCCTCCATCCACTGCCCAGCCCCCGGCCCTCCCTCCATCCACTGCCCAGCCCCCGGCCCTCCCTCCATCCACTGCCCAGCCCCTGGCCCACCTCTGCCCCTGCCCCTCCCCGCTGGCATCACTCAGCCACATACATGGCCTTGCAGGTTACCCGTGCACTGATCAACTCTGTGATGTCCTATCCCGAACGGACCCCTCCCAGCCCCCGGGTCCTGGGCCCGCGGCTCGGATGGACCCCGATCCGTCTGTCTCCTGTTCGCCTCCACTTGCTGTCCAGAGACGGCAGCCCCAGCGCGCGCTTGCATGGACCACGAACAACCTGGGATCCCGTTGACCTTTTTTCTCCCCTCAGGTTCCTACGCAATTCTCGTGTTCTGGATCCACGGCTCAGCACTGCTGCGGACCCTGGAGGTGGAGTTCTGTTCGTCCTGGGGTCACTTTTCCCGCTGTGGCCGTGTGGCAACTCTCCCAGGGCGTGCCCCAAATACCGGTGCCATCCCTGCCTCTTGTTTCCTGTTGTCATGGCCCAGGAGCGAACGGGATCTGGTGTGGACTCGGGCTGCCTTGGGGGAGGCAGACAGAGCACCTGGCTGGATGGGATCCCTACAAAGTTCATTGCCTGGGATGACACAGGTCACATTCTCTGGCCTCTCTTGTTTCTTTCCTTGCAGCATAACAACTAAAGGATGGTTGACATCTTTTAAACCTCAGATTAGGTAACATGGAAAAAATATGCCTGGAAATAATCTGATTCATGATAGGCAGCGGGGCCATTTTGTTTTTCCCAAACTACAGCTAAATTCTAGATCAGGGTCGGGAAATTTTTTGGCTGAGAGAGCTATGAACATCACATATTTTAAAATGTAATTCCGTGAGAGCCATACAATGACCCATGTACATTATGCATTATCCAATAAAAATTTGGTGGTGTCCCAGAGGACAGCTGTGATTGGCTCCAGCCACCTGCAACCATGAACATGAGCAGTAGGAAGTGAATGGATTGTAATACATGAGAATGTTTTATATTTTTAACATTATTATTTTTTTTATTAAAGATTTGTCTGCAAGCCAGATGCAGCCATCCTAAGAGCCACATCTGGCTCGTGAGCCATAGGTTCCCGACCTCTGTTCTAGATCCTAGGCAAAAGCTACATCACATGTGGCGTGAAGATTGGAATAGTCGAAATCAAACACCATCAACAAGCGCTGCACACCTGCTGAGATGAAGGAATCCCAAGATGCCCACAAGTAAACTGGGCAGCCCCCTTCCCGGGGCTAAGTCCAGTGAGCTTTCTAATTACAGAGAGTGGAACATGGGCGATAAATAAATATCGAAGGGAAGGGTGTTAGCCCATCACTTCTGAAAGTATACAAAAAGACATTTCAAATCATTTCAATTCATGTTTATTTGGGTGTTTCTGTGACAAATGAATATGACTGTACAGTATCGTGTTCTAAAGAAAACTGTAATGGCCTTTTGTTTAAGTAAGAAGAATGTGCCACAGGACTATCAATCTATTTCATTAGACACAATAATTGGGCACTCACGGACACATTCTTTAAACTTTATCTCCTCGTCTGTGCTCTCCATCCAAAGTTTCAGAAGAAATACTTGAATAGATAGCCAAGACCCCATTAATACCCAAAGAAAAAGAGTAAAAAGTAATCCTATCTCAGCATTTCGTAAGCTCGGAGACAATGCTATTACCTGGAGGACAAAGTGATAAATCCAGTCAGCTTTTCAATTACCACCCTTAAATAGCTGCATTATAAATAATCTGTAATCAGTGGCACTAGAAGTGACTTAAATGATATTTACTGCCACGTAGATTAGTTCATCTTTAAGAGAAGAGAAATGGAACATGAACGTGATGCTCTCTCATATATTTTTACTTTATTAGGTAATGGATGTTATTTTATATTTTTCTAAAATTATTTTTAAGAATAGTAACAGGTGTATACATCAGCCTACAAAATCCCTCAGCTCTTAAGGACTGTACTCTAGTATATCAACATTTGCTGTGTCATCATACATTTAATTTTAAGTATCAGGCTATTGTCTCAATAAATTATAAATCACAGGTTTATGGACCTTTGCCCAATAATTTTCATCACACTGAACAAAAAGGAGAAGAATTGAAATTGGTCAACTGAATGAGTGTTTAGAGAGAGTTCCTTTTTTACTTACTAAAAGAAAATAAACACAAAGGACAGGAACTTGTGTCTATCAAGAAAACGTACTGGATAAGATGGGTTATTTGGAGGAATCAGTACACCTTGCAGAATGCCTGTGAGCCCCAGCTGTTAAAGATACTGTGATGAATGACAAGAAAGGCTCTATAGAGCTTGCACTTTAATGTACTTAATTCAATAATAGATGTTGGTAGTGAGACCTGGGATAATACAGTCCATAAAGGGGAGAGGGTAAGTTTAGACTGAGTGTCTGTGGAGCAGATATCTGAGCTGAATTTTGGTATCTAAGCAGCTAAGATTGGGAGATAGTGCTCCCAGGAAGTTCTTGAAATCGAGCAAGGCGTGGATTGTTCCCTGGGTGAAAAGAATGTCAGGGTGGCGGCAGTGCAGTTATGGGGAGAAAGAGTAACTTGAGGGGCAGTGAAGAATTAAGCAGGAGCTAGACAATGAGGGCGACAGAAAAGGATCACATTTTTAAAAAGGATGAGGTTGAAGATGATGGTGGCTCTGTATCCCATGAGTCAACTTTGAGAAAGGCACATGCTGGGTGCCTGGCCCATGTGACATTGGTTTGTCTTCCCAACAGTCCTCGGGACAGATATGCTGAGTTTCTTACTGCAGAAGCAAGAGAGTAAGTCTTAGGTTAAATAAATTGCCTCTGTTATTTAAATCCCATTATAAGAAAATATATATCTGAAAAGTCCTTACACATTAATAATTTTATTTCATATGGTTTCTACTGAGTCACACAAGTTTTCTTGAAGATGCAGTTTACCCAGACCTGAAATCTAAACGCTGGTTATTGGCCCAGGAAAAGTGTGGCAGTGACATTTATACGTTCCTAGCCCTCCATTTCCTGTTCATGGACCCCAGGGCATCTTACTGCTAATGCTACAACTGTCCTTAAGTTCTCCAGAGAAATTAGCTAACATCCTTACAAGAAAATCTGTCAGTGAAGACTATGCTCTTGGACAGGCAGAAAACTAACTGGATGAAAAAAATTGAAATTAAAATTTTCTTACAAAAATCTAGTTTTATATAATGTAAAGAATGAGTATGCTTCACCTACTCTCTGTAATTAGAAAACATGTTTAAACATTTTTTCTTATCTTTTTGGCCTCAGTTATTTTATTTTATTTTTTTTTAATTTATTCATTTTAGAAAGGAGAGAGAGGGGGAGAGAGAGGGAGAGGAGAGAGAGACAGAGAGAGAGAAGGAGGGAGGAGCAGGAAGCATCAACTCCCATATGTGCCTTGACCAGGCAAGCCCAGGGTTTTGAACCAGCGACCTCAGCATTTCCAGGTCGACGCTTTATCCACTGTGTCACCACAGGTCAGGCTGGCCTCAGTTATTTTGACTGAGATGCCTTGACCTTGACCCTTGACCCTCCTGTTGGTGGTTCTGGGTGAGTGGAATGTTCTGAACTTCAGTTTGCTGTCTGTCAAAGAAGGTGAGTTGGTGTCATTGGCTAAGAAAGGTGCTCTGAGACTGGTGTGAAATGTAATAAGGTCACTCTGGCCCAGGGTACCTATTCGGTTCTTGGTTGAAAGCATTTCTTTCATGATTTGCCACTAAAAGCCCTCATGCTTACCTGCAAGAAGCTATTTCCAGTTACCGGATTGTGGGTGTGATTTTCGCTCTGATTGCTTTTCCATACCAGCAGTGAAGTTGCTGTGATTGGCTGAACACTTTTTAACGGATGTTCTTTGTGTGAGCTGATGTGATTAGTGCCGAGGGGGTCTATAAAGAGAAAAGAGGCGTGGCCATTGCCTTTAAGAACGTGACACTTCTCCACGGGTGGGTCAGGGCTTGGACTCCCACCATGGCCGGAGAGGGAAGAACCCACCGCCTGGGTGTGAGCTCAGAGCTGTGTGCATCAAGCCTAAAGCACAGCTTAGCCTCTACCTCTGAGTAAAGCAGAACCTCCTTTACCTATAAATGTGAAGTTTAATAAGAATGTGGAACTAAGGAATGCTTACATAACACGTTGCAATGTTAAAGAAACTCACAGGAAAATCTGCGGAACGTCCCTTAGCCGTTCACATGAAGACGGTAACAGTAGTTTGACTTATGAAGACTATTATCTTGCTCAGGAACACCATGGCATTTCCCTTTGGAAAGTGCCAAATACTTTGGCAAACATAGAAATTTTCTTTTTATTATTTTTAAAAAATATACCTATGGTCACAAAAATTGGGATATTTTATCATTTCATATTCATTTTGAAATATCCCCTAATTTTTGTGAGTAGTATATTTGGCGTGATTATGAACCACTTCTGGGCAAAGGTTTGGGTTCAATATTGCTGTACCTTTGCGTTATTTTGAACAGTAGCTTGCTTGACTTTGGAAGACCCCCTGAGGCATCACTGTTGTTAAGGTCTGCAGTTAGAGATGACCCTTTCCTTCTTACATTTTAGCCAAAAACAGTTTGTGTTTCACTTCTGGAACTTTAAAAAATTTTCATAAAAGGTTATATTCATTATACATTTTTATTTGTATTTAAAATCAAGCAATCTAATTAAGCTGGATTAATTAGAATTATATACACCCATCTTTGAACCCGGAAACCAAGGGGTGACTTGTGCTTATAACAAACACTCCTGTGAAGGACACCATGGGTGATTTTACAGAATTATTCTCGGTTTTTCTCCATTGAACAGAGTGGCTCTAGTTTTGTGGTGTCTTTGGAAGGCCCATAGGTGATGTGGTGCAGACCAGTTACACACAACACAGCCACTTAAAGAAAACTCCCAAAGCCCAAGTAGCCCAAGCGCTGAAGGGAAAAGGCCACTCTGCTAGGCGATTTGTCCCAACTAGCGAAAAATAAAGAAAGGTGCTAGTGCAGGGAGCCGTCATGGCTGTGTTGGCACAGCAAGGGCCTGACTCCATGGCGGTCACACTGAGTGCCACTGCAGCATGTCTGGGAGGTTGGTCAGTGCTCTGGCCGCAGTCCCTCGGGCTTTGTGAACCACTGATGTCAATATCCTCTTTTCCCATGGGTCCTGTCATTTTCCATGAGATCTTGTAGGGAATGCCTGTTCCCTTTCTTTACTTGGGGAAGGAGGATCGTTGTCCTGCATCCCTTGTCCAGGGGCAGAAAGACAACTTTCAGCTGTTTTTACTTTCACTCCGTTTTTAAGGCACCGTCTAGCTATGGACCTGGGAAAATTTCCCGTGCGCTCCCCACCCTCAGGGAAGTAGAAAGGGACCTGCCTCCTGTGAGGTTAGTGATTTCTTCAGAGAATGGATGTGCAGTAGTGAAGTTCAATATTCCTTAGAGCCTCCTCGGTCATGGTTTCCAGCTGAAAATGGTCCTTCACTCCACTGCACGACAGACATGATGTGGATGAAAGGAATATAAGGTTTGTATTAAAATAGCAGAGCCTTGGAAATTCCAAAGATTTTAGAGCCACAGTGACCTGTGTGAGTGCCAGGGTGCCCCTGGGCACAGGGACAGCAGTGCTCACTCCTAGGCTTGCTGCGTGGTCAGTGATGGCGGGCCGAGCACCATATTCAATTTCCAGTATCAACATGGTGGTCCCGGCATGACCGGCAAGTAGTAGCTGACCTGAAACACTCCCTGGTCTAGTTGTGGAATATAATTCAACTTCGGATAATGGCTGATCCTCAACTCTCTTAAATCCTCCAGCATCTCCCTGAAGGACATGACTAGACAAAAGCAGGGAGATTGCTCCCATTATTAATAGGCTGTGCTTCTGTCATTGGAGGAATGACCATGGGTCACATTTTCAAGTGTTCCTGGAAACTCACACATCGAAAAAAAAATGTTTCCATTAACTTTCTCCCCAAAACCATTTAGTGCAAGTTCTCGCGGGTATGTTCTTCTTTATAGAAGTATTGGTTTTCAATTACTTTCTCTAACAAATTGGGTGGCTTTGATGGTGGTTTAATGTGTGTATTTATCTTATGTTACTCAGGTGTGTGTAATCTGCAAGTCCAGGGGCTCGGGACCATTTGTCTGCTCTGACAAACACCGCCTTCCATGGAAGGATCGGTTTGACGCCTGCGTGCCAGCCAGAAGTCTAGGGGCTGGTTTTTAAGAAGAATCAGTCAGGGAAGCATCTCTTGTCTGTGGCACATTCCCCGTCTCCGGTGCAGAGGATGGTCCAGGGCACTGCGGTGGCGCAGCTTCCCGTCCTGCAGTGGAAGTTAGGGATATCTCAGCATATGTCACCCCCTGTCCTCCTGGAGAAACCAGGAGCCATCTCATCCCCCCCTGCACCCCACATAATCCATCACAATTCCTATTAACCTCTGCCCCCCCCAAACAGATCAAGTGTGTGGACATGACCCCATCTCCTCTTCATTGCACCCTTGTTCAAGGACCCATGGCTGAAGGTGCCAGACCTCCTGGGAGCTGCCTGACCACGCCCCGTGCAGTCCAGTCTATGCTCAGTAACTAGATTCCCTCTGTGGTTGAAAGCCTGTCCTGTGTCCACTAAGACCTTCCCGGAGCCCCAAGTACTTTCCACCATGCTTCAGTAGAACCCCAGTGACTGGAAGGCTTTTGCCCCACTGTTCTGGCCTCACTGTGGACCCCTCTCACTGACTCAGCCACCCTGGCTTCCACGTTCCCCAAACACCCTATGTTCATGGCCGCCATGGGTAGGGGTGCTCATGTCCTCGCCCGAAGGTTCTGCCTGAGACCTTCACCTCTTCTGGCTTTGAAATCGTTTTTTAACTCCGTCCTTTCTCCTCAGAAGGGGAGGCGTTGAGCCCACCATGTAAGATAACATGCCCATCACTGTCCCATTGCCTTATTTTATATTCCTCAGTGTCTAACAATATCTGAAGTTACGATCACTTATGAGCTTGTCTGTGGCGTACTTTTACTTAATTGCCATGGGTCACTCCTGCCGTTTGTTCCCAAGGTCCCCACAAGGCATCACGCTGTAGTGTAAAGCTTTCTTCTCAGTGGTGTGGGCAATTTTAAACACTTAACAGTAAACACAGGATGAGTAAATAAATAATCACTCAACCTACTTAGCCAGAGGTTCTGCTTTCTTTGGGCAAGTTTTGAGAGTCTATAATAATTGGGCTGAGAAATAGTGTCTCAAGGAAATAAAAGAAAGAAGTGTGCAATAGGCATGTTTATTCTGGATTTATTTTGCATAGACTGTTTTCCTTTCCTCATTGTCTCCGCCCCTCCCTCCCCCCCAGAGCTCTGGTTCTGCAGTGTCTGTGTCCTTGTCTCAGGTAAGTATGTGGCTCCAGAGCTGAGTTTGGGGATCTGATCTATCACAACTGGTTCATAACTTCAAAGTGACCAAGAGCCAGGGTGTAGGAACCCAAGGCTCTGTCCTCTTGGCCCAGAAAGGTCACCATAAAAGGCAACTCAAGTCCATAGGCTTCACGTGACAGGTGGGCAGAGAGTTCGCTGGGTGCCCTGACATCTGAAGGTGACCACATGCGCACCCACCACCGGTCTCATCTCTTAGCGAGACCCGGGATGAGGAGAATGCTCCTGGTTCAATGCTGACCAAACTGAAGACCGGTGACCGTCAATTGGCCCCCATGGCCAAGGACAAAGGCTGCAGCATCCTGGCGGCTCAGCAGAAACCAGGGACAGGAGGTGACCGGCGGCGCTCACCAGGAGAATGCTTCAACGACATCGTTGGTCATACCAGACACACCAAGCAATGGCCCTTAGGAAACAAGAGGCCGACTCAAAGACACTTCGTGGAGACCAAATCGGAGGCCACAGGGCAGGTGGTGGCGTGGGGCCGATTTCATCAGGTTCACTGTAATTAACACCCATGCTCGAGACCAGAGTGCAGCACGGCGCTCGTGAAAGAATCAGAAATTAACCTCAGAATAAACCAGGGTTGAGTGGATTCTTAACACGAACACATGAAAACCAAAATAAAACATGATTTGAAAAGCCTAAGTAGAACCGAATGCATGTATGAATGAGATTGGAGTCTCTCTCTCACATAAATGCTATATAAAAAAAATCATAGCTCTAACTAACAAAAATACAATCATACTTGGAGACCTCAATACTCCGCTGACGGCTCTAGATCGGTCATCCAAACAGAGAATCAATAAAGATATAGTGGCCTTGAACGAAATACTAGAACACCTGGATATGATAGACATCTACAGGACACTTCATCCCAAAGCGACAGAGTATACATTTTTCTCTAGTGTACATGGAACATTCTCAAGAATTGACCATATGTTGGGCCACAAAGACAATATCAGCAAATTTAGAAAAATTGAAATTGTACCAAGCATATTTTCTGATCATAAAGCCTTGAAACTAGAATTCAACTGCAAAAAAGAGGGGGAAAAACCCACAAAAATGTGGAAACTAAACAACATACTTCTAAAAAATGAATGGGTCAAAGAAGAAATAAGCGCAGAGATCAAAAGATACATACAGACAAATGAAAATGAAAATACGACATATCAGAATCTCTGGGATGCAGCAAAAGCAGTAATAAGAGGAAAGTTCATATCACTTCAGGCCTATATGAACAAACAAGAGAGAGCCGAAGTAAACCACTTAACTTCACACCTTAAGGAACTAGAAAAAGAAGAACAAAGACAACCCAAAACCAACCGAAGAAAGGAGATAATAAAAATCAGAGCAGAAATAAATGAAATAGAGAACAGAAAAACTATAGAAAAAATCAATAAAACAAGGAGCTGGTTCTTTGAAAAGATTAACAAAATTGACAAACCCTTGGCAAGACTCACCAAGGAAAAAAGGCACAGGACTAAAATAAATAAAATCCAAAATGAAAGAGGAGAGATCACCACAGACATCATAGATATACAAAGAATTATTGTAGAATACTATGAAAAATTATATGCCACCAAATACAGCAATCTAGAAGAAATGGATAAATTCCTAGAACAATACAACCTTCCTAGACTGAGTCATGAAGAAGCAGAAAGCCTAAACAGACCAATCAGCAGGGAGGAAATAGAAAAAACTATTAAAAACCTCCCCAAAAATAAAAGTCCAGGCCCAGACGGTTATACTAGTGAATTCTATCAAACATTCAAAGAAGACTTGGTTCCTATTCTACTCAAAGTCTTCCAAAAAATTGAAGAAGAAGCAATACTTCCAAACACATTTTATGAGGCCAACATAACCCTCATACCAAAACCTGGCAAGGATGGCACAAAGAAAGAAAACTACAGACCAATATCTCTAATGAATACAGATGCTAAAATTCTAAACAAAATACTGGCAAACCGAATACAACAACATATTAAAAAAATAATACATCATGATCAAGTGGGATTCATCTCAGAATCTCAAGGATGGTTCAACATACGCAAAACGGTTAACGTAATACACCATATCAACAAAACAAAGAACAAAAACCACATGATCTTATCAATAGATGCAGAAAAGGCTTTTGATAAAATACAACACAATTTTATGTTTAAGACTCTCAACAAAATGGGTATAGAAGGAAAATATCTCAACATGATAAAGGCCATATATGATAAACCATCAGCCAACATCATTTCAAATGGCATAAAACTGAGGACTTTCTACCTTAAATCAGGAACAAGACAGGGTTGTCCACTCTTTCCACTCTTATTTAACGTGGTGCTAGAAGTTCTGGCCAGAGCAATCAGACAAGACAAAGAAATAAAAGGCATCCATATTGGAAAAGAAGAAGTAAAGGTATCACTTTTTGCTGATGATATGATCCTATACATCGAAAACCCGAAGGACTCCACAAAAAGATTATTAGAAACAATAAACCAATACAGTAAGGTCGCAGGATACAAAATTAATATACAGAAGTCCATAGCCTTTCTCTATGCCAACAATGAAATATTAGAAAACTAACTCAAAAAAATAATCCCCTTCACGATTGCAACAAAAAAAATAAAATACCTAGGAATAAACATAACAAAGAATGTAAAGGACCTATATAATGAAAATTACAAAGCATTGTTAAGGGAAATCGAAAAAGATACAATGAGATGGAAAAATATTCCTTGTTCTTGGATAGGAAGAATAAATATAATCAAAATGGCCATATTACCCAAAGCAATATACAAATTTAATGCAATTCCCATCAAAATCCCTATGAGATTTTTTAAAGAAATGGAACAAAAAATCATCAGATTTATATGGAACTATAAAAAACCCCGAATAGCCAAAACAATCCTAAGGAAAAAGAATGAAGCTGGGGGCATTACAATACCTGACTTTAAACTATATTATAGGGCCACAATAATCAAAACAGCATGGTATTGGCAGAAAAATAGACACTCAGACCAATGGAACAGAATAGAAAGCCCAGAAATAAAACCACACATATATGGTCAAATAATCTTTGATAAAGGGGCCAACAACACACAATGGAGAAAAGAAAGCCTCTTCAACAAATGGTGTTGGGAAAACTGGAAAGCCACATGCAAAAGAATGAAACTCGACTACAGCCTGTCCCCGTGTACTAAAATTAATTCAAAATGGATCAAAGACCTAAATATAAGACCTGAAACAATAAAGTACATAGAAGAAGACATAGGTACTAAACTCATGGACCTGGGTTTTAAAGAACATTTTATGAACTTGACTCCAATGGCAAGAGAAGTGAAGGCAAAGATAAATGAATGGGACTACATCAGAATAAAAAGTTTTTGCTCAGCAAGAGAAACTGATATAAAAATAAACAGACAGCCAACTAAATGGGAAATGATATTTTCAAACAACAGCTCAGATAAGGGCCTAATTTCCAAAATTTACAAAGAACTCATAAAACTCAACAACAAACAAACAAACAATCCAATAAAAAAATGGGAAGAGGACATGAATAGACACTTCTCCCAGGAAGAGATACAAATGGCCAACAGATATATGAAAAAATGCTCAGCTTCATTAGTTATTAGGGAAATGCAAATCAAAACTACAATGAGATACCACCTCACCCCTGTTAGATTAGCTATGATCAACAAGACGGGTAATAGCAAATGTTGGAGAGGCTGTGGAGAAAAAGGAACCCTCATTCACTGTTGGTGGGACTGTAAAGTAGTACAACCATTATGGAGGAAAGTATGGTGGTTCCTCAAAAAACTGAAAATAGAACTACCTTATGACCCAGCAATCCCTCTACTGGGTATATACCCCAAAACCTCAGAAACATTGATACGTGAAGACACATGTAGCCCCATGTTCATTGCAGCACTGTTCACAGTGGCCAAGACATGGAAACAACCAAAAAGCCCTTCAATAGAAGACTGGATAAAGAAGATGTGGCACATATACACTATGGAATACTACTCAGCCATAAGAAACGATGACATCAGATCATTTACAGCAAAATGGTGGGATCTTGATAACATTATAAGGAGTGAAATAAGTAAATCAGAAAAAAACAAGAACTACATGATTCCATACATTGGTGGAACATAAAAATGAGACTAAGAGACATGGACAAGAGTGTGGTGGTTACCAGGGGTGGGGGGAGGGAGGACAGGGGGAGAGTTAGGGGGAGGGGGAGGGGCACAGAGAACTAGATAGAGGGTGGCGAAGGACAATCTGACTTTGGGCGAGGGGTATGCAACATAATTTAATGACAAAATAACCTAGACATGTTTTCTTTGAATATATGTACCCTGATTTATTAATGTCATCCCATTACCATTAATAAAAATTTATTTAAAAAAAAAAATCATAGCTCTGCAAAGAATGTGGATTGATTGAGCTTCAACTGTTTCAGACATCCTGGCAAATTTGCTCCATGAGCGTCCCACTTGTTTATTGAATTTTTTTTTTCTCAGCAAACACATCATGTCATTTCTCTCCTAACTATTCCCCCAATATGCATTTCTAGCTGATAAGAACTTTTCAAATTGAATGATCACAGCCCTTATCATACCCAACAAAATGGAATCAGCATGTCTTTTATCCTGAGCGATTAGTCGCTAGAATGTTTTTTTAGTGACAACACACAATATCCATGACATGTTGAATGAGGAACAGATGCTTCACAATTATACCGCAGAATCCCAATATCATTATGATATACCTGTGTGTGTGTGTGTGTGTGTAACAAAAAAGAAGAGGACTAAAAGAAAATTTGTATGTTAATAACAGTTATTAATTAGTCTTGAAGTATTGGCCCTTGTATTTTTCATCCTGATGCTTTTCTGATGTTTCTGGAATAAGTGTATCCTCACTGAATTATCAGAAACTATGACTCATAAAAAGAATTCTTAAATGGGTTGCCATCAGGAACCCAACCTTGCTCGGGGCACGGACACAGGGTTTTAAAATGCTTGGTGAGAGAGCAACGTGCCTGCCCCTGTTCACCCTGCGTTTACGTCACATCCTTCAGACATGTGGATGGTGCTCAGAGTTTGCTTTTCGTTCTGTGGGCACATTTCCCAGCAAGCCTGCGCGCCTGGCGTTGTGTGTGACAGAGCCCGCATCAAACTACATCAGTTGAGTCTCTGCTGAGTGACCTGTCTTGGGAAGAAGGAACAGGCGGGTGTCACTTCAAAAGTAGATGCAGAGAAAATAGGACGCGTTCACGTCTGCTCCGGGACTGCTCAGGCAAGGAGGGGATGAACGGCCCCGCGGGGATGGCAGGTGTGCCGGGAATGAGGACAGTGATAAACGAGGCAGGCAGGGTGTCTCTCTAGACCGATTAAACTCTGGTTCACAAACTTGGTCTTCCCGGGGGAATTAAAACGTATACCGGGGATGTATGCCTCAGCCTTGCAGGGCTCCCCAGGACATCTCTTTCCCTAATGCTGCCCTTAGGTGCCACCTGCCAGCCAGCTCAGTGCAGCGTCTTACTGAGCGGGTGATGTCCGAGAGCCTCGCGCAGAATCTAGAGTCGTAGCCAATTTTGTTTCACCTGCGAACAACGAACCCCTGGCCTTGCTGCCATCTCTGTCACATGCACATTTCCGCCAAAAATTCATGTGATGCTGAACGAGCATCGCTCCAATTGTCCCGGTCCTGTGTATTCCTGCTCAGTTCGGGTTTATGGAAGCACTGGCCAAGGCATGACATTTGTACCGACACTTAAGAGGGGTTTTGTGACCAGTACGTGAGTGTGGAGTGTTTCAGCAGAAGGGAGCCATGGGGGGTGCTACGATGGGACTGGGTGTCACATTTGTGGATATCAGGGGACAGGTGAGGAAGTTAGAGCCCCCAGGGGCCGGGCCCCTAGGATCGGGTTGAGCATAAGGACTATGGCCTTCCCCTGCGACGGAGCAGAGGAGAACCCAGATTTGGCTCACACCTTACAGGGCTCCTCCCGGCTGACTGTGTGAGAAGCAACAGTGAAGAACACGGGCAAGGATGGTCATGCAGCCCAGCAGAGGCTGCTGTGTCCACTGTGGCCACACCCCCGGCATCCTGGATCGTCTCTGAAGGCCGAATGACAAGACGTCCAGATGGACTGCTATAACATGTGAGAAAAAGCTTCCACAACTTTGGCACCGATGAGTGAAAATGATATATTGGTTTGTGCCTCTTTGGATCTGACCATGTGAAAGCATCTCCAGCGAATCCAAGGGTTTATTTCTTCAGATCTTGAGTCTTAAGGAAGAATGATGGCCTGGGTCTCCTGAGCTATCCAGATAGAAGTGGGTTCTTGTGCTTGGAACATCCTTAACACACACCCAGTGGTCTCATATTTGTTTTTTGGTGGAAGTTATTTTTGCCTTTCGCCTGCACCTGCACACTCCCTAGTGGATCTGCCACACCCTCTGCTGGAAGTCAACGTATGGGACAGAACTGACGTCAGTGACCCATCTTGACACCCTGGGTGTGTGAAACTGACACTGGGTGACACTATCAGGTGGGCGTGGTTGTCCACAGGGAGAACTCGGGGCACTGTAGGGGGAGACCCTTGGGTCTCAGGAACACAGTAATTTTAATCTTCGCCCCATCAAACAGTGACCGCCAAAAAATGGTCAATAGGAAAACCGAAAGTTCCAACCCACCTTGTGTTTCCAAAATATTGACCCCGCAGACACTCGCTATATCTAGAAGAGAACCTCTGGAAATTCCCCAAAGCATGCAGATGCCGCGATGATTTTCATTTTTTTCCCTTTCCTCATGGAAACTTAGAGTTATTTCCTAAATGAAGAACATGTTGAGATTATTAGAATAAGACGCAGAAATGGGAAACCATCGTGACATGGAGGAAGAGGAGGAAGAAGACCAACGGGGTGGGGGGTGATGAGATTCAAGCTCATTACTTTTCCAATGTGGAACCCTGCACACAACTCACCCATGTCCCCAGGCTGTGGATTCTGCTCAGCCTTGGAAAGCGAAGGCATTCTCAAATCAATTCAAGGAATGCTAATGGGCACTCCTCGGTTTTCCATCACGGGGCCCTCACGGCTCCGAGGGGCACAGGCGTCTCTGGCAGGATCTGAGCTCGGGTTCAGTCGTGACCTCGGGCAGTGCCTGTCTTTCCATCATGGGTTTCTCATCTGTAAAATGATAATGTGATGTTCCCTCCCATCCCAATGCAAATGGCGGCTGCCATCGCTCCCAGGCACCGTTACACTCAGCAGCATAACATGCCAACCAGGAGCAGGCAACCGTGCAAGAACAGAAATCAAACAAAAACTGAATCGCATCTGTCCTTAAGCAGGAGCAGAACTGCTCACTTCTGTCACTTCCTCCCCCCACACTGCGGAGCTGACGAGGTTTGTGAGAAAATGAAGAATGATGGAATGTGACATCGTGTTTCTCTTCTGCCTATCTGATGTGGACAGATGCTTCCATATGGCTCACTGCCCGCAGAGGCCACAGGCTTGTGGCATTCCCAGAGCTGCACCAGACCCACTGGTGTCAAAGAGCTAATCCAGGGAGAGACATAGCTGTGTGTTTGTAGAATGAGGCTCTTGATAAGGGCTGCCAATGAGCTCACCTCCGAGGCCATGTGTAACTGCCAAATCGTGGAGGGGACACACGTGGTCGTGTGCGGCCATGCCCGTGGCCTGCTGGGCTCTTCTGCCCACTGCGGTAATGCAGAGGCAGGTGAGTGGGCGGATACAAACAGAGAAGCCAGGGGAATGCCAAGGCAGCTGACAGAAGCACCCCCCCGCGTGCCCTGCCTTACCTCCGCATCCACCCCTAGCCCGACACACGTTTCTGTGACCTCCATGTTCTCTCTGTTCCTGACCGACCAGAACACCACGTCTGTACTCTGTCTGCCTGTTTCAGGGAAGTCTCGGCCCTGACCCTACAGAAGTCATGCCACTGAGTTCTGAGTCCCCGTATCCATCTTGTATTTCAACTCTTTCTCCTTCACCTGTTATTCTAGGGCAACCTTTAAATCTAGGAGCTGTGCATTGCTGATATTTTCCCTTGGGGTTCCCAATATAATATATAGTTTATTTCAGATGGTAGCCATCAATGTGTACTTCTTTAGGTTGTCTGTTCTTGAACCTGAGTTCTACCTAAGAAACACTCAGGGCATTTCTGAACAAGGCTGCCCCAGACCATGAGTCAGCCTGTGGGTGGTTCTGATGTCTCTGAGGACTGATGGCCGCCAGACCCTCAAGTATCACTTGATGGTGTACTGCTTGCGTGTGTGTCAGACTCCCCTGGAGGGTTTATTAAGAACGTTGATTCCAAGGTTGAGGTCAGAACCATCCACAGAGTCGAGGGCAGACCCTGTTTCAGGGTGCGGGGAGAATCCTTGCTCACACAGCACTCCAGGTTCAAGTCTTCTGTTTCTGTTTAATAATCTGTGAAAACTGCAGTCTTGACTGGGCCAGAGGACATCAGGCCATTGTGGATCCTCTCCAGGTCCGAGCAAAGGCAAAGCCCACCAGCAGCTGCAGGGAGCAGTAACTCAATTAGAAGTTGAGTGTCCCAGATCTAACCAACCCCCTGTCCCTGAGCCACGCGGGAGAGGGTGCCCAGGGCTCAGCGCCCAGGCAGAGCTGCAGGTCATTTCATGGCCAGTAAGAGCATCCTTGATGCCTTCATTTGGAGACCCCTCCTTTGGTGAGCATGTCAAAATCCCCGATGCACAGAACACATTCTGGAACGGAGTTTGGAGGCAGGAAGTGAGCACCGTGGCAGCCAGCCTGCCCAGGACTCCGTTTATGTTCTCTGGCCCCAACTACCTGAACTTAAATCCCTGCTTACCACATAGTATCTTCAACTTAAAGTCTTCATTCGTTCCGGTTCCTCTACTTATAATACTAGGACACAGTGGCAGTTGCTTCAAGAGGCTGCATAGCCCTTTAGCTCTGAGCCACACAGAGCAGAAACCTGAGGGTTCACCCACCACTGCTTCCTGTCCTGGCCGACCGCAGTCAGACCCGGAGTGACTCCTGTTGATCAGCGTTGCCTTCCTACCAGTTCCCATCGTGCCTCCAGGTGGTGGTAAACAAGCTCTCCAATTCCTAAGAAAAATGCTGGAAGCAGAGAGAAAGATGGAAAAACTCATCTTTTAAAAAAGTAATTCCAATGGGACGACCGTTCTCCTGGGGTGGGCATTGGCCCCTCGGCCAGTGGAAGCAGCTGACTATCAAATTCGGGGGAAAATGTCCCTAATGGGCTGCCTCTAGTCGCACAGAATAAGTTAATGGTCATTAAACGTGTGTGAACCGCGACTAGGGGAATGGAGGAAGACACAGCAGACATCACATTTATCTCAAAATCTTCAGATAGATTTTCAGTTAGAGGATAAAAAGTAATAATATATATATAAAAAAGTATAAAGACATTAAGGATAGAATCTGTAAAAGGAATAAGAGACAAAAATATAAGTACTGAGCAGGGAGATTAAAAAAAATGAAATAAAATTTTGTAAGTGGTGGAATACATTTACACAATGTACGCTATTCCGTATACACTTATTAAAATTTAAGGCACAAGGAAAATGCACTAGACAAAGTAGAAAACAGAGAATTGAGGGGTGGGAGAGGGGAAATAATGAACAACTTACCTGAAGTTAAAGTGGGGCACAAGTATGTGAGGTGAAGGAAATTAGAATTAGGGATGAGGGACAGGGACATGGGGAAAAGAAAGGAACAATCTAGCAAACACCTGTTCATGTGACACAAGAGGGGACAGAAGAAGACGTGGCCTATTTAAGGGAGTCACGGCTGAGAACTTGTCTGAGCCATGAAGAGACACAGGGCACAGTTGACACCAAATAAGGTTTTAAAAGTCCAAATTCATAGACATTTTAGGGAAATTCACGGCTGGCACTGGTGACAGAAACACAGCAACTTGACAACAGCCAGAGGTGAAATAGAGAACCCCTACAGGAGAAAGATCAAGGGACAGGCCTAGGCAGACGGCAGTGGAAACAAAGGGAAACAGGAAGTCCAACGAGTGGTTAAGAAAATAGTTTTGCGCTCAACGAAAACTATAGAAATGAATCTTTTCAAACGTGGTTTCGAAAGGGAAGACTTCGAAAGGAAGGGGAGAAGCGGGTGGCGTGGGCAGATCAGAGACACAAAGAGGAACGAGGGGAAAGGAAGCCGGCGAACGGACGAGCCAATCCTGACCAACTTCGTCTGTGTCAGATCACAGCACTGTCTCCTACGGTGACAAGAGTATGTGAGTCGCCGGGGGCCATTACAGCATGTGGTCTTCAAGGGGGAGGGGAGAAGGATGACCATTGCAGAAGATCTCATAGACTGAAATTACAGGGCATCCTTCAAGCAAAACAAAAATACGGTGCGGGACTTTGAAACCCGGAGGGTCCAAGAAGGCACATGATGACAATCAAGTCAAAGGAGGCAAGTGGTGAGAATAAAAAGACGAAAAAAATTGGGGGAAAATAGAGTGCAGAACGTACAGATGTAGACGTTTTTTCTATACATAAATATGTAGTTTATATATTTATATATATTTTGCATCTATCTCTATTTCAAACAAGTTTTGCCTAATATCAAGTTGAAACACTCACTCCATTATCAGAAAAAAAAGTGGGCTTGGAAACAAGCCTGGTGTGCAGTGCTGTGTACACGTCCAACTGCTTATTGTGATAGAATATAGAATTTCGGGGAGGGCTGATGGCAAATATTGTCAAGTTAGGAGACAAGTGGGCTTTAATCATTTCATTTTGTTCCCAGATCATGAAAATTGAGCGAAATAACAGCCCACGCGTTGTTGGGCTGGTGTTTATTCATGATTTACATCGCACAATTGCATTAGGAAAATGAACTGCAGCCTAAATGACATTCAAGCTTTCTGGGGAAAAGGCGGTTTCCACCGCATCTGATCAGAAATTGCAGCCTCTGCTCCAAAGTAGTAAGGGACTGCTGCCACCTGCTGGCCCTGGGACACCAAACAAAATGCGCTCTGGGGTTACATGGAGTTTCCAGAAACATGGAGTCCCGGTCCCAGAAACTTCTATCAACTTTTCTAAGTGGCCTTCATTAACCTTTCTAAGAACGTAAATGGATAATGGGTCAGAAAATACACTAAAACACCACACGTGTTTGGAAGATCACTGCAATTCACTGACGACCGAGAAGGTATCTCAGGGTCTTCCGGGAGACTCAAGATCAGCATCAGAAAACCCTGTTATCGTAAAACAGGACGAAGTGTTCTAAGAGAGTGACATTTCATGTAATGCATTGGCTGTGTCCTTACTGTCAAGCACTGGGCTAGTTGAGTACTGAGTATGTTTTAAACATCATGGTTGGATATCATCCAACATAAGAGGAGTCAATCCACACAGTCCGTATGCTCATTGCTCAGAAAAGAGGTGTGAGAGGAGTCGGGGAAGTTAAGGTACATTCCAAGATAGAGCTTTTTACCAAGCGCCTTCTGTCATCAGGAGAGAGGTCCTGACACCAGGAATGGGTGAAACAGGGCTCTGTGAGTACGGTGGCTTCGGACCTGGGCACAAATGTGTGGTGCAGAGGGCCATGCTGCAGGAGCAGACTGTGGGGTAGGTTTGATGAGAGCAGTCATGCAGTTGAAGAGTTAGGAAACAAATTGAGGCTCCAGTTAGCAGAAACTGGTTACATGTGGGAAGTTAGAGACAAAGCCAGAAGAGTGGGTGGGGGCAAGGGCGTAGAGGAGCTTAAAAACCACCCTCAAGAATGCCAGCTACCAGAAGCTTCCACGGTAAAGGTGGGATTCAATGGGACAGAATGGAACCAATTCACCCATGGAACATCTGGAGTAGGAAGCCCTATTCAGATGGGAACACTTTTATTGCTTGGTCCAGCACTTCCCGTGAGTTAGGTGATGTTGTAAGGGAAGAAGACAAAAGTGGGAGGCAGTCATTGTCCTGTGTGGATGCAGGGCAGGGGAACATGTGAGCCAAAGAGTGGGATCTTTCCATTATAAGTCAGTTCTGGGAATCTAGGTTACAGCATGGTGACTAGAGTCAACACTGTATTATATACTTGAAAGTTGCTACAAAAGTAGACACCCAATGTTCCCAACAATACAACACAATGGCAGTTGTGTGAGGTGAAGGATGTATTAACTGACACCTGGATCAAATCGTTACATTGTATACCTTGAGCTTAACACAACTTTCATGTCAATAATATCTCAGTAAAACCAGGGGGAAAAGTCATTGCACAGGTTGAGAAAACAAAGCTAGGTGTATTTCCCAGTTTCCTGTCATTCGCTTTCTTCCTTCCAATGCACGCCATTGGGTCAAGCTCATTTTCACTTCTTGAATGTCCCTTAATAACGATGTATCTGCCTGAGTCAGCAGCTTCTAAGAGATGTGGCTGTCTCCTACAATAAATGAAACTTGATATCGTTGTTATAGCTCTGCCCATTTTTCTTCGATGTATGTTGAGAGTATATTGTTAGGTACATAAGGATTGTTTTACCTTCCTGGAAACTCGTTGTGTTTGGTTTTATCATTATCTAATGAAATTATTTTTCCCTAATGCTTTTTGACATGAAGTCTATGATTTTTTTCTGATATTGATATCACCATTCCATCTTTTCTTTCCATTGCGCTTTGACCATCTTTTAAAAATCCTTTTACTTGCAACATTTCTGTATCGTTAGCTCTGTGTGTATCTACTTCAGTGACAAGCACACACCTGTCCAGTTACTTACCCTAGACGCTTAGGAAGCATCCTGGAGACTTGCCTGCTTCTACTCCTCACATCCACTTGACGCTAATCTTGTCTGTGGAATTACATAATATCTATCCATCTTGAAGTTAGGTTTTCTTTTTCTAGCTAGAATCTACCATTAAGCACTGTGGTGAAATTTTAATATAGTTGCTGTGTTTTGAAATCCACAGGTGAGGGTGTGTTTTGACAGCCACACCCTCACCTGTCAGTGGTGCTCACATCTTAGCAGGACTCCAGGGAGGATCTTCCTGACTGGTCTTTCTCTCTTCCTCCCCATCCACCTTCAATCTGTTTTGATTCTGTTGCCACAGTGATCTCTATAAATTAAAATCTTATCAGTTGTGTATTAGCCAGCATTCGTTGCAGGGAACATAAACAACACAAGCTTAAGAAGGCTTAGTATAAGGATTCAAGGTCTCTCAAGATTTTTTGGAAGACCAGAAACAGGAAGCCAGGGTCATATCATAGCTGCTGCTGCCACCTAGGCCAAAGTCATGCTGTTTATTTTCCTCACAGATATAGTTTTGATGTCTTTTCTCCACTAGAGGGCTCTGTAGATAAGAGAAAATTCTTAAAATCTTGGTTTTTGAAGCTATTTTAAATGTATGTGTGCCATTTTATCAATTATAATCTCTTAGGAATTTTTATTTGTTATTCATAAAAGACTTATTTTTATGAATCTAAGAAATAGAATAGTATTAATCTTTTCAAACAGCCCTTCTTCTGATGAATTGCCTCATTGTTCATATGCTTTCTTTCTTTATTAGAAGTAAAAATTGGCACTGAATATTTCTGGATATGAAATTCTCTGATGATGCAATGGTCTAGGTAAGAATGGAGAAGTCGGCTTCCTTATCATTTAATACCTCTCCAAGATGACTTAAAAATAGTAATGATAATGTTACAACACAAAGAAAAGGTATGAGCTTGTAGATGGGATTTGCACTCAGTCAGATTCCAGTATTTGTGAGAATATTTCCTTCTCAACTGATTTGAAGCGGCAGAAGTAAAGTGTGACTTGAGTTTCATAGACCACCAATCTTTTACATAAATATCAGCATATTCTTGCTTCTATTCATGCATTTGGAACAATCAATATTTAAAATATTTAGCTGTCAATGGCTTAAGCTCTGTGGAGGAGAGAGGAATCAGTATCTACCAATACAATAATACATTATCTAAAACTTCAAGTTGTCAATAAACAGATCATGACACATGCACAGAAACAGGGATGTGTAATCTAAATACAGGGAAGAAATAAAGCCGGTGAGAAAAACCTGATTTCAGAGTTGACATGTAGACTTCAGAGCAGGACTTGTAAATATGTGTTCATAGTATTTAAGGAAACAGTGCTTACAAAAGAGAGATATAATGGCAATAATGACAACCATATTGAGAATATCAATGTAAAACAATAGAGATGACATAAAAACAAAAACAAACAGAAACACTAGATTTCAATAATCCAGTAACTGAATTTAAAAAATCACCATGGTGCATAATGGTAGATTTAAGCTAGAAAAAAAAAAAAAAGAACAGCAAACTTCAAGATAGACACATATTATGCAATTCCAAAGAAAAGAGAGAAAAAATGAGCTCAGAGAACTGCAAGGCACTACTCAGCCCCACCCAACTTCTGAAAAAGACTGAAAGCGGGACCAAACAGTAATCATGGAGCTCAGGCGTACAATGCTGATCCGAAGCTTTCAACAGAGAGCTTCAAAATCAGACCTGCTGAGCAGAAGAGAGAATCTGTGAAATCCGAGACAGGTCATTTCCAGGGGAGTAACAAGAAAAAAAGAATGAAAAAGAGTGAATAAAGCCTATATGCATTATAGGATACCATTAAAAGAAACAACCTACACATTGTACATATTTTTTAGGAGGAGGAGGAGGAGGGAGAGAAAGAGACAGAAAGAGACAGAGAGAGACAGAGAGGAAGGGGCAAAAAGCTTACTTAAAGAAGTACTTGCCAAGAATTTCCCAAATATGTAGAGAAATTTGGACCTCCAAGTTCAGGATGCTTACACAACGTCCAAAGTGCCAAATAAAAAACATATCCTCTAAAACACATTCTATTAAAATGGTTTAAAACCAAAAGTAAAGAGAATTTTACAATCAGCAAGGAAATAAATGCATTTCTCATAAATAAGGAAACCCCTATAACACTGTCAGTGAATTTTGCAGCAGAAATCTTGCAGGCGAAGACATTGTGGGATGATAGATATACTTAGCATGCTGAAATAAAAAAAACATCCTACCAATCAAGAGTACTTTAACTGGAAAAGTTATGCTTCAAAATGAAAGAAAGACAGACTTGGCCAGATAAATACAAGCTAACATGTCCATTTTTTACAATCTATCTTCTCTCTGTCTCTTCTGCTCTCTCTCAATCTTTCTTTCTCTGTCCTTTCCAGGTGTCTTTTCTTTCAGAGCCCTTGGAGATGAGTCAACTTGATTATTTTCTCCAGACATTTTACTATCTGCCTTGAGGAAAGTCATATGTTCACATACACATGTTACCTGCTACGTCACTGGCATCACCAGTGATTGGAGGGCATGGTCAGTTTCTCTGAAGCTTCTTGTGAGTAACCTATAACCACACACATCTTAGTTATTATTTGTTCAAGAGTAACAATAGCTTTCTGTGTTATTGTTTTCTGAGAATTGTTGGTTACCTTAACGGCACCACAGAAGCTGCTTTTCAGTACCATTTGGGTATTAGTGATCCATCCCTGCTGACTTCAATTTAAAAATGTATATGCCCAACAAACATTTTAATCTTTTCTTATATGTGCCAGGAACTTTGTGGAGAGCTCCCAGCAATTATTCACTTTTTCACTCAAGTAAGAAAAAGAGACTGTCATTACCACATGTTTCAGAGGAAGAAGCTAGGCTCTGAGAATCTCAGCAAACTGGCCTGGGGTGGTCACAGAGGCAGACCAAAAGCAAAAGTTTGGTCATCTAATTCCAGTACCACGGTATCTTTCTTACAGTGTGACCACATAGGCGTTTGAAAGTGAACTGGGAAATGTAATTTCTGACAATATACAGTGACCAAAATTAAATATAAAGGCTGTTTTTCCTAAGGTCACACACAATTTTTTTAGAGCATGTGGAACACAAAGATGACACAAATGTTTCAACTCCCTGGACATTATTGACCTTTAAGGAAAATGGCATACATCATCTGGTGACCAGGTACTTAACATTGTCATTTCTTTCCTCCTCACGGTCTTATAGATCATTGGATCTTATGTAATTACCCATGAAATTGCTGGTGTTGTTTCCTGACAGGCACTCAATAAAATCTCTTTGTTGCCTAGAAAATGATTAACCTCGTCATGGAAACACTGGGGTGTGATATTTAATATATGTGACATAATATATAGATATATAACTTTAGTACATGATGTTTAAAAATGTTCTACTTACAGGTCAGAGTTTGTCCAGTGTGACCTCATGGATTAACTGCAGTAGTTTTAAATTTTCAGGCAAAGATAAAAGAGTTATTTAAAATCATAGTTTTTATTCACTGCACAACATGGATATGCATACTACCCCTCTATAAATGTTTGGTCCAGATCTTTCTTCCATTTAATAAAGTTTGACAATTTGTGACAGGATAGAAAGGAAATTCATTATATTAGTAATAGAAAACCTATTTCTCATTTTTCATGAACCAAGCAGCTACAATGAAATTGCCTAAACCACTATATCAGAATGGTAACCCTTTGTGGTTCTTAAGGTCACCCTCAAAGGTCTTCAATTTTCTTATGTTCACAGCTTGGCATCTGGTAATTTTCTGTATCAGAAAATATAAGAAGGCTATATATTTTTTTTCCTAAGGAGAAATATTTCTGATTTGAAAAGAAATAAATCTGTCAAGAGGAAAATATTAAAAATAAAAAGCACGACTGTAATAATCACATTGGTGTCACAGCCAATATTGCTCATCTGGCTTGCTGAGGGAAATGTCCTTCCCCCCCCAAAGGAACTGTCAATGGAAAAAGAAATGGAATTTTTATTTCAATAACCACCGTGGTTTAACGGTAATTGATGTATACGGAAGCACAACAGCCTCAAGAATCAAATTTCCTTAAAATATTATTTTGTATGCTCTCTGCTACAAAGCTTTAGTCAATTTGATAGATCCGAGCAAAGAATGACAAATTTGCTTCCCCAAGTTATAATTTAACACTCACGGTGCACCCCTCTCACATCATGAGCAAAAAGAGTAGGGTTTTGCCTTTTGTGTAGAAATTGTACTTATAAAGTAATAGATCCGCAAATTAAAAATCCTTATGATGTTAATATAAAAAAATAGGAGAAAAACTAGTTTTGTTTGACCTTACCTATGAGGGGTGGCGAGTCTTCCACAGCACAGATGCCAACTCCTGTCATACGCCAAACTTTTGGCTCAATCACTATCATTTTCATCAATAATAAATAGCAGCACTATATGTCACTTAAGTTGTTTTTTTTTTAAATAGAGAGCTCCCCAGAGAAGGTAAAAAGGATGTTCAAACATTTAAATAAACAATTTAAATTCTTATTTCTTTTTAGAATGATTTATGGCTGTCATTGCAATTATCCGTATTGAGGATTTAATAAAATGAAGTTATAACAATATCTGAAACAATGAAAGCAAAGTCTTCAGAGTTATTCGTTCTCTACAGGAAATATTTATCACACTTGCAATAGCAATTCTTTCTCCATCACATCCACTAACTCAAGATGCATTTACTGCATTGGCGGTTGTGAGCGTGTCATCAGCCTGCAAGTGTATCTAATGTTCATCCACCCCTCAATACACCTTTGGCGGGTTAGCATGTTGTTTCTGCAATGTTCAATTTGGCCTTACTGCTACAGGATCATAGGGCCCTCTCTTTGCACATGTAATACTTTCCCATGACAAATACCATTATTCAAAGTTATTGAAAATTGGCAACTACTTAAACATAATATATTCCCCAGAAAGTATTCAGCATTTTCTCACTTTGAAAAATAATCAACTTATGGAAAATGAAAGAAAAAAATAGATATTTGCCATTTTTTCAGAGGTCCAATCTCAGTTGGAAGGTGTGCAATTTTAATTCTAAAATAGACAGAAATAACAAATAGTTTTTATATTGTGGCACCTTTTCAAACATTTTTTATGACTACTTCAGTTACTTTGGGATGAAACATTTGATTATAGTTTGGTCTGGGCAAAGAATACATGTGATAATAATGTATGTAAAAATACCCATGTGTTGGCTTAAATGTCTATTTAAAACATATTCTACTCTTTATACTCAGGAGGTTGGATCATGAGCCTACTCACCATAGCGTTTCGATGTTGGTTTGACATTTGATCTCTTTTATCCATATCTACTTCATTAAAACATAGACTATGAAAATAGTATCTAAATATCAATTTTTATAATGTTTTATTTGTACACTCTTTAAAAGACTGAAACTTTTTACTTGATCACTTTTAACTTATAAAAAATTTATTATTGTTTCTTCTCTAACATCAAAAGCATGTGATATGTAAATTTTTCTTAAAGAGAGTGGGTTCTTTTTCTACCCTCTCTTCCAACAGCACTTTATATTAACTACTCTACCTTTATGGAGAGAATAAAATCTCCTTTCTAGTGAAACTAGAAAATTATCAAGACACAAATGCAAATTCTATGAGATATTTGCTCAGAAGAGTAGAAAAATGAATCAAAATTAGCAAAAAGCAGACAAGGACAAGTGTATCTCTGCAAATGTTGGCTGCTGACATTGGTCTTTCAAAGTGAGGGCACACCCTAACATGGCATACCAGTTGTCCTGCACCTGGAGTGGGCTGTTTGATGCCAACTGCTGGCTGTTGGTGTACCTGAGAGGCCAGTGTGATGTGGAAACATGACAGGCAGCACTGAGCTCACACCCAGGAAAGGACTGTCTAGACAGAGAAAGGGAGAGGGTATCCACACACTAAAGATCAAACGAACATACACATCCAGAGATGCTCATGGCCACTGGCCTCTCGCCAGGGGCTGGGGATGTGGGGATGCCAGGACAACGAACCATAGTCTCTGTCCTCCATGCAGCTGCTGTTCTCAAAACTAAACAGTTACATTTCATCAGCAAAGAAATGGAGAGCTGTTGATATAAAATGAAAAAGTATCAGTTCTTGTGTGAAGAGCTTATTATACATATATTGTATACTTTTTTGAAAAATTTTCATCAGATATTCTTAAGCCATGCAAAAAAAGTGATATACTTTTAAAATAATAAAAAATTAATTAAAAAAGGACCTTTTATAAAGAACTATAACAGCAGTGATGAAGAGAACTGGACAACCTTCTAAGCCTGGAAATGTTGACGTCCAGTCAAGTGTCATAATCACAGTGGGCATGCAACTGATACCACGAAACCAGAAAGTGAGTCTGCTGACAGGGAGACCCATTACCATGAAACAGGAGACCTGAAATCTCCCTTCCTTTCCACTGCTTTACCTTTCCTCATCTAAAAACATAGCTCAAGTGTCAATAGTAGGGAAAAAAAGGAGCAAAAATAACTGCATCATGCTGATAACTTATTTTGGAACTCCATGATTTTTATTTATAGAATTAACCTGAGACTCTCTGAACCTCAAACTATGTTTTAAAAAAGTCTATATTATTTTCTCAGCCTTATCAAATCATTTCAAAGGCATACTAATAAAATATAAAAGCATTGTCTTGCACAAATTGAAGCTATCAATAAAAAGTGCTATTATTAATAATCATGTTCTATTATTATTACTATTATTATTATTATTATTTGGTATTTTTCTGAAGTTAGAAGCGGGAAGGAAGTCTGACAGGCTTCTGCATGCGCCTGACCAGGATCCATCCGGCATGCCCACCAGGGGATGATGCTCTGCCCATCTGGGGCGTTGCTCCATTGCAACCGAAGCCATTTTTTAGCACCTGAGGCAGAGACTATGGAGCCATCCTAAGTACCTGAGCTAACTTGGAGCCTTGGCTGCAGGAAGGGAAGAGAGAGATAGAGAGAAAGGAGAGGGGGAAGGGTGGAGAAGCAGACAAGCACTTCTCCTGTGTGCCCTGGCTGGGAATAGAACCTGGGACTTCACACACCAGACTGACGCTCTACCACTGAGCCAACTGGCCAAGGCTATGTTCTATTATTTTTAAAAGATATTCAAGGGCACACTCGAAAGTCCAAAAGTTCAAGTGTATGCCCCAGTGGACATTTACTAGTTGTAGGTGATGCTATAGTTGAATTGGGATAATAATGGTACTCACTTCACTAGGCTGTGCGGGTATATATATATTCACATATTTTCTCTATGTATTCCTTATACAAGCCCAGTTGTACCATGGTCATTTGTTGGATCAAAAAAATAACAAGTTCAAGTTTCTTTCAACACTCATTTTAACAAAAAGTAGCAGACATTGAGCACTTAATGTGTGTCAGGCACTATTCCAAGGGCTTTCTATGTGTTAATTCATTTATTACTCCGCATACTATGTGTATTAGCTGCAGTTGTCAGGCCTATTTTAGGGATGAGGACTGAGACAGTTAAAGTTACTTGCTAAGATCACAAAAATTTGGAGTTTCTTTACCAGGTTAGTTGTTCTTTGATCACTGAACAATCTCTCTCTCTCTCTCTCTCTCTCACACACACACACACACACACACACACACACACGATTCTTCCATTTTTAAAGGATCCAAAGTCATATTAAAAATGTATTTGTCCCAGACATGGATAACAATGTGCCCCTGCTGTCCTCACAGCCCTGGGCACACAGCAGAGCATCCTCGGGCATTTGATAACTCGGGCATGAGTTGGTAAAGGTGTGGTGCAGGGCTGGAACCAGTGAGGAGGGCTCAAAGGTAAAGAAGCATGGGACATAAAACTGAGACTCAGAGACACAGACACTAATATGGAGGCTGCCAGAGGGGAGGGGTTGGTGGGTGGCAGGGGGTAAGGGGCCAAATATACAGTGATGGAATGTGATTTCACTTTCGGTGATGGGCACACAACACAAGGTACACATTATATACCATGGAACCTGTATGTTCCTATTAACCAATGTCACCCATCAAATTTAATTAAAAAAAGGAAAGAAACTTGCCTGACCAGGTGGTGGCACAATGGATAGAGCATTGGCTTGGGACCCTGACAGCCCAGGTCTGGAACCCCAAGGTCGCTGGCTTGAACACAGGCTTATGTGGTTTGAGTGTGGGCTCACCAGCTTGAGTGTGGCATTGCCAGCTTGAGCATGAGATCATAAACATGATCCCATGGTCACTGGCTTGAGCCCAGAGGTCCTGGCTTGAAGCCCCAGGTTGATGTCTTGAAGCCC
This sequence comes from Saccopteryx leptura, assembly GCF_036850995.1. Taxonomy (NCBI): domain Eukaryota; kingdom Metazoa; phylum Chordata; class Mammalia; order Chiroptera; family Emballonuridae; genus Saccopteryx; species Saccopteryx leptura. Next base: position 1,647,272 of record NC_089513.1, on the reverse strand, counting down.
AAGGTCACTGGCTTGAGCAAGGGGTCACTGGCTTGGCTGGTGGCCCCTGGTCAAGGCACATATGAGAAAGCAATGAACAACTAAGGAGCCGCAATGAAGAACTGATGCTTCTCAACTCTCTCCCTTCCTGTCTGTCTGTCCTTATCTCAGTCTCTGTCTCTTTTACTAAAAAAAAAAAAAAGAAGCTTATGTCACTTTCCTGTTCATTTACTATGGGGTTTTTTGGGCAAGAGAAAAAAACGTACAGCCAAAACTTGATTGTCTTGGGTTAGCAAATATCTTAGAATGCTATAAATTTGTTGCGTTTTAGAAGCTATTTACTCTCTTTCTTTGTCTAGTCTAAGCCTGAAGAGGAGACTTGACAGTAATTCTCAAACAAATTTTTTTTTTAACTCTTATTCTTCTCCAATATTTTTGGCCCCTTGCCTTGGGTCCTTGCTGATTACATGCTATCTCTTATTTTTATCCTGACAATATCTGAAAGACTCAAGATTTTTTCAAGCAGCACATCAATTTCAGCAGCACACAATGTGTCCCATTAACTCCCTTTATAGGATTTCAGTCCTCAATACAATAAAATGGGAGGGGGACTTCAGGACCAACTCATCTCAAATGACAGCACTTTGGTGGCTGCCTCCTCCCCACCTTGTAAAGGTCAGATTTGTAATGTAAGCTTCAAGAGATGACTAATGCAATGTTTGGCCATAGCAATGCATAGCCAAGACTTGCAAATCCACAAACTGTGCTTCAGTTAATCATTCCGTACTGAAACGGTCTTTCCGTTGTGTTGAGAATTCAGTGGATCACGGGTCTCCAAATTAGGAAGTTAAACTGGGAGAAGGGATGGGACAGAGGGTGGGATGGGGGAGGACCAGTTAAGACCTGCCAGTCTTTTCAGGATAACCCTGTCTGTGGTTGTAATGGATACACGTGAAAGACAAACACCAGAGATACAAGTATGAAATCTTCCCCCGAGGTAAGGCGGCCAGGAACAGGCGTCCAAAGGTCTGGTTCAGGGGTCGGGAACCTTTTTGGCTGAGAGAGCCATGAACACCACATATTTTAAAATGTAATTCCGTAAGAGCCATACAATGACTCGTGTATGTTATGCGTTATCCAATAAAAATTTGGTGTTGTCCCGGAGGACAGCTGTGATCGACTCCAGCCACCCACAACCATGAACATGAGCGGTAGGAAATGAATGGGTTGTAATACATGAGAATGTTTTATATTTTTAACATTATTTTTTTTATTAAAGATTTGTCAGCAAGCCAGATGCAGCCATCAAAAGAGCCACATCTGGCTCACGAACCATAGGTTCCCAACCCCTGGTCAGGTTCAATGAGTCCCCAGTTGTCCAGGATCAATGGAATATCTCTCATTAATAGAGTGGGGCTTGTATGTATTGCCTCGTCCCAGATGGGCCATCTGGTATCAAGAGTAAGATGGTAGGAGAATAGAGATGTCCACGGTCTGACATTTATTGTTCCTGTTTGTCAAGGGTCTCATTAAAGGCAGTCTTCTTCACATGCGAGGGTGGAATGTCATGGTTCTCAAGCTAGAATGATATATTTGTTATGGTGAATGAGCTCTATCGGCTGATTCAGGACATGAAAGTTTCAGTGAATGGTTTATGCTACTGGCCCTTCTTCTCCTTGGAAAAGCCAGATACTATTCTGGGTGGTTGGACTTCCTTAGCGACACTATGTTGTAAGTTTGCATTATTTTGTGGTGAGAACTTTGAAAATCTACTCTCTTAGCAACTGTCAAATGTACAACACAGTGCTGAGAACTCTTGTCACTGTGCTGCAGGTTACTCCCCAGAGCTTCCTTGTCGTATAAGTGGAGGTTTCTACCTTTTGACCCCTTTTGTCTACTTCCCCAACCCCCAGCCCCTGGCAAGCACCAGTCTGTTCCCTGTTTCTATGAGCCCATTTTTTTTTAGATTCAACATAATGGTAAGATCATAAAGTATTTGCCGTTCTCTGTGTCACTTATTTCACTTAGCGTAATGCCGTCAATGCCCATCCATGTTGTCACGAAGGGCAAGATCTCCTTCTTACTCATGGCTGAACAATATTCCTGTGTGTGTGTGTGACATCTTCTTCATCTGTTCATCATGGATGGACACACTTAGCGTGTTAGTTACTATGAATGACGCTGCAGTGAACACGGGTGCAGATGCCTCTTTGATATAGTGACATTCTTTCCTTTGACTATATATATATATACCCAAAGGTGGGATTGCTGGTGTCAAAGGACACCCTTGAAGCAGAAATAAAGGGATAATCATTCCTATCGCAAAACATAGGAATGTGTAACACTCACTGATAGTGGTAAGTATATAGTCAATGTCGGATTCCCTAATACTAAACGGTGTCATGCAATTCACTCACAGCAGAAGATTAAAGATGAAAAAACAAAGGGTATTAAAAATAACCCTAACTGTGTAATCTCATGATGTGTAAGCATTGGCAAATATATATATTTTAAAACAAACAAGGAAGTGTGCAGGCCAAAGGAACACATTTTTGTAAACTGGCAGCTCTTAAACTCTTTCTTTTAGCTCTTTCACGTCATAAATCTGAGCTCATTAACATCACGTCAGTCCATTTTCATTTTCTTTTTGCTGAGTAATATTTTGTTCATTACAGAATCTTTCTGCTGAGCACATATTTGTACCTAATGAATAATTTTGTGTGCGATGCCCGCGGAGGGAAGAGCAGGGACAGGAGAATGCCAGGGGAGATCCTGGGGAAGATTCCACAGGAGGGTCCTGGTGGTGATGGGTGCTGAGTCTCCTGACCCCCATGAGGAGGGCCAGAAGGAATATTCTAGAAACCACCTGCCCGCTCTCAGAGCTCCTCCCTCTATCTCGTTGCTTCCTCTGTCTGCACTGCTTTGGAGCAAATAGATCTTCTGTTTGTGTGAATGACAACAATGTCACCTTTTCCTCACTTAAAATAAATCACCCTCTGATTCTGAGTGTGATGGCCCATGAGCCCAGAGCACAGAAGGACATGGGAAAGGAGGGAACTCTGCCTTGGGCAGTACAGTGCTGCAAAATGCTTCCCAAGTGGGACAAGCATATTCAAGGTGCCCTCCCTGTCCTTCTGTCTCTCATGACCCATCCCCTCATGTCCTTGTAGGCGGAGGCCCAGTGCTGCCCCCAAAGCTGAATGCTGAAGGGAGCCCCGTTCTGCGGGGTCTGCAGCATGGGTCTTCGTGAGTAATCAGAGCTGCCCCCGTATGAGAGGCGCCGTTAGTCAATCACTGCACTGCGATGACTAATTAATTGGGAGGGGGGAGAAACACAGTCCAATTGACAGATTGGGTTCCCCAGGCCTGAGTCTGAATTGACTTGAGTGCACAGAAACTGCCCTACCCGGAGCTCTGGGTCGATGCCACCTCATGGTGGCTGGTCAGCCTTTGCAGAGGGTTAGTCCCCTAGACTGTTCTAAAAAAGGAGCAATGAGAACATGCCCTCACACCTGTGCTCCTGCCTTCTGACCAGGCGCGGCTCCACAGGGAAAAACAGGGCATCATGGGAAGGCACGTCTGCTGCAGAAACGTCTCCCCGAGTGTCGCCGTGTTAGCCAGAGTGAGCCAGAGCGGATCGACCAGGAAAATGGTTTTTAACCTTTCCTTCTTAGCATAAATCATGGGGCTCATTTTTCAGTCTCTTCCCATAGAATTCAATTAAAGGTCAGATTTGTAATGGAGATCCTAATTATTAATGTGTTGCCATTTTAATTATTAATACAGTGAAATATTTGCATAATGGATAAAAAAATAGCCCAGGAAAAACTTGGGTAACATCCGAAGAGGCTTCAACTATTTTATCCATGGACCTTTTTTATGGGCTTATAGCATTCATTTTAAAAAAGACACGTTTATTTAATATATTATAAGGGTAAGGCTCATGTTAACTGCCATCAGACAATATTAACCAAGCTAGACTGATTCGGGTTCTGAAATATGTATGAGAGGTGATTTATATAGAGAGATCACTCAAGAAAAACAGTAAAGGCAATAGAAATGGTTTCGTGCAATCCTTACTTATTAATTTCTAAAGACTAATGTGGTTTAAGATCTATTTGAACCACACCCAATGCTTTTCTATTTTACCTGCCACGGTACTGAATCTACGGTGCATCTCTTAGTAAGGTTTTGACCTGTCATAAACCTGTCACATATGTGAAATCTTAACTGCACTGAAATTAGCTTTGCTAAATGCAATTTATTCAGGACCTAGAAATATCCTTTTCTGACACATACAATCAATCTGACATAATTAGACAGCTAGTCAATGATTGATATAATCATGTTTAAACTTCAGCTCAAAGGAAAGATGTTTCCTCATTGTTTGGCTTCTCTTTTAAAGATGGGGTTATGATAAAGTAAAACAGTATCTTTCACATTTGAAGTGTTATTTAAAAAAATTCAGTCACAGCATTATTTGACTGATAGAGTTATAAAACTCTGTGGCCTCAAATCTCGAGAATACCTTTGTGTTATTTATATAAACATAGAAACACATATAAAAATTATTGGCCCAAAGACTGAACCAAAACCTTCTCTTTTTAGAGGAGCAAAGAGCAGGTGTCTTCCAGCCTCAGAGACATAATTTATTCAGGGACGTTTGGGGGCAGGATTAGTGATACTGACTAAAATGAACTTTTCAATAGCTTATGTGATATTTATTAGGGCTCGGTTTAACCAATGTTAGTAATTATAAGAGACACAAAATTCACTATTAATTAGTTCCTCATCAATTATTGAGAGAGAGGCCCTTAAAGGATGGCCACGTTCTCTGTGCGTGGTGTGGGTTCTGGCCAGCATCTCTTCCATTCCTTTCCACTCGGTAAAATTTTACTTCCCTTGTTTGTTACAGACCTTAGGTTCAAGGGGCTTTGGTCTCCCAAAGATGGATATCAAATCATTAGTTCTGTATTTGGGGGGACTGTGATTCAAGATTTACCTAGAAGAGACTGTGTTGTGAAAGAGAAAGAGTAAACAAAACAAAACAATCTAAGTGATCCTGGATTAAAATACCTCTTCTGATGAAAACAGAGTACGTGGTTTCAAGAAGAAGGAGCCCCCATGTACTTGTGCTTTTCCAATGTGACTGTAATTATGAAGGAACCGTCAGCACAGTTAGCTCTGACCGCCTGCCCAAGGTGGGGGGATGTATTTAGGAATTTTTTATTTTTATTTTAATTTTTTATTTATTTTTTATTTTTTTCATTTTTCTGAAGCTGGAAATGGGGAGGCAGTCAGACAGACTCCCGCATGTGCCCGACCGGGATCCACCCGGCATGCCCATCAGGGGGCATTGTTTTCCCCCCTGGGGCGTCGCTCTGTTGCGTCCAGAGCCATTCTAGCGCCTGAGGCAGAGGCCACAGAGCCATCTCCAGCGCTCGGGCCATCTTTGCTCCAGTGGAGCCTCGGCTGCGGGAGGGGAAGAGAGACAGAGAGGAAGGAGAGGGGGAAGGGTGGAGAAGCAAATGGGTGTCTCTCCTATGTGCCCTGGCCGGGAATCGAACCCGGGACTCCTGCACGCCAGGCCGATGCTCTACCGCTGAGCCAACCGGCCAGGGCAGGGATTTTTATTTCTTGTAGGTAAATTTAACTAAATAAAAAATAAGCCAGTATGAACATCACGAGGACATCTGTGTGATTTGACTGTGCTTACATAGTTTGTTGTTGTGTGTATTTTTTTTTTTTTTTGCATTACTCCTCAGTTTTACTGAAATGTAACTGGCATGCCACTGTGTTGGTTTCAGGTGGACAGTGTAATGATCTGAGCTTTGCTGACACCATGAAATGATCACCACAGCTGTCCAGTTGGCACCCATCACCTCACACACACTTTTTTCTCGTGATCACTTTTCAGATCTACTCTCCTGACTTCCAAGTGCACGGCACCGTGTTTTTCACTATCCTCACTGTGCGGCATGACATCCCACGCCCGGGATATATGCGTTTCATCACTGGAAGTTGTCACCTTTTGACACCCTTCACCTATTGCCCTCCGAACTCCAAACCCCAGCCTTACAACCACCGACCTGTTCTCTGTATCGATGAGCTCTTTCTTTTAAGATTCCACATACTGGTAATTACAATACAACGCAATCCTTATTAGAATTGTTATTGGTTAAAATTATTCAATTATTTACTGAAAGAGCTCACTTAGACTTATTTGTGTTTATCTATCTATCTATCTATCTATCTATCTATCTACCTACCTGTCTATCTGTCATCTATCTATTAATCCATTAGAGAACAGAAGTGAAATCGGTAGCATGTTCGTAGTGATCCACCCCTTTTGGCCGATTCCTCTCAGGATCTTGAGATTCCGTCTCCGACGTCCAGTTCTCTATGCAGCATGCACCGACCCGCTGGCCTTGCAGCCATTCTTAAAAGTGTGCCCCACCCCTGTCTCTGAGCATTGTCTCAAAGTCACTGATAGTTATGTATTTTTTTTTCTGTTGTTAAAAATAGAAAGGGGTTTATCACCAACAGTCAGTTTCAAATAATTGGAGAACAATTTAGGAATCAAATCATCTTGAAGCAGTGTCTTCCTTTGAGTTATTCCTTAATGGAGTTTTTGCCACATTCTAGGTTGAAATGTCCTACGTATTGCAAATACACCGTAAGTAGCAAGGACCCTGAGGGTCAGGATGAGGCCGCTTTGATGGAGTCCCGTTTGGCCTACTCACTTTTTCTTATTCACAATAACAAAAAAAATAAATGAAAACAAAGAGCTTGGGTAACACATCCTTTTTGCGACCCAAAGCATGCCATTAACTCTGGAGAAAAATGCTGTCTTAACACCACTCAAGAGATAGAATTCTGTGGTTAGCTCAACCACAGACCACAGGTGTCCTCACATGGCAAGGCCGGCACCGGGGTCAAGGTCAGGGTAGAAAGCAACAATTCAGGAAGGACAGAGACTTCTCCAAAGAGGAGGCTTGCTGATTGCGGCTCTTGGTGGCTTTCATAGCGGCTGTAAAACTCGACAAGTTCAACTGAGCGCTGTTGGGAGGAGAGGAGAAAAGAAGACTGAGAACAGGAGACCAGGAAGCTGAGGGTCTCCGGTGCCGACGCAGTGCTGCCGGTGGCGTGACTCACTTCAGAACTGTTTCCTTCAAGTTGAAAAAAAATCACTCCAAAGGGGAAATAAATGAAAGAGATGCCATCCACACTCTCAAAATTCTCATCCTTCCTAGCAGAATAAGCCACAAAATGACTGCTTCTCCATTCTAAGTTTCTCTTCCAGTGGTCGGCAAACTCATTAGTCAACAGAGCCAAATATCAACAGTACAACGATTGAAATTTCTCTCGAGAGCCAAATTTTTTATACTTAAATATATAGGTAGGTACATTCCTTATCGAGGTAGCACCCACACGTGATATTTTGTGGAAGAGCCACACTCAAGGGGCCAAAGAGCCGCATGTGGCTGGCGAGCCGCAGTTTGCTGACCACTGTTTTCTGGAATCTGGAATTGTCTGATGGTCAGGGGCAATGTGTAATAGAGTTTTCCACCACACAATCTATGATTATTGTAATGACAGAGTTCATCTTTGGGTGTTGCCCAATTCCAGGAAATACAAGAATAATGGGCAGACTGTGGATGCTGGGACTGGGCAGGCCTTCGATTGAGAGTGTGTGAGACACAGAGGCAGGAAGCAGTGGAGCCACTTCGTTTTCATCGCTGTGATGGTCTTTTCATTATTTTCCCCTGTTCTTACCTGAGTCTATGGTTGGTTCTAAGGAGCAGAAACCCAGACAGACTTGCTGGCGTCTAAATACAAGAGAAATAAAGTGATGCCCATTGGCAGCCGCAAGGGCAGCTGTGTCTTGGGTCCCTAAGAAGGAAGAGGCACGGGGCCTGGAACACAGTTCCGCCGGTCCCTCCATTCTGTGGCTTCTTCAGCTTCTCTTTCTCTTTTCTTTTGCTTCTTTCAACTAAAATCTTCTCCAAGGTGACAGGCGTGGCTGTCTCTCTACTCTCTCTTTGGGTCAGCCCAGTAGCTGCCGTTCCCGTCACATCAGAACTGAGACCCGATCGTGCGGCAGGGACATCTTTCACACAGGAAAGGTGTTACCTATGACTGAGGGGCATTCTAGGATTCAGAGGAGCTTTGTACACCATCCAGACACCACTCCACTCTTGATGGCCGCAGAGAAAAGAGGTGGAATGCTGAAAGGCATGACCCAGAACCCTGAGACAAGGGCCCCGTGATCGAGAGTGACTCGGAGCTTTGTCCCTGTTCCTCTGGGTGAGGAGGGGATGTGCATCTGAAGAAGGACAGAAATAGCAAGCCAGTTCCTTGATAACAACACATGTGAAGGAAGGTTGTTTCTGAACTGGGAGGTCAAAATTGTGGGATCTTAGAGCAACATCTGTTGGATTATCGTACAATAGAAATAGGAAATGCACTAACTTTACATGGCTTGCCAGCTACTCCAAGTTCAGAAATAGGAAAGAATTAATTAATTTATACAATTTTACTCACTCTGCTTCAATGACTCTTTTGAGCATTTGAGAGTCAAGTGTTTAAAATACGAATGAACAGGCGTTGTGATAAGGGCATCCGTTCTGCTTAGCGAAGGAAAACTTTGGGGTGAGTAGATCGCAAGTGTATAATGCTCCATTTTGATAAGGAAGTGAGTTTACTATTTCATCCTCCTGCAGCATGGCCCCCCCTCCCCTGAGTTTAAACACTCAGAAACATGTCTGCGTTTCTGTGTGCAAGCCTCTCAGGCAAGGCGTGAGTTCTCACACCAACACAGCGTCACTCTTAACAGATCCCAATGGAAAGCTGGATTCTCTGACTGTTCTGGGAATGTGACCAGGTCACTTTACCCTCTGATGTCTCCCTCAGACAGCTTCTCATAGCCCCATGAAGAACAGAGACGGCAAGTTGTACGTCACACAGATGGGGTTCCTCAAAAGATAAGTATCCATTCAAGATATTTTGTTTAGTGTGAAGCATACTCCCCCCGACAGATGACCCCCTGGAGAATAATTTTTGAAGCCAAGGAGAAGGCATAATCTTGGTCTATTCCATGAAGTGCAGGTGAAAGAAGAAACTGAGAGGTAGCATCAGTGACTAAGAAATACCCAACTATTCTAGAAAACCATTTTATACAAAAAGGTCCATGTCATTGTCACACAAATGGGTGGATAGGAAACAGGATAAAGCTGTCAAACTTCTCTACCCTTGGGAGCCGCCAGGCATGTGTGTGAGTCGTTTAGGGTTCTTGGAAAAGGTCTGTGCTCTGTGACTGTGTTTCCGCCTCTGTAGAGATAACACAAGACCTTGACATGTATGTAAAGTTGGAAAGAACACATTTGAAACATTAAAGAACAGTGTATATTGAATGTAGCATCCTGAGTAAATTCTTCTTTCTTTCTAGACTAACCTCCATTTAATTAATTCATTAAAATCAAAGTGAGCCTGACCAGGCAGTGGCGCAGTGGATAGAGTGACGGACTGGAATGAGGAAGACCCAGGTTCGAGACCCCGAGGTTGCCAGCTTGAGCGTGGGCTCATCTGGTTTGAGCAAAGCTCACCAGCTTGGACCCAAGGTCGCTGGCTTGAGCAAGGGGTCACTCAGTCTGCTGAAGGCCCACGGTCAAGGCACATATGAGAAAGCAATCAATGAACAACTAAGGTGTCACAAAAAACTGACAACTGATGCTTCTCATCTCTCTCCGTTCCTGTCTGCCTGTCCCTATCTATCCCTCTCTCTGACTCTTTCTTTAAAAAAAAAAAAAAAAAGAAAAAAAATCAAAGTGGGCTTCAAAGATAAATACTCATTTTTTAAAAAAAAGTGGTACTAAGACTTCGTCTTTGGAAAATAGATAGAAATTAAGATCAATGACCAACCTTTCCAAAATCAGGAAGAAAGTAACTTCAGGGCATGTATCTATTTTAGTTAAGCATTGACACAGGTTTTTGAGAAAAACATCATTTATAAAGAGAAAAGGTACTTAAAAAATAAATAAAATGTTAAATACATTAAAAGTTATTTTTATTTAAAAATAAATTAAATAGTTAAAAAGCATCCTGAAATCTTTCATGGGGTACTTCTCTTTATGAGGAAGTGTGGTCGGAATTACAACACTTAAGAATAATAGAGAAGTGCATTGTGTAAAGTAGTCAAAATACATCTCCCTATAATATTCATCAAATTAATTACCTATAAAATATGCTGTGAAAATTTTTTAAAAAATTAAATCTTTCCTTCTTTGAATTGAGACAGAAATGAGGATTCTTGAGAAATTGTTCTTCAAAGATAAGATTTTTAGGTATTTTCTTAGAAATTAACTTATTTAAATGATGCTTAGAAGTAAATGAAAAAAAATTATTATCATAGAGCAACATTGTGTGAACGTTTAAGAAGCAAAGGATAGTTAAGTTGTTCTCCTCATTTCTACATATAAGCCAATTTAAAAAATGTGATTTGAACCAAAAGGGAGAAAAAAAATGTTATTTAAATAAAGAAGTTCCTTCATAACATTGCATTTTGTGGGAAAAAATAATAGGTTCCTAATTCCTACCAAAATAATATAAAATAAAATAGATAGTAGACAATAGCACTTGTTGAGTGAATGTCAGTGACTTGTGGCATAGGTAGAGCTGAATGTCACAACATGACACACATGAACACATCATAACTTCCCAGTGGGTTCCCACTTGTCACTTATGATACAGTGGGTTGACCTGAAAAATAAAAAGTGCTAAGGCTATATGCACTTAGCTTAGTTCAGGGTATTAAATGACTAGATTTAGGAAGAAGTCATCCAAGTGTCCCAAAGAAGCAGGAATTGAAGGCAACAGATCTTCATTTCCCAAGAATAGAAACTATTTCTCAAGCCTGGAAAGACAGCAACATGGTACCCAGTCATAAGGAAAGATCTCTATAATTACAGATCGCTGAGCCAGGGACTGACAGAGTATAATTAAGGACAGAATAATCTAACTCTTGCATAAAGTACAAATTAATAGAGCCACATCTCCAAAACACAGTGAAGATTGAGAGCCCCGGAGAAGGTCAATGGAGGCAGTTATAGGAATCGCTGGGGATGAGTTTCATTTAACTTGAAAACAAGTAGCCTATGGAGGCCAGGGAAATGATTAAAATGTGCATTTAATTAAATGAAAAGTGTCAAGTCACTCCCCAGATGATGAACAGAAACCAACTAAAGACATAAAGCTCTAAATATTAGTCTTATCTAACAGCACCCATACATATAGATTCGTGTTATTTTTCTCTCTTATTTTTAAAGGTACAAGAACTGACTAATAATACCTCATGAAAACCGTGTCATTGTTACGGAAAGGGATGATCAACTCGGTTTTTCAAGTTGCAATTTCCCTACAACACGATTTAGGACGTGAATTTCCAGTGAAAAATGAAATCATTTCTAGTGATTCTGGTCATTCCTGCACCAGCTCCATTTCCTGACTCTCAAACACAGATCTCGACGACGATTTATTATGATTGATGAGTGTGAAACCACATCCGATCTCATTGCACTAATCAGACAGGAAGCTGCTCAGATCACATTAAAGTGCCTATTTTTCTTTGCATTACCCAATGTGCTATTTAAATAGTTTGTACTTAGCTAGCAGGAGCCCCTTTTCACTCTGAGTGTATAAACTAATTGTACTCAGCTAGCAGGAGCCCTTTTTCACTCTGAGTGTGTTCTTTAAAGTCATGCTTTTCATTTAGCCTGATATGTGTCAGGTTGTTATAACACAGAGCTTTTCTAAATAAACAATTTGCAAAAAGATAAAAAATACAAAAAGGATTAAAAAAAAAAAGAATTTTTGTTGTCCCAAGAGAGTGCAAGAGCCCATCATGGACGGCTCCCACTCTGAACAGTGAAGGGACGGTGATTTTACTGAAGGAAAATAATTGAAGTGAAAGAGTTTGTGGTAACGTTCTCTCGCTTAGGAGAAAGGCTTTCTCTTACAATTATCCAGCTGATTCTCGACTTCCTTAAAACTCACTGAAGAGATGACTGATGGAACAATGGTAAAATTTCTACACATTCCCCAATTCACTAAGATATCTGCTGGAACACTCGAAGTTGAGCACATAACCTTAAAATGACGTGAAAGTTTTCTATTATGTCTTAAGCCTTTTATCATATTTTCTGTAGACATGACCTGGATTTTTTTTCATCAAAATTATTAAAGGCAACATGTGAGAACACATCCTTTCAGAGAAAATAGGGTTAAATAATTTAGGAAAAACAAAACTAGAGATTAGAGTTACAGCATCTATTCAGGGACATCATCTTGAAGCAGATCTTTAATGGTTATCGAGGGGGTGGGAGAAGTCATTGGATAATATGAACTTCAACCAAAGAAAGGAAATCAAAATAATGATAATAACTTCTATGTCACTGAAATCACCCTGACTGAAAACCTGGAAGATGGAAGTGAGAGGGTTTCTAGGAAGCCGAGGGCGTCCCTGCGTCATCAGCTGCACAAAGGTACTGATTCTGCCTGTGGGAACGTGTCAGGTCCCAGTCTGTAACTCAGACAAAGAGGGTCTTTCAGTGAACATGGGGCCAGAAGTGCCACGTCCACTTGGCAGCACACTGACGTCCTTCAGAGGGAATTATACAAGGCTGCCACGGAGACCTTTCTAGGAATCCCAACAACATGGAAGCCAGTTCCATGCGGACATGCTGACCGCTGGGGAGCGGGGAGGCCCGTCGTCCGCGTGTCTGTGCAGACATCGACGTGGTCAGACCCGAGGCAGAATTCAGCCCGGGGTGGTAGTGATCTCACTGGTATTGAAAGTTTGTTAGTTTAAAATGATGAATTAAAAAAAAAAAAACCCTTTTAATTGGTACTAGGGAAAGAAACAAAAGGGATATCTTTGGCTAACGTGAGGATTTCACGGTTGGAACATGGGTAAGAAGTGGAGAGTGAGATGCTGAGGGTGGTTTATGGAGAGATATTCTGGAATATCCTTCCTCAGCATTTTAGAGCGACGACACGCCAGTGAGCGGCTACAGCTGGCAGGGCCAGTGGCTGGAATAAAAATGGTTTTTGTCATGTAGGATGTAAATTTTTTTTATATTGAGTATATGAATCGATGCTGCTCACAAAACTGAGAGGATATTTCAGCATGGATATGAAGTGATAAAAAAAAGAAGCATTTGATTTTTTTTTATTAAACAAGAACATCAGAAAAGCAAACAAGTCAAAGAGAGTTGTTCAATTATGCAGATGAATGTAAAACCAAGTTTTATTTCATTGGTGAGAATGCACTAGACACAAGGTTGAAAGTACTGGAGTATCTGCATGTTCCTGGTCCCCTCATATTTGTGAGCAGTGTATTAAACATACAGAAGTTCCTGAGCTAAGCACATGGCAGAAAATTGGGTGTTGCTCTTCCTCTCATGACAACGCTGATCAGGAATAGAATACAAGCACTGGTGAGGTTGGTGTGACGTGTCTATATCTGAGACATGATCCATGGAACATTCATGGAAACAACAAGGTGACAATGACATGGAAATTAGAGCTGTGTGCTCTAATTCTGGGATCTGCTATTGACTTTCCCCATCTTGTGGGTGAGTCACATCAACTCAGGGGTCAGGTTACAAATGATTAAATGGGGGAACAGGGTGTGGGGACACGGCTGCTTCCCGGGTCCTTGTAAAATAAAGCTGGTGAAACTGACTCACTGTAAAGCTTTGAAGTCATCATTAATTAAACCAATTAGGCAACAAAATTATGATGATGGCATAAATATAGAATTGCTCCTGAAGACCTGACAGGAAAAAAATAATTAGCAGAAATTTATAAAATAGGTGCAAATCACTTCGAGGTGATGGATGCTGACGTTCGTGAGGTTGAACACGACAGTTTCATTCCATGGTGGCACCAGGATTTGAGCAAGTGAACAAGGAAATTAGCACAAACAAAACCAAGCAAAGATGAACTGGCCCCAAATTACCAAATTGACCATAAAAAAGAGTGTACGGCAGGGGGTGGAGTCCTGGGAGAGAAACATTTTAACACCGATGTTTAGCTGTCAAAGTGTTAAGTCAGTTTAAATTGCACGCAATCAAGAAGCTACTTTGTTTGGGGAGCTAATTTTGCCTTTGCTTCTGATGCAGGAAGTGGGTGCCCATCTGGGAAAGGACACGTAATTGATGACCACGTGGAGGCACACGCCACGTTGCTGCACCTGCACACTGGTGTCTTCGCAAGCAGAATTCGGGGGGACACGAGATTAGGTCACAGGAGCTCTGAGGATCATGCTGTCTTGAATCTAACACAGATAGGGTAGGTGAAAAAGAGTCATTTATTTCTTGACAGTAAAAACCCTTCCATCAAATCAGTTCAAGTGTTTGGAAGATGAAGCCTCTAAGTCTGGATTTCCGCATTCCAGGTTGAGTTGTGTACTTGGGCTCTGACTTGGCTGGGGAAAGACCTAGGCTTGGTAGAGAAAACCACAGAAGGATTTCTTCAACACGACATCACTGCATGACCTGGGTTAGTGGACGATATCACTGGTATAAGTTAAAAAATTTGGAAAATGTGAACAAAGGAGAGTTAGAAAGAAAAAAGCAATATTTTAAAGGAGACCTTACAACCAGTGGGATTTTTTTGAATGCATCTGCATTGTTTCATATTCCTGGTCAGTAGTTATTCCTCTCCTTTTTGTCACTCAAAAAAAAATTAAAACACCCATGATGCCTTTGAAAGGGCAACTTATATGGCATTTTTAATATTTCCCCCAGCTGGTGTGTTGGGTTTTAAGTTCACGCCACACACAGAAGAATAATCCTTTCGCTAAAAAAAAAGATATTCTCAATTCAATTGTGATGTCATTCTTAAGAATTCTCAGCAGAAAGTCAATAGTCTCTGTGTAGCTCTCTGGAGCATTTGGTCCACCTAAGAGAAAAAGGTGAGGCATCGAACTTTTCTGCGTAGATGACTTAGTGCTCAGACGACAGGTACACAGAGAGGTGTGCAGGGGACCTTCACTGCACCACCAGGAACACCCACTAGAGGGCACTGGGCCCAAGGTAAGAGAAGGGAGGACGGACTCCAAACCTGGACACACTCAAACACTTAGGGCCACTTCCTCTTTGAATACTGAGGTGCCAGTTGGCATGTTTTAAAATCTAGAAAGTATAACAACTCCCTTCCTCCTTTTTTTTTTAAAGGAATTCCAGAATAAGGGTTACTATAAACTGGCTTCACTTTTTTTTTTTTTAAAGCACGATAACGTTACCTTAAGAGAAAGAAGATCACATTTGTATTTTTGAGATACAAAGTTATTTTTGTGTGCCCGGATCCCTAGACAGAGAAACCACAGGTTGGGGCTTCCCAGGGACAGCTGGGTGCGTGTGCTGATGGAGGTACCTCCATCACAGTGCGGGGGGCAACAGAGGAACCCACATACCTGATGCAGGTGAGCCATCTGCTCACCCTCCATGGGCTCTTCCCCAAGGCATCCATTCCTCCCCCATAAAGGACATCCTCTTAGACCCTAGTCATGAGGGTATCATCATGACTAAGGAATTTTCTTCTATCGAAGCCACTACCCTCAAAGGATTATTCTTATAACATACCCCCCCCACACACACACACACACAAGCACAGATCGAAGGGGCCGGGCGCGTCCTGCGAACACCCAGACCTTGGTGTCCACGAGGACAGCCACCTGCCGCTCCTCTCCCTCTGGAGGCGCAGCCCACACCCCGAGCGCTGCCCCCAGAGGACAACCTCACCTGTGGTCAGGGCCTTGGCCTTCCATGGCTCACCTTGGCTATCCGGTGCTCTGAGGCACCTGTTCTTAGACTAACCAGGTGGATTGAAAGTACAAGGTGGACGAGTTTTCTTTTTTCTTTTTTGCACGGACATTTATTTTGAATTGGAAGTTGGGCATTTTCACATGAGACCTGCAGACTGCGAGCCAAAGGAAAAACCTAGGGTATGAGGCTGACTGCTTTGCACACTCGGTGATATGCGGGTGATGAAGTCAGCAGGGCGTGGCCCCGAAGAGGCATGTCTAAATGGACCACAGAGAACAGCCATGACGCCATGTCTGAAACGGGGACTGGAATCTGTTCACATGGTGAGCGGGAGTGGTCGGTGACATAGGGGACCTTGCACACATTGGTAGATGAAGATGAACTGGGAGAGAGAATCTGGTCGCATCACTCATTATGTGGAGGAGACGTGAGAAATAATTTCCTGCATCTCCAGTGCCACAGCTCTGGGAGCGTTGTTGGCCAAAGCCCATGCAGAAGGGTGAAGCAACGTCACCTGGACCACCACGCTAGGCAGGGAGGCCTGTGCAGTCTTCTCCAAGCTGGCCGGGGACAGCCAACCTCCAGCTCAAGGGACACCGCCCCTCTGCATTGAGGACACACAACAGAATGGGCCCCAGCCTCTATACTGCATTTACGTTGGTAGCTTGCAATCCTCCAAATGATGTCTGCTAATGATATGATCCAGCCGGCTGTCTCCCAGTACAAGTTATAATACATAGTCATAGTTAACACGGATTCTACCTTCTGGAAAACAGGCCTTATGCAAACAGGAATAGCTGGCATGTCATTGGAGGGTATCGGCAATTAATTCTTGAGATGATCAATGACATGAATGTCCTTTTTCCCACACCTGGTTTATTTATGCGCTCCCATTAATTATGCCTAATTTTCTGTTGGCACTTCTCTTCCTAATGCGATTCAATTTGAGCATATCTTTCCAGAGACTTATTAATAGGCAGGGTCATTTATATTGTGTAGCACAAATATTTTATAATCCACTAATCTTGACAAAAAGGCAATGCCTTCCTCATAAAAAATGGATGAGAAGTAATGGCTCCCTATTAATAACTTATTAGGTCAGATCACACAATTTGAAGTGTCTATTACACTTTAATTTTATCAGATTCCTTCCTTTGGAATTGGCCACACTTCCTTTATCTCTTGATTTCGATTGTTTCTTTGTTTTTTCCTTGAGGCACCTGCCTCAGAAACTTCAAACAGACCTCCTGGCTTGGTGGTCACAGAGCAGGTGGACTCTGTCAGACCCTAACCTTATGGTGCCAGAGGGTTTGCTGAGAGAGGGTGCCAGTCCTGTTTGTCTTACAGTACCATCGCCTTCTCATACTAAATGCCAGTCATCAATGGATCCTGAGTTATCTTTGACTCACAACCCTTTCAAATATCTGATGATAACAACAGATGGTTTCCTTAGGAAAAACAGAAACCAACACTGAAAATTCAAGTAGAATTCCAGAAGATTTATAACAATCTTGAAATTCACCCATGGGCTTCTTAGGGGGTGGGGGGGTCAAAGAAACATAATTTAGGATCTTTGGTTAAAATAGTAAGCTGGATGAATATGATTTTCTAAAATCTGTGTGTCATGGCCAAGTTTTGATGTGACGACACTTTATTGGCTCTTTTTCTCATTTCTGACCCAGACTTAAAATGTGTCCGGCAACCTACAAATGTTTCCGTAGGTCCTGCAGGGCTCTCTCTGCCTAAGCCCCTGCTCTCGAGTCACTGCATCCAGAAAGGAAGATAAGACGTGAGCCAGGAAACAGGACTGGACTTTCTCTCAGGAGAGGTTGTCACTTAGACTGCAGTCTTCTCATCTGTAAGGGGAAGGCACTGGTCAAACTTATTTAAAAGGAGCCCCTGCCAACCCATATTTCTCCTGAGGAAGCATCTGATAAAATTATATAAGTGTGCAAGAGCAAAAGAAAAAAAAAGAAACATTGTCCCAATGTGTGGGACCAGGTCGCCGTGACTTATGGTAAGGATGTGATCCAGGAAACCTTAGCCCACATGGTGGGGGAGGGTTGTGACCAGGCAGCGGATGCTGATGGCCCACTCCTCACTGGAGGGCGGGGCACTGTTGGTGTCATAGCTCCATTCCATTGTGGCTGAAGAGAGTGTGTGTGTTCCTTCAGGAAATGATTGTTTTATACAAAGTATCATCCTGACAAGAGCCAACTAGGTTACTTTGCTCACAGTGGGATTCTTCACTGGCCCCCACGTGCCTTGAGAACAGTTTTTCCACTTTGAGAACTGTTTTCGGAAATACTTGGAGGTGGTTACCAGCAAATTTAAGGACTTTGAGGCTTTAATAGGAAAGATGAAAAGAATATCCACATTAGATTAAAATAAACATATCTAATTTGTGCATGTAATTAATAGCTTTTCCTGGGGCACTATTAATTTGGAGAAATACATATATATATTAAACTCTCTTAAGAAAATGGATACAACTTATGCCATTACCAAATTAGGTTTGCTTTGAAAAAAAAATCACAAGCAAAACTTGATCGTGAGATTGAATTCTTCATTTTGTAAAAGACAGTTTATTTTTATTTTTATTAAAAGTCACATTTTAATTTTTCTTAGAATCCAAAAAAATACTTTTCTAACATGTTTATTCTTTTTGATTATGTTATACACACAACATCTATTTATAATGAAAGAAATTTGGGTCCTATTAATATTAGATAATATAACATTCTATTTATTATATATGCATTAAACGTGTGTGTTTCTTTCCCCCCAAACACATCTCAGGTTCAATATTTACACAAAGGCATCTGGGTTCTAAATAACCACTGAACTGGGATTCCTTTGAATCCTGCTCATAATTATTTGCACTAGACATTTACTCAACATACGAGCACGGGGCTAGATCTGGATGATACCGATACAAGGTGACAAGAATTAACACAAGTTCCTGGTCCTGAGAAGAGGGACTCGGCTTTGGTCAGCGTGTCCTGTGTGTTAAGGCCCCTACGTGTAGCATGGACGCATCAGTCCCCAACGTGGCGAAGTAATAATCTCCATTATTGTAGATCTGGGGAAGGCACTGCCTGGGACTAATCTACTGAACTTTCCACAGGTGATAACTAACAAAACAAAAGCTAGAACTCCCACCCAGATAGACCCAGGTTGAAAAATCCTATCCTCTTTAATAAAACATAGAATAATTGAGTAACCACAAGTCAACAGTACACACTGGATGAGAAATGGGTGGCTCTGTGATCGTTAGTTGGGCAGATTATCGAGAGACATGGTGATTGGACCCAACGGCCAGGGTGAACTCGTAGGAGAGACTCATGAAGCAGATAGAAGACTTCATTGAGCCAAAGAAAGAGACAGTATCGCCGGAGGTCCAGTCTGGAGAGGCACCTGGCTTTCTCGGGAAGTAGAGAGGGAGACAGGAATGTGTTGGTAAGAGACCGTGAGTGTCGAGCTAAGAGAGACTTACACCATTTCCCCTGTCAGAACTGAGCTTTATAGCGGGGTTCTTTTTTTTGGGGGGGGGAACAAGATTTTTCCATGGTCACACCACATAAAACAAAATACATGTCCAGTGATCATCTGACTGAACCAAGAACGTAGTTAGGATGCCCTTCCAAGAGCAAACGCAGGGATCTACCGCAGACGTGCAGTCCAGCTGTTGCCAGCCCCGAGGGGAGAGACGGCACACGGGAACCTTGGGAAGACACAATGCGCTTGGTGACGGAGGAAGAGAGCAGTTGGGGGGAGACAGGAGTCCAGCTGATAAAGGTTTGGGCCCATGTGGCTGACGGGACGTGGACACCTTTTTGTGGGATTATGTCATTTGGAAAGGGAGGGGGAGTCAAGGACAAGACAGAGCTCCGTGTTCATGTGCTGGGTGTGTGGATCTCAGAGGCTGCGACCTCTATGGGCTGAAGCTTCGATCCTCGAGGTCTCAACAGTTGTGAAAATGGGAACCTTCCTCTGCTGTCATGTGCACTGAGATGACAGAGTAAATGTCCAGGATAAAGAATTTCTCTCCAGTAAAGAAAGAGAGAATATAAGTCAATGAACTTTAAGGAAGGAGGGAAAGAACGCACGGAAGCCGGTGGGTCCCCGAGGCCAGGCAGCAAGCCCTTGCAGTGTGGTGTGGCCGGCCATGCCGAGGGCTGTGGAGGAGTCACAAGGCATAAACATTGAGAGGGGCTGTTACTTTGCTGACCGTGTGATTCCCGGTGACAGCGAGGAGGAAATTTTGAGAGAAGGACCAAGAGCCAGATTGACTGAAGTTAAGGATTGTTGTCTGCTGTGTAGATAGAAGCAATGGCCGTAGGCCCTTTTGTCTTCAACTGTCAGTCCAAGAAAGAGCAGGGATGCAATTTTTGTACCCCACCCCCACCCCTGTCTGGAAGCCACAGAGCTTTGAAGGGAGGGAAACACTGAGTGGGGAAAGATAAAGAGAGAATGGCAGAAATTGCTACTCATCTATCCTACAGGTAACCAAAGAGCAGGCATGTATTGAAGGGGTATATAGTGTGCTTGTGAATTTATCAACCTTTGCAGTGGAAACAATCATTGTTCAACCAAGGCTGATAAAAATACGGGATAAGCCAAGCCGGGCAGAGACTTACTTTAACACAGAGCTGGGACATTACAACCGCTCAACAGGGCACCCTGTTCTACACATGTGGGTGGTGTAGACAGAAGCTGCCCACTGACATTCAGCCACGAGCTACTGCAGGCTGGGCAGAAAGGGCTCGGTGCTGGGAAACTTGCCATGCCTGCTGGAGTTAAAGAATCTTTGAAGAGGTGACGGGGAGGACCACTGCTAGCAGTGGGCTCCACAGCAGGTGCAGAGGTGGCCTGGGTCAGCAAAGGGGACTGAGATGCTCAGCGCCGGCCAATTGGGAGGGCGTTGATTCAGTAAACAGGACAGAAGTCAAGTGGGCTCGGGAGTCTGGGGCGTTATCTAGGACACTATTTAAGTGGTTGATGACAATGTCTGATTGGTGAAGAATCTGTTATGTTCAGTGAGCACTGTAGAGTTCATAAAGCACTTACGCATCCTTTATCTGAGGAAGTCAAACATAACTGTAAAGGGACTAATAGTCTGGGTGAGGTGCGGTGGGTAATTTGAGGTCACAGTGAAAACAGCGTAGATGCACAAGAAGAGTGAATTCAGGGGCTGTGATCAGAGCAGAGACCTTGAGTTTGGGATGGTGGCTGACCAATACGCCCAGCAGGGGGACCGGCCCAGATGTGGGTTGTGTGGGTCCTGTCTGGGAAGTCTGCCCATGGCCGAGGAAGCCACAGGCACACACATTCCGCTGTGTGAGCAGGGAGATGTGAGAACCCAACAATGTCAGGATTGACATGGTCGGTCTTCACATCCCAGTGTGGGTGTGAGGGTGAAGCCTAACTAAGGTGAGACACCCTGAGCCAAGCTGCCTGGGGGTCAGCAGCACTGACCGGGGTCGTTAGATGGCTCATGAATACTCCCCTGGTTCTGGTGCTTGTGGGACAGTTCCAGGTCTGGGCTAGCAGGGAGCTGCCCAGTTGTGATCCTCACGAGCACCTGTGGCAGTGAGTACCCTAGCACAGTGCCATGTGTGGAGAGCACAGGGCATGGGCAGAAGTCCCAGGGCAATGCCTGAGAGAGACCAGAGAAAGGGCCAGGTGCCGGGACCACCCAGAGTCCCTGAAGGAGTGGAAGAGGCAGTCAGTGTCAACGGTGGGCACAGAATTTGCTCCAACACCCAACTCATTTCTGCAGTCCCGTTACACCGAAAAGGAACGCTGTTTGACAATCGGCTCCTGTGTGGGATTCTGCCTCCTTTCCTCTCGCTCTGCCCACACTGGTCGTCTAAGCAGAGAGACGTTGAGCTGCCTCCATAGGTTGATTCAAACAGGAATCGTGGTGGAAGAACAGGAACGCAGGGTGGATGCCCCGAAAGGCAGAGAGGCCCATCTCTAAAACCCCGTCTACTTTTCTAAGATGGATCCGTTTCTAAGATAGCATGGAGTTGTTGCAAAGCTTTCAGTCTGGGGACAGTCTTCAGAACAGTCTTCCAGCTGGCCGGCTTCCATCGTGATTTTTCCAAACCCAGGAATATTGTTATTTGTATTAATGATAAGGCAGCCCATTGTTTGTGATCATGTCGTCCACTGAGAATGTTTAAGAGCCGCGGAGGTAAACTACCTCTTCCCATCAGGGAGTCCCAGTCTGAGTTACTTATTTTTTTACATTATTCACTAACGTTTGAGTCTGTAGGTTGAACATATGAGAGATAACGTCTTCAAATTTTAAAAACAGGGATCTGTAATTTCCCTCATCATTTTTTTTTACGTGAGCAATAATTCAACCAGGTTTCAAATGTATGCTGTGAAAACGTATCACTGGTTTCCACAGGTGGGGTTTTGAGCAGCAGAGCATGCACGCTTTAAACAATAAAGTAGAGAGAGACTGTCCAACAAATCTGTCACAGCTGGAGAGCGCTGTCAGCCGCGGCCTCCCCAGCACGGCGCTGTGGCTGGCCCTCGCCTGCGGTGGACCTTTCCTGGGACGACCTGCTACTCCTTGTTAAACCCCAAGCTTGTTGTTTGGGCAAGTACCCTTACACCAACAGACTGTCCTCCTTGTTTGCATCCCAACATCAACCCCAGTGACGAGAACCGGACAGCCACTGGTGATGGTGGTGGTGGGGCGTCCTGCGAAACATCCACCCTGCCTCCCTTTCCTGGTAGGAAAATCCAACAGAAATGCAAACAAGCATCCCAGATGATGCCATGCACAGCCCTCCCACGCCACGGAGGTGAAACAAAAGCCATTTGGGTGCATTTGAGGCACTGGCAGCTGTAGGTTGATGTCTTTGGCTCTGTGAGAAACAGAGGCTAATGTGTAAAAATAGACTCTGGCATTTATTGGGAGCTGAAGTCTGTTGAAGTTTCATAGATTTAGAAAGTTCCCTAATCGTCATCAATTAAAATTTCTGCCCAGTTGTTGCGTGAATTATTCACCGCTGTGCACACGAAAGCAGGAAGTATTTATTGCAGCCCCAATGCAGGAAGAGTGTAGTACACACTGATTAAAAAAAAATTGAGAAAGTGTTTCAATTTGCAGACAGAAAGAAAGTAACCATTTAGCATAGTTACTGGACTATAGCAGAAGCCATGATTGATAGAGAAAGGCAGACTGTAAACATAGTTCTGATCCCTGAGATACTTAATACCATTTCTTTCAGTCTTTTCTTGAAAAAACCAAGGCAGTGATACACCTCAAGCAAAATGTCAGTGTAGGACAGCCGTCAGCGTGCCCATATTTGCTCACGCATGTACAATACATGGGCAGGATAGATAAGTGCCTTGCTGCACCTTTATTGCTATTAATTGCTGCATGAGCTCTGCATGTTTTCCTGAAGATTACATATTTGTGTTTGGTGTCCATCTTTTGGAAACCTACCTGTGGTTTCCATGCTTGTAAGTCGTCACTTAGCTGGCATCGCTGGCCTGCTCCCTTCTGTCATGAGCTCCACGCACTGTGCCCCTGACCCCCTGGAAGTGCCACTGAGACCCTGTCCCTGAGAGACAGGTCAGGTGCATCTTCAGAAAGCAGCATTATTACCTGTTTTTTATCACAGGAAGCTTAGACATCCCCACTTCCTAAACCTCCACACCCACTTGTGCCGGTGAAGCGCTTAAACATTGCTTTAAAAGAAAGGAAAAGGAAAAGCAGATGGAAGAGGCACTCAACGATGACAGAGATGTTGTCATTAGAGACCAGTGGTGAAGATGCTCAATTAGCACCCCTTCCAATCGCGGAGCCGCGTGGGCCTGGCACTGCCCATGTTGAGCTGAAACCGCAGCAAAGATTAAAGGTCAAGACAAGCCATCGAATTCAATCCTGACAGTGCATTTATCTGACTGAGCAAGGATGGCGCGCGCGCGCACACACACACACATACACACACACACACACAAACGAAATTAAAACAACATTATGGGCTGACTCAAGTCCACGTGAGGAAAGGAAATTCAGGATGAAGAAAGACAGAGCAAATCACAGGCCAAGAATGATTTGATTTATAACCCCTTTCGGGTGCAGAAAAAATACTTCCTCTGCTGCCCATCGCCACTGACACGGTGACCTTTAAAAAAGAGTGAACTTCCTTATTAACCCGCGCTGGACCACAGTGAGACTGCCTGCTGTCATATCCCAGATTGCAAGACGTGCCATTCACTGAAAGTGTTCAGAGAATCCCACGTGAAGAGAAGCAGAACCCACCGTTAGGCAGACATGCACGTAGCGAATGTTCTTATTTTCTAAATTTTAAGAACAGTGTGGAAGCTTCTATAAGTAGAAGGTCAAATATTGTTACAAATATATGACAATCATTTTTTAATGTCTTAACTATATTTTATATTTGTCAGAAAAGTAAACATATTTATGTTGAAAAAGGGAGACCACGTATAAGATGTATTATTATTATTGCTATTATTATCATTTTGTGGCTATAAACAAAACACATTTATTATTTCCTAGTTTTTGCTAGTTAGAATTTTTTTTAATTTTTAAATTTTATTTTAAAAAATTAATAGGTTTCAGGTAAACATTTCTATAGTATTTGAACTGTTGATTGTGTTGTATACCCATCACCCAAAGTTGTATCATTTTTTGTCACCTTATATTTGTTCTTCTTTACACCCTACCACCCACCCCACCCCTAAGGTGTATTTTAAAGTGTGTGTGTATATATATATATACACACACACACTTCTCAATGGCCACTGAAAGATATATTTTCTATCCTAACTGCATTTATATCCATCTTAATTTTTAAAAGTCTCCTAACTTAAGTTGTCAATAATTGATACATTCTTTAACTCTGTCACCAAATGAATAAAATACACATTGTGACATTCGAGTTGATAAAGTTCCTGACTAGAAAGGGGTGGTCGTTCTATACTGATATATATTCTAAAATGTAAAGAACATACAGCTATAGAATTAAAATTTGTTATGACAGCTATTTTTTTTTTCCAAAAGAGGTTTAGGCTCATCTTTATCTTCAAAATAACAAATGGCTGTTCTCGTGGGTGAAGTACTATTTCAAAGTCTTTGCTTCTGTGAATCTAAACAGGGTGATCAGAGCTCTTTGATGTACTGTCACGGAAGAGTCTGGAACAATAGGACCAGCTCTGAGACACAGAAGTTTCCGGCACCCAAGAAAGGATTCAAGGGCTGGTGCTCAACCCGGTTTCCAGCCCAAAGCTCTTTTTAAACTAACTTGGCAGAGCTGGCGAAGAAAGGCGCTCCGGTAATTTTCCACGTATGTTCTATGTTACAAACCATAATTTATGTGTGTCCTAATTAAGGGTATTATTGGTTTTGTTATCTGTACACACAGCTTCCCGGCTGCCTCTGCCTGAAGCAGGAGCGACTAGACCCTGAGGAGGAAATTTTCCTAGAAATCTGTGTTGGTGCCATCTTAGAAGCCACCGACATGTTCTCAGTCTTAGCTACTGCCACCTCCTTTCAAGAGAGAGTGAATGTGTCGGTACATGAACAAGAAATGCCTGAACCCACTCAAAGGTTGCTTTTCTCGCCAGCTCACAGCTTGGGAGGAAATGCCTTCCTGGCCCAGGTCATCCTTCCCTGGGGGAAGACACACACGAGCTCCTAGCTGTGTTCACGGGTGTGTGTGCACCGGTGTCTCCTGAGCTCAGACAGCCCCTTTACTGTAAGAGCTGTCGTCCTGCGTGACATTATCAGGGATCCCAGGAAGTGAGTCTTCCATGTGGGGGCAGTATTGTACCAGGTGGACGCAGGCTGCGGGGCGGGGGGCACTTGGCTGGAGGCGGCAGTACTCAGTCTGGTTTTTTCCCAAAACCTTCATCTGACACACAAGACGAGTTCATAAAAATGGCAGAGCTAAAGTCGTGGCATGTATCTATAGCAGGTTTAATTGTCAGAATGTGATTTCACTTAGGAATCTTATTTCTAATTACTAATAAGTGTGCTGTACATGCTGTATAGACTGTGATCAAAACAATTGCAGTTTTATTCGTATCTGTCCTGGTACTCCCAGATTATTTCTTGTATTTCGAGTATCTCTCAGATGTTCAAATGAAACAAAAATACAGCAACACTCACGTCTTTATCACTTGATGACCAAGGTGATATAACCCACAGGGAGTTGCAATAATATTGAATTTGAATTTTGGAAGTCCTCAACCTCCTTGTTAGTGCTTGACAGGGATCATGTAGATTGTCATGGAATTAATTATATCCAAAATAATAAAAAATAATTTAGTGCATAGAAACTTAAATACATGCATCCTGTTAGTAAATATGAAGTTTATCACCTAACCTGCAGTGCTTAAGTTGTCTGTTGAAATTGGGCCATGCTTTTGGTTAAAAATGCTCTATGCTTACTGAAATTAGCTAAAAGATACATGTCTAAGAGTTGTTCTCTAATGTATGATACATTTTCTTTAGACATAATTGAGGGTAAGACAGGTATTGCAGAAATAGTCCCCTAAGTACAATAAAGTATTAGGACTGTGCCTGCTTACTTTCATTAAAAATTATTTTCTGTGTATTATCATAATTATATGATAGCCCACTATAAATAATTATATCCAAGTGGAAATTAATTGTCACCTAAAGCAAGCTGAGTGGTGAGAAGATGAAAACAATACAAGAACTGTCAGGATCAGGCGTATGTGATAAACAGCAAAGCATCCCAATGAATCTGGGTCCATTTCTTTTCCTTCTTTATTTTTCCTTTTCTTCTTTTCCAAGTGAGAGGAGGAGAGATACAGAGGCAGACTCCCTCATGCACCCCAACCAGGATCCACCCAGCAATCCCTGTCTGGGGCTGATGTTCTGCCCATTGTGGGCCATGTTTGCAACTGAACTATTTTTAGCACCTGAGGCGAAGGCTCCACAGAGCCATCTTCAGCCCCCTGGGGTCAATGCAATCAAACCAATAGAGCCATGGCTGCAAGAAGAGGGAGGGAGAGAGAGAGAAAAGAGAGGAGAAAGGGTAGAGAAGCAGATGAGCACTTCTCCTGTGTGCCCTGACCGGGAATCAAACCCAAGACATCCACATGCAGGCTGATGCTCTAGCACTGAGCCAACTGGCCTGGGCCAAGTCTGGGTCCATTTCAGAACTCACCTCTCAGCCACCTGTGCTGCAGGTAGAGACCAAGGGCACAGCCCCTTCCTTAGTGGCTTCCTCACTCCCCTTGTCCCCTTCTTCTTCCTTCTCTCTCAAAGGGATCAGCTCGTTCAACTTCTTGATAAGAAGAGAAAGAAGAAACAACAACAAAACATTCAGAGCAAAATGCTTCCAACCACAGCTGGTCCCGAGCATGTGCACGACAGTAAAAGGCACTTTGTGCAATCAAAGTCACACAGAGTTCCAGAATCTTCCTGGCTTTTTAGCTCTAGAATGCCTTCCATTTTCACTCTGCCTCAGTGATCCCATCACAGTTCCCTTCAAAACAACGGATTGAGGGCTATGTCTTAACCAGATATCATTCCCATCAAAGTTAACTGAAATTTGGCTCCTTTGAAGGTTAACAGCGATTTGTATGTCAATAGAATATTTCACTGTTTTGAGGATGAAGTATAAATGCAACTTGGAGAAAATATGGAAGCATTTTGAGTCAGTGTTTGTTTGTTTTTTTAAATGCTTTTACAGCTTCTAAGTCCTGCATCCACTCACTGAGGTTTTAATGCAATCATTCTAATGAGGCAAATTAATGTTGACAGTTGCTTAAAGTAAATGTTGCTGGGATAGACCTCTTTGAGATGCAAGCTCATTGACCATAAAGAGAAGTTTCTGGTTAAGTGAGGAGAAGAATCACAGAAAATCCACACACGAGTGTGATTTTGTTACTGTGTTCACTCTCTGGTGTCTGACTCCGCAGCAGGCACCCAGCTTGGCCCGTAGGCGACTCCCCACATGACTGTGTAGAAAGTCACCCCATGGGGGCATCCTCGCTCAGGTGGCTCTGAGATCCACACAGCTGTTCCATGATGGTCAAATCCCTCTTTGGTCCAATGAGGTGAACCAAGCTGTTAGCACAGGGGTTCACATTTACCAGCAGAGTTTCTGAAATCTAGAAAGCGTTCACGTTTTCTAAACAGCACATGAATTTTGCCTTGTGCCTTGGGCCATGGAAGCCATCATTGGGCTATGAGGGTCTCTGACTTCATTTGGATTGTTTAAATTTGTCAACAGCTATGTGAATTATTGCCTCTTCCATGGTCTAGAGAACAAAGCAATTGGTTATGAACGGCCGTGCTGGATACCTTCTTGAACCCTATTGACCACTCCCACAGCTGAATGTTTTACAAAGCTTATTTTTGAACCAAGTGGGAAACTTTAAGGAAATAAAATATCTGTAAAATTGGTCATGTTTATATAGTGAGAATAATACATTATATATCCATATAGATACAATATATACTAAGTTATATACACACATACACAAAGATATAGATGTCTATCTACAATACACATTTATATACTTCAGTGGAATATAGTCAATACATGGTATATATACATGGCCATACATAATACTCCACGTGCATATATATATATATTATATATATATATAATATATATAATATATATATAGTGTTCACAAAAATTAGGGATATTTGGAGAAAGAAAGCAAAGATTCATGTAGTCATTTATTCATTCAACAAGTCCATATTGCCTATCTATCCTTTTCTGGTCCTCAAGGGAGAGACCAGGGATAACAATGGTCCCTGAGCTCATGGAGCTGAAAATTTAGAAAAACAAACAATGACCAAATAATTCCACACACCAAAATGTATTTGCATGATAATTTTGATAAGTGCAATCATATATCTAACATATAGAGAGGAAAATTTTCAGATTGGCAGCATGTTGGAAATAAAAAAACAACAACAGTTATGGGTATTTTAATTCTTAATTAAATACTCTGGATTGCATTTTCCAGGAGATGCACCTGGGTAATTCAATAGCTATAAAAGCAATGTTTGTAATAAAAGTAACAAATGGAATGTTACCTTTTTGCGTATTTATATAAGGCAGTGCTTGGATAAAATTCTATTTCAGTCAGTGACTCCAATGCCTCAGATTACAGAAACAATGGGTGGAGTTTGAGAAGTAAGGTCATGATTGAAACTTTCTGCTTTGTAGGTATGTAACTTTAGATTATTAAAATCAATTATTTATGAATTAAAGAGTCACAGTTTATTAGATCTGCAATGCTCTTTTTTCTTTCCCTTCCTAGTCTTCCTCTACGCTGTCTTTTTTCATGTCCTTCTTCCCTTCTTGTGTTGTTGGCCAGAGGAAAGATCTTATTCAGAGATAGGACATGAAGGGACTTAATCTTCCCAAGTATTTAGCATTAAAATCATGTTGACCTGAATCCTAAATTATCTTTATCTTCCCTGACACACCAAATTCCCTTTTGAGAACCTTTTTTTTGGAGTGTGTTGTTCCTCGTGTCCGGATCCTTAATTACATGACCATCAAGAAAGTGATATACAGCATGTTCAAATACCACACGTGGCCGTAAATCTGGAGCATGGTGACGGGTTGGATAAGGCAGATCGCAGCTCTTCCGACTCCTCACACACACCTCAGATGCCTCAGATTGTTCTTTCTGTTGACTCTTTTTGACCACAATGGGCGGTGGTTAGAAAAGAAAACGTGGGTAAAAAAAAAAAAAAAAAGCAAAGAGTTCTAAGGTTAAGAGACAGGCATTGGCCCTGGCCGGTTGGCTCAGCGGTAGAGCGTCGGCCTGGCGTGCAGGGGACCCGGATTCGATTCCCGGCCAGGGCACATAGGAGAAGCGCCCATTTGCTTCTCCACCCCCCCCCTCCTTCCTCTCTGTCTCTCTCTTCCCCTCCCGCAGCCGAGGCTCCATTAGAGCAAAGATGGCCCGGCCGCTGGGGATGGCTCCTTGGCCTCTGCCCCAGGCGCTAGAGTGGCTCTGGTCGCAGCAGAGCGACGCCCCGGAGGGGCAGAGCATCGCCCCCTGGTGGGCAGAGCTTCGCCCCTGGTGGGCGTGCCGGGTGGATCCCGGTCGGGCGCATGCGGGAGTCTGTCTAACTGTCTCTCCCCGTTTCCAGCTTCAGAAAAATACAAAAAAAAAAAAAAAAAAAAAAGAAAGAGACAGGCATTGCCCTTTGGTTTTGGTGGATTTACACAGGCAGCAAACGCTGATGTCCATTTATGCACCATGCTCTCGATATCTTGCATTCTACCTGTAAGAGAGAGCAAAACCTTACTGAACCTGCTCAAGGCAATCTCTCCGGATGTCTGGAGGCGGCGATGACGTGGGCACAGTCCGTTCAGTTACTGACACCTATCGCCTGCTCCCCTTGTCCCGCCCACCCCACTCCTTATTGATAACAGAGCCTGGTTTGTTTATCAAATGCTAGGTCTTAAAAGCAGATTTTACTGCTCTGAAAACCCTTGGACATACTCTTACTTGCTTTCCCCAGGTGTTGCTCTTCACCTTCCATGAAATCCTTACAAGGACCAGTCATGATCGGGCAGAGTCAGTAGCTGGACTGATGACTTGCCCACATGCGTGGGCTGCAAAACACAGATCATCTGCAAAATACAAACACCCCTGACGGGCACTTGTCACACAGTGCCCTGGGCGAGGTTGAACGCTGGCACAGGGCATTCCAGGCTTAGCCGTGATGCGTAGGCACAAACTGCTATTTCTGAACTGCCTACGTTTCTTCTCCGTGATATCTCGGCATTTCTGAGTGGTGTGTCTTTTGAAATTTGCTCTGTTTCCAGACATCTGTTGCCGATAGCCCATTTTATGGATTTTCTATTTTGAAACAAATAAATGCATTCTATGTAAAAAAGACTTCTTTTTTTTAATTTTAAAAAATACATCTAATTTTTGTCAATAGGTATTTTTAAGTTTTGGCTTACAGATTCAGAGAGATAAAATTTAGGGTTAACATGTAATGGCCATGGGAATTTTAACATCGAGAGAGGCAATTAGAGATTTAAGATAATAGGTAGTTTAACATTGTTCTTATTTCATTCTATTTGAGAAAAGGATGATTTTGATTGAATTGGTGATAATAACATTCATTCATTTCAAACAACAACATATGTTCATATAAAAATAAGCAATATGTTTGTGCTAACTTTGTAGCACTTAAAACCTCAGCCCTCTTTAATTCATTAGTAACATGTTTTACAAAATTTCTTGATTTCTGTTAATTTTCCATTTTAACTCGAAATGAAAAATTCAATGATAATTGACCAGTTCAGTAAACAATGGACAGGGAGATTTCAGAACGCCGATCAATACCCACAGCCCTCTCCATCCGTTTTCCTGGAACCACTGTAGAATAACTAATACAATTAGGTATTGATGGGATGTCACATGCTTTTTATGATGGGCAAGGAGCTTCGATACCCAACAGCGTTTTCCCGGAGTGAGTGTTTACAGGATGAGCGGAGAGTTTGAGGACAGGGATAGCTCACGCAGCTGGTTGTTAGCCTCCAACTTCAACGGCTTTTTCAGAATTTCACTGACTTCTCATCCATTGATTCAGATAATATCACGATACTGAAATGATTATAGGTTCATTGTTGAGGCGTGACCTGGATCCCCACTTCTTAGGAAGAGCCGTTTGGCCCTCGTTTGCAACCAGCAGGTGCTTGTCCAGCACTCTTAAGATGAGTGAGTGTGTCAGTGAAATTCCTGTGCCATCCAACCTGCCTTCCCTGGTGCTCTCAGATCTATCTACCTGCTCTCTACGGGTCCCCCACATGCAGCCCTACCCTTTGGTGACGTGAAGTAGGGTAGGCTTGGAACCGTCAGCGCCCCTTAGAACTGTTAGGAGCATAGCAAGCAGGCTTTTCGTGCAGGCCAGAGTTTCTGATTGCGAATAGTCAATCACTAAACAGGCGCTTTGAGCTGGGATATGTGTTTAGATTGACTTGAACGTTGCCTTTCTAAAGCTTCCAGACTGTATGTAGCCAGCGTCACCTAGCAATCTGGTTTCTAGGACAGGAGGGGACACAGGTTGTCTCTTTATAGTCAGGCAGTCTTTGTGACCCATGTCAATATACTTAAATGTATGTATGGCTCCAGGAACAGGTAGCTGGATGCCAAACCAGGTTAGTGGGGGCAGGTGGGGGCTACCTTGATGACAAAGGCCAGGAAGAGGCCGGGCAGCTGTCCCTTCCTGGCCAGAATCTCTTTGTCCAGCACAGAGTAGTCTGGTGAGCAGACAGACTTGTCACAAAAGAGACTATTTTACAGCTCTTCACTCCTTGATCAATGACAAAGAGCCCTAGTGTTGACCAGGAAGAGCTAGAAAGAAAGCGTGACTCAGCGTGACTCACATACGATATTTAAATATTCCTGTGTGCTCCCATCTTTTTGGGTGTGCGTTCCTCTGTTACCAATAGCCTTAGTCCATGGGTCATGTGCCTGTGACCTCCTGTGGATGGCCGTACTTTCTCCACTGGAGGATGCCACACGGGGGACACTTCTGAGCACCTTGGACCTCTGTGGTTTTGTGGGCTAACGTTTGGGTTCCACATAGTTGTCATGTATAGAGCTTTGCAGAATATTAAAAAAAATATTATCAGTTAGTCTCTCACTTCACAGGATAAGGTAACTTTCATTGATTGATTGATTTTTATTGCAAACATGCTCCTCAACCCGCCCTTGACCTTTCTTTGGGACATTGGTATATGGTATCTGTACTTGGGGGTGGGAGGCAGGGTTCCTGCTCTTGACCAAGATGATGCTCCAAATCAGTCAGCTCGTCCCGTAGAAATGTCCATGGCAGTGGAGATGTCCTATGTCTGTGTTGCCCAGTACGACCAAGTGTTCCACACGGCCTTCCAAAGTAAGAGGTCTGCATGTGAGTGTTGCTTCATCCGTGAACCCTTCAGAGGTCCCCTGAAGGTGTTGAACCCGGTCCTGGTGGGCATGGAACCTCGCACGTAAACAAGTGTTCAATTACCATCTGTGGCATTGTACGCCATGCCATGACCATCATGTGGGTTCCCGATATTTAGATGAAGCTGATACTAGGAGGATTTGGGGTATTTTCTTAAGATTGTAGCCCTTCTCTTATTTTTACAATCATTCCTTTGAGAGCTATATGCTTTTATTGGATGCCTATGTTGTGTCTGGCACTGGGCTATGCATTTATATTTTTATATGGGGAAAACATTTCTGTATCTGTTTGTGATTTTGAAAGGCAGCAAGCAACAGATGGAAATACGTAGGTGTACAATGGGTTATGAAGGTTATACCTTAGTTAATGGCTATGAAAACTATACTAGTCTTTTAAATGTGAAGGGATAGAAATGTCCTCAAAGTGGACAGCAATAAGAAGAATATTTTCTTTCTCTGCCAGCGATGTAGAAGTGTGTGGTCGTGCCTGCTACAATCTAGGGCTACTTGTGATCTCTGAAGGGGTCCAGGTCCTTCTGCCATTCCCAAAGTTTGTCCCCACACAACAGCCACAGTCTTTTGTGGTCTGTGCTGGAGACCTAAATTCTAATGCCTCTGTGCGCTCCTGGAAATTGGTTTCGTAAACATGGCGTCATTCCCTCTGAAATGAACCTTTGAGGTCCTATCTCGCCATTTCTACAACGCTGATGGCTGTCTCATGGCCAACGTCTGGGAATGGCCCCACGAAGGCCATTTCGGTGCTCACCACTGGAACTCCACCTAGGAGCTGGAGTCTTCGCTTAAACAGCAGTGTGGGTATAACCGGCTGTTCTAAGTTAAGTACCCTCCAGAATTAAAATAGCATGTTCCGTACTTATTTCCCTTGTGGCGCGAGGCTGGTGGGCTCTACCGCACCCAGATAAGCAATGCCACGTGGCTCCCTCTCCAGCGCCAGAGGAGCCACTGGTCCCTGTGTGCCAGTCCACCAGCCAGGTTCCTTCTCACGCCCCAGTTACTGACAAAGGACTTTTTAAGTGGAGAGAAGGAGCACTTTCTTTCTTCTCTTCTATGTAATAGTGCGATAAATATATATATCATAACCTGACCCCTTCACTGAGCCATGCAGTACATAGGCACAAACTTAAGGGTGATCTCTCTAGCGACAGCAGCTAGTCTGTTAAATAATGATGTAGGACGTAAGACCCTAGTGCTAAGTTCACGTCTCATTCCACCAAAATGCACTTCCATTCGAGGTTCTTATTGACGGTGCCATCGGTAAATCAGTCTGCAGCCAGTTTATCTCCCCTCCCTTGTATCTTGTAGTTTCCTAGTATTTTAAACGTACCTCAGTCATCCTTCAGATTCCCTCCAAGATGCAGACTCTGAGACCAACCATATACATTCTGTCCATGTGTCTATTGATTCATATCTCTATACCTGTGCGTTCTCTCTGTGTGTCTATCCATCCACATCTAAGCGCCATATCTGTATCCATGTCCTTAAGATAGCTGTTTACCTATGTCTGTGTCTCTACTTATCTATATGCATATCTCAATTTATATTTATATTTAGCTATCTATTTATATTTGTAGCTGTAGATGTTGGGTAGATAAAATAACCCCTCCTAATTCCTTGCTTCTCCATAACGGCACGGTGGGTCTGCATGACTGCCCTGGCCCCATGGTGGAAGAATGTATTTCCACCTCAGTCATGTCACTTGATTTGGCCCTTGGGATATTGGCAGATACAGGAGATTACAAGCAGTGGTTTCCATGACTGGGCTTGCCTTTGAACTTCTGTCTTTGCATGCACACACACACACAAAACCCATTTCAGCAGCCACACCCCCTCCAACACAAGGTCCAGGAAGAGACTCGTGAAGGGCCCCCTCACCTTGGCTGTCTAATAAAAGGATGTAATACCCATTTTAATCCTATCCTACTGAAATTTGGTTGTTTTACAGCTAAAGCTGCCTAATGCACTAAACATGCCTGAGGTGCCTGCCTTCATTTTCAATTTTTCTCATGACATCCCCACCCCCACCCCCTTGCTGTGGTCTGAATGTTTGGATCCCCCTAAATCTTTGCACTGAAATCCTAACCCCCAAGGGAGAGGATTAGGAGGTGGAGTCTTTGGGACATGCTTGGGTCATCAGGGCAGATCCTCATGAACAGGATTAGTGTCCTTATAACAGACCTCATAGCAAAGAAGGAGCCAGATATGGACCAGGAAAGGGAGGGGTGTTCTCACTAAATCTGCTTCTGGCACCTTGATCTTGGACTCCCAGCCTCCAGAATCAAGAAGCCATTGTTTATAAGTCCTCAGTGTATATGGTGTGTTGTTACAGCAAAGACACACTCTCTGTGCACAGGATATTTCCCTTTAGATAGAAACGTCTTAGCCTGCTTCACGTCACAGATCCTATCTCTTATGACCCCTGCGAAAGCTATTTTTATCACCAGAACTCACAGCAAATGCCCCAACTGCGTATTTTGCTGCCTCAATAAAAGGAATCTTTACAAGCTATCTAATGTGACCATGAGACCGAGTCTATGTGGAAAGCAGGATGGAAAAACATTAGGTCTACTGGGTCAGTAACGAGGAAACTTAGTGCTCATGTAAGTTGACTCCCTCACCCACAGGGGCACGGAGAGTGCTTCAGCCCAGAACAGAGACCCCGTTCTCTGCACACTCACCCGGTGTGGAGCCTCTCCAACCCCACCTCCTACAGGCGCCCCCTTAACTCTGTTGTTTTTCATCATATTTGGCCCCGGGCTCTGCGCAGGGCAGATGCTTACTAGACGCTCATTGACTGGAATACCATGAGTGGCAGTTACTGTGATTAGCGGCCAACGGCTCAGCGGAGAGTTTTCATCATCTCTGCTCTGTGTGGGCTGTAGGACGGGGGCCTCCACTCAGGCGGCCACACGGTGACCCCCTCTGTCCTCCTCCTCCGGATGGCAGGGCGCCCTGCGTCCCCCAGGAAAGGTACACTTTGGATTTCCACACGTCACATCATCATCAGTAATAAAGATGGTGAGGGGGCATTGGTCAGCTTGCTCCCCAGCCTGCATGTGTTACACACGTGAACCGCACTCGGTCTCTGTGACGCACTGTCTTGCTGATTCCCGTCTGAATTACAGGGACTCGGTGGGAGCTCCATAGATGTCACCTGTTGGCTGGTGGACGGTCCAGCTGACAGATTATGTAATTGGGAATCCTGAATTTGGGGGCTGCAGAAGCATTCTTCCTATAAGCTTTTCCTGTGAGCTCTCATAGAAACTTCTGCCAGCACTAAACGATACCAATGATAACTGATATCACACCTCTTTGTGACATTGGAGTGTCTTCTTGTATCCTTAGTTCCCCTGATTTACAGCTTTATTGAGTTACAGTCCATGCACCATAACAGTCACGAATTTGAAGCCCACAGTTCCGGGGTGATCAGTGTATTTCCAGAGTTGTGGCCCCATGGTCACTAACTGTCCAGAACATTTTCATCACACCCCCCTCAAGAGAAAACACATTATCTAATAATTGTCACTCTTCCCCCAACCCACGATGGCCCCAGACAACCACTAATTTAAATTCCGTCTATATGATTTGCTTATTTGCAAATTTCATGAACAGAAAAGCGTATAACATCTGGCTTTGTATAACGTACCCTCCTGTAGCAGGTATGGGGCCCCATTCCCTTTGCACCGCTAAATTCTATGCTGCTGTGTGGATGGACCACAGGTGGTTAACCCATTCGCCACTTGGTGGACATTTGAGGTCTTCTCTACTGGTGGCTGTTGCTATGACCGCAATGGATGTTTGCGCACAGGACTTTGTGTGTACAGAGGACTCCTCTTGAGCGCATAACTAAGGTGGAATTGCTGGCTCAGAAGGTGATGGTCACGGTCACTGTTTGGAGACACGCTACATGACACTATCCACGTTCCCACCTGCAGGGCTCGAGCGCTCTTGGTTGGTTTTGTCTGTGGTGTCACCAACTTCTTTCACAAGCAGACACCCTATTTGTTGGTGACTACACTAAATGGGCAGTCTCTCTTCTAAGAACAGAAATGGAGAGCGCAGGACAAGTGTACTCTTCCATGACCAGAGCTGACTGGGTTTATTCGTCTATGGGGTATGAGTGTAGGATGGGAGCCTGGATGGCGAAAAGGGAGACAGCCTTCAAAGTCCATCTGCTCGTGTGCCTATTCTCCGGTTCTGAAGGTAACTCCCTCAAGCTTCTGAAAATCATTATTGCAGTGGGATCATTTATACTTATTAAGGTGTGGTAAGGGGGTCCAAGGGGAAGAAGCTTTATGTAACGATCTCTCTTCCTTAAAAAAAAAAGCCAGAAGAAGCCATTGGAGTCATTTTTGAGGGTCTTTTGAGGTTCCCAATCCTACAAGTGAGAATTGATTAAATTTCCCTGATAAGAAGCATCTTATGTTATAAATCATCATTCTAAGGTCACTTACGTCTGAGAAGTAAACAGGGTTGGTGGGCCACAACCACTGGGCATTAAAGGAATAGGAATTTCTAGAGAGATCCCTTGGAAGAGCTCTTTGTTGGCAAATGCCTAATAAATATATGATTTAAAAGACCCTGTGCTGTTTTTCTAATGTAAATTTTAAGCTAATATCTCCTTCAGAGTTTCACTTTCAGAAGGAAAGTGAGTACATTTCACAGTGCAAGAGACACTTGATAGTCGTCTCAAATGTATATTAGCTCCATAGAAGGAATTTGACTGTTGATGGTAAAAAAAGAAAGAACAAAAGAATAAAAGAAAGGAAGGAAGGAAGGAAGGAAGGAAGGAAGGAAGGAAGGAAGGAAGGAAGGAAGGAAGGAAGGAAGGGAGGGAAGGAAGAGGGCGATATGTGTAAGAAAAAAAGCATTTTGTGCACATAAAGACGTCATCTCAGGATGTAACATGTCAGACTGGCTGACATCCTGCCCAGGGGTCCTCGGGGCTGGGCGTATTACCCAGCTCAATGCACGTAATGAAAGCTGGTGACAGTTTCTAGGCATGGTCATCCAGTCTAATTCCCTCGTCCAGATCTCTTCGGATGTAATGACGATTGAAAAGTACATCTGGTTCCATCAGGATAAAAGGTTTTCGGCAGACAGGGAGTATCAGAACTGCCATTCATGATGCTATGTACACCTTCCCTTGGCCTCTCCTGGGGAGCTCCCGTCTCTTCCCGCCTTCTTCCCTCTGCGGGGCACTTCTCATGATGTCATTGAAGGACCCCGGTGTCCATACACAGCCTGGACTCCCTCCCCGGGAACCCGGCACTTCCTGGAATGGCTAACCCCGCTTCTCCCTTCATGGGATGTCCTTTCATTTCCTTCTTCCCCTTTTTCCTTGTGGGCACACAGAGCGCACGGGGAGACCCGTGACGCTGCACCCGTGTCTTCCGTGAGCATTCATTTCCCTTCTTTGTGGTGAGCTGCACTTGGAGTGCAATTAAAGGGAGTGGGGCTGGGGGGAGTGCTCCCAGGGAAAGCCAAATCCCTTTCAAGAACCTGGAGAAGGGGCATAGGGACTGCACAGTCAGCCCAGCCGGCCACCTGGCAGATTCCCCTTGACTCACAGCAGGGGGGGGGGGGGGCGGGAAGCAACCTGTGATGATAGAATACTTTCTTAAAAAAACAATCCTGGGTGGATATATTAAGTAGTTTGGAGAGAAAGTTCCCAGCTATGGATTACCTATAAAAAGAATAAAAAGGCATGAACACTGAGGATTTTTCATCACCGTAAACAAATAATTTGTGACGGCCCTACAACGCTATCCACAAATAGGACCAAGAATTAGAAGTGCCCCCAGCTGCCCGGCGTGTCCATAGATCATTGGTCTGCGGTAATGAAGATTACCTGATAAAGATCACAATATGACAGCTTTCCTTTGGCCCTGGATGCTGAACAGCCAGAAACGGTTCTCTGTGGCCAGCCAGCTATTGATCCGGCCCCTCTTCTCAGTGAGCCAGTTAATGGGAATTCCAGCGGCAAATAAAAGCTCCATTTTGTCTTCATTTTCATCTGAAATATGAGCCGGTCCTTTGTACTCCAGACAGTCATTTATTACTCATTTTCCCTTTATTGATGTTTATGAGCCGGAGCATAAAATGATTCTCAAATGTCCTTTAATTGAGGCAGCACTTGACTCAGCGGCAGGAAGTCCCGCCCGACTCCCCAGTCGGTGGCAGCATCCAGCCCGGAAAGCAGGGCTGCCTCTCCGTCCTCGGGCTTGGAGGTGGGGGTGGCCCCTGGGGACCAGGCACCCTCAGAAAGCAGCCCAGCTGGAGCCGGAGGAATATGTCGATTTATCTTCATAGATAGTGAGGGGGGAAAGGCCCCCTCTCCCCATCCCTCGACGGCCCCTCTGCCATCAGGGGCTTCTCTGTACTTGGCTGGGCTTCCTAGCGTGTGGGAAACCTCTCCCCGATCTCTCTTGCCACGTAAAAAATATGTGGAGTGAAGTGATCATTGTGGAAATGGTTTGAGCCCAGCGATGAGCCCTGCCAGGCACAGGCGTGAGGGCTGGGGGCGTGTGGAGGGCAGCCACAATCAGCGCCAAGCACCAGGCCCTCAGCCCAACCCGGCCCGGCCCAGCCTGGCCAGCCAGCCGCGGGACTGCGAGGACAATCGATACTGCAGGAAGTATTTTTCTTTTATACATGCGGTTATTAACTCATAAGCTACAGTACATCTCATCTCATTTCAACAACAGCTGAGGTCCGTCCCCCCTGGAGACCACTGCAGGTCCCATTATGAGAATCATAAATAATATCTGCTAATGAGATATGAATTGATTATGTTGGGCAAGCTGACATTTCCATCCATCATTCTAAATGATGTTTAACAATGGATTACCAGCGAGTAATTCCTCTGATATGAGATTAAATACAATAGCGGGCTGTGGCGGTGGGCCGGCTCGCGGAGACGGCCATAAATCTGCTCAATTACTGTATTACCCACCCGTTTGCACTGCTGAGGGTATTATTATTTCATTTGGGCTTGTTCATGCATCATAGATTATTTTATTTCAGGCGCCAATGGCAGAAACCGTGGCGTTTTACTCAGCTGGCCACGGAGCAGCGGGCCCCGCTGGGTACTGTCCCTGCCCTTGTGGGGCCTGGTGCCCCCAGGGGAGGATGCCCGCTGACCTCCCCACTGAGGGTGGCACGGTGCAAGGCTGCCATGTAGAAAGACACATTTTTGGCTTCCAACCTCATTTTTTTTTTACTTATCTGAAGAGTCTTCGCCGAAGGAGACCGCCGAAGAAACAGGTTGATGCAAACAAGATCACGAGATTCCCTAAGATGATTTGATCTCCATCTCCATCCTGTAGCACAGTGGTCCCCAACCCCCGGGCTGCGGACCGGTACCAGTCCTTGGGCCATTTGCCGGTCAGCAGAGAAAGAATAAATAACTTACATTATTTCCGTTTTATTTATATTTAAGTCTGAACGATGTTTTATTTTTTAAAAATGACCAGATTCCCTCTTTTACATCCGTCTAAGACTCACTCTTGACACTTGTCTCGGTCACATGATACATTTATCCGTCCCACCCTAAAGGCCGGTCTGTGAAAATATTTTCTGACATTAAACCAGTCTGTGGCCCAAAAAAGGTTGGGGACCACTGCTGTAGCAGATTGAGAATTAGATCACGGAGATGATTCTCGGCCTTGGCAAATTAGGTTACCGGGTGCAGCGATGCGAAGGGCGAAGGGCAGCGCCTTCCTGAGTGCCGAGCACCAGGCCCACGGCCCACATGCCACACGCACCGGGTGAGTGGGAGCAGGAAACACCTTCTCCGGCATCACTAGGATCCCTGGTCAGGCCGAGTGCTGGGCCTGAACTCAACCGCCGTCCACAATAACAAAATAAGAGCGGGGTGCCTTCCTCTCAGGGTCTTGCTGTCAGTGATAGGAATGTGGACGGGACTGGCCCCTGCCGAAGGCCAGGGCTGCGCTGAGCTGTGCACAGGACAGACAGCGATGCCAAGGTCACCTGAGGGAGAGCTCTGCCCACACCTGCACCGTGTCAGCCCCTATCCCGTTCCAGCTCCATGGCCTCTCTTGTGCCGCCCTGAGTGGTCTCTGGCCCGGCCGGTGAGCACCTGTTTACGGCATTGGCTTAGACCCACACAAACTCACACCTCTGAACTCCTGATCCTGGGATTCTCGGTTGACACAGAAGCATGAGAGGTCACGTGAGACCACCAAGGCACACACAGCACAGAGGAGACAAGGACTGATGTCACAGGTGGTCGGCATCCTTTTCCTTCTCACCCCAGACGGACAGCTGAGAAACACCCTTCCTGTGTGCGGTGGGTGGGGGTTTGGCTTGTTCTGGGGTCCAGCAGCTGTGGAGAGCCTGTGGTTGGTCCGAAGGAAGGAGAGGTCCCCCAAGTGGTGAGGTGGCACAGTTATTGGCAAGGACCATGATAGCGAGTCCAGATGAAAAGAAGGAGGACGTTTGGAACATGGTGGCTGCAGCTCCTGTGAGGGGTGGGTGGCTGGTGGGCACAGGGTGCAGGAGTATGGAGTGGGCTGACCTGGGAAGTCCTGGTGAAGGAAAACAATGGGCTGAGGGAGCCCAGTCCCACTGAGACGTCCCAGGAGAGACAGTGCCCCCCATGGTGGCACTCAAGCGGATCCCATCGCCAGCGATTGCCACAGGTGCAGGTGAACATGGACGCCAGGACCCCGCGAGAAGCGTGGACGAGATGCTCGTGGATTGAGTGTGCTGCCCTTCGGTTCTCCATCCAGAGGAGAAGCTTGCAGTCCTGACACCCAGGGTAAGAGGGTGATGTGGGAGCGGGACAGACCTGGGACTCTCGCACCCCCAGGTTCTTCTGAAGCTGTTGAGCTAGGAAGAAAGCTCTCCTTCCCTGTCCAGTGGACAGCTGCCCCGCCTGGCCTGCAGACACTACAAGGGCCCCACCTGGGCAAGTGGTTCACATTCGCCTCCAGCTCTGCGACCAGGAGGGAGCACGAGCCCTGCTCAAAGAGTAAGCAGCCCGTGTGCAGAGGAAGCAGCCCGTGTGCAGAGGAAGCAGCCCGTGTACAGAGGGGAAGCAGCCCGTGTGCAGAGGAAGCAGCCCGTGTGCAGAGGAAGCAGCCCGTGTACAGAGGGGAAGCAGCCCGTGTTCAGAGAAAGCAGCCCGTGTGCAGAGGGGAAGCAGCCTGTGTGCAGAGGGGAAGCAGCCCATGTGCAGAGGGGAAGCAGCCCGTGTGCAGAGAAAGCAGCCCGTGTACAGAGGGGAAGCAGCCCGTGTGCAGAGGAAGCAGCCCGTGTACAGAGGGGAAGCAGCC
Source organism: Saccopteryx leptura (assembly GCF_036850995.1). Taxonomy (NCBI): domain Eukaryota; kingdom Metazoa; phylum Chordata; class Mammalia; order Chiroptera; family Emballonuridae; genus Saccopteryx; species Saccopteryx leptura. The sequence goes on along the minus strand of NC_089513.1, from coordinate 1,605,184 downwards.
CGTGTGCAGAGGAAGCAGCCCGTGTACAGAGGGGAAGCAGCCCGTGTGCAGAGGAAGCAGCCCGTGTGCAGAGGGGAAGCAGCCCGTGTGCAGAGGAAGCAGCCCGTGTGCAGAGGGGAAGCAGCCCGTGTGCAGAGGGGAAGCAGCCCATGTGCAGAGGGGAAGCAGCCCGTATTCAGAGAAAGCAGCCCATGTGCAGAGGGGAAGCAGCCCGTGTGCAGAGGGGAAGCAGCCCGTGTGCAGAGGGGAAGCAGCCCGTATTCAGAGAAAGCAGCCCGTGTGCAGAGGGGAAGCAGCCCGTGTTCAGAGGGGAAGCAGCCCGTGTGCAGAGGGGAAGCAGCCCGTATTCAGAGAAAGCAGCCCGTGTGCAGAGGGGAAGCAGCCCGTGTACAGAGGGGAAGCAGCCCGTGTGCAGAGGAAGCAGCCCGTGTACAGAGGGGAAGCAGCCCGTGTGCAGAGGAAGCAGCCCGTGTGCAGAGGGGAAGCAGCCCGTGTGCAGAGGAAGCAGCCCGTGTGCAGAGGGGAAGCAGCCCGTGTGCAGAGGGGAAGCAGCCCATGTGCAGAGGGGAAGCAGCCCGTGTGCAGAGGGGAAGCAGCCCGTATTCAGAGAAAGCAGCCCATGTGCAGAGGGGAAGCAGCCCGTGTGCAGAGGGGAAGCAGCCCGTGTGCAGAGGGGAAGCAGCCCGTATTCAGAGAAAGCAGCCCGTGTGCAGAGGGGAAGCAGCCCGTGTTCAGAGGGGAAGCAGCCCGTGTACAGAGGGGAAGCAGCCCATGTGCGGAGGGGAAGCAGCCCATATTCAGAGAAAGCAGCCCGTGTGCAGAGGGGAAGCAGCCCGTATTCAGAGAAAGCAGCCCGTGTGCAGAGGGGAAGCAGCCCGTGTGCAGAGGGGAAGCAGCCCGTGTACAGAGGGGAAGCAGCCCGTGTGCGGAGGGGAAGCAGCCCATATTCAGAGAAAGCAGCCCGTGTGCAGAGGGGAAGCAGCCCGTATTCAGAGAAAGCAGCCCGTGTGCAGAGGGGAAGCAGCCCGTATTCAGAGAAAGCAGCCCGTGTGCAGAGGGGAAGCAGCCCGTGTGCAGAGGGGAAGCAGCCCGTGTGCAGAGGGGAAGCAGCCTGTGTGCAGAGGGGAAGCAGCCCGTGTGCAGAGAGGGGTCTCTCACTTTAAAAAGAAGGAGTGTGGGTCTACACGCTAGAAATTGTGGGTCAGAGGGTGGAGAAGCTCAGGTCCACTCCCAGGTCCATGTGCGAATTGACTGAAAGAGAAGTTCGAGTTCAGAGAGTGACCCCAGAGAGGAAGTGGGGGGTCGGGATGATGGCTTATCACACTTTGAAACATGGGTACGATTTTTTTTGCTGGAAACTCAACAGGTTTTTTATATTATAGGAGTTAAAAGTATCTACTCTTTCAGGTCCTAGAGGCAACTGATTAAAAAATAATGACAGAAAGTCCTAAAATCAGAAGCACTATGATATTGTCGCGGGTTGATGCCAAAGATCAACACGTACAAGTAAGTTAGCCTAACCCAGCGGCAGAGGTATTGGGGTTAAAATAAAGCCAGTATTTCTGCCGGAAGCCTCACTGGCAACGCCGCCAGCCAACAATATCTAGACAGTGGAGTCATTTTGCATTTTCTGTAATGGGTCTGACTGCCCTAAAAACCGATGTTTTGTTTTTCTGAGGTAATTTTTCATGGCAAATGAAGCTTTGATAGGATCATTTTGACTTTATTCTGATAAGCGCATGGTGTACCGGCAGCCCTGTTGGGCTGGTGAATGCCTGATTGAGAGCAGAGACGCTGTGTTCCCCCAACCCTGTCAGTGGGGTTGAAGTCCTGCCTTCACGTTTCTTGAGGGCAAGACATGGCGCCAAGTGTCAGGGACAATGTGGCGGTTTTTCCCTGGGGACCAATCTTGTTTAGCTGGAAGTCTATCAGAATGCCCCCAATACAGTGCCTTTCTTCAGAAAAGTAGTTCCCGGTGTGGGGACGGACATCGAGACCGCTTTCAACTTAGGAGGGCTGTGGAGGAGAGAAGGAAAGCCCGAGGTCATACACCCTAAAGTCAGCGTGTGTCAGACATCGACACGGATGTAAATGATCAGTCTGCCAGACTTGAGGATATCAAACATTTTTATGAATCTTGGGTTTTCTTTATGAAATAAGGAAAATACTAGCTGGCCTATTTTAAACCCAAATCCTAATAAATGAAAATTAAAAAAAATTTTTTTCATATTGGTATGCAATCATGGGATGGACGTGTTACACAGTCAGTGCTTATGACATTTGCTTGTTATTCCAAGCAAATTAATACGTAGCTGGCAGATAGCCAGGGGAAAGAAAACTCAGGTTATGTATAAATGAAATAGAAACAATGTAGCAATGAATGGGTGGATCGGACTTTCTCTAAGAATTCTGTCTTCCCTGGGTTTTCTCAGACTGCCAGGAGGCATTTAAGATACAGGTCCTGTCCTTACATTTTCTCTTCCACTCGGTGTTCTGTTTCCCAGAGTGGCATGGCTCATTTAATATTTATAAATTTTTTTTTACACTCCCCAATTTGACAAGCCAGTGGTTGCCTTTCATCTCAAATTGTGAAAATATCTTCTTGACTGCTGCTTCAAGCTCCCTTGAGGAATGGGTGAACCACATCCGTGTGAACCTTTTTGAAGTTCAATGAGGAGCGACACCCCACAGCATGCTGGTTGCCATGTCACCTCCTCTTCTGAGGCAGTGGGTTTGGGATAACGAAGGTTTACAGAAATTCAGACTCCACACAGCCCACCATTCCCTCCCCGAAACTCTGAAGACTCAGACGAAGGTGAAAGGAAAACGTTAGCCTTGCACTTGGTCAGTCAGGATCCCTCAGCCCGCCGAGATCATTCAATAGGGAGGGCCTGCCACGAAGTGGCTCCGTTCTCCAACCTGATTGGCACTCTTGTTTACTTCCCCTGTCTATACACTGATTTGGGTGGAACTAGACAGGTTGGAGTGTCACCAGCTGTGAGATGACGCTGGCAAACAACTCCCAGTCCTGGACGAACCTGAGAAGAACACGCGAGCATCAGGCATTGTGGCCCCTCGTAGACGTGGTGCTGAGTGAGCCTTCTGTGTGTGGAAAGAAGCGGTGGCCGGACTGGAGAACGGGGTCTGGATGCGATGGCAGCATTCCCGTGTAACGAGGAACACAGTCTGAAGAGAAGGTGTTGTTTGAGAGCGTGCCGAAACCACGAGGACATCAGAAAGGCAGCTCAGTGAAACCGCAGACATGTCCAAATCTCAAAACTGGACCCGATGTGTTTGCAGAAGCCATGGGAGAGGAGGCACAGCTCTCTGCGGTGAAGATGCCATCACCCCCTGGTGGGAACCCCACGGGATGGGAGGGGATGAGAGCCGGAGTCCAGGGATGGCTGCCAGTAAAGCACCTGTCATCGTGAGACCTCACACGGCACACAGTCAGGTTCCAAAGAGTGGTAACATGGAAGGGCTGAGAGAGAGAAACAAGGCGTCCCACCGTGGAAGCCAACTGGCCACCCTGCTTTGGAGAAGCAGTTCTTTGTAGTTGTTCTGGTCGTCAGCACTGCCGCTCAAAATCCAACACATGGACAACTTCCCAGTGTTTATCTTCCGATGCCACGTGGCGACTCCCTGTGGTGGGAGGAACACAGCTGGTGTAGGCAGCCACTAATCCTCCTCTTCCCTGGCTGCTTCCCCCGAAAGTTATCGATTAGAACACTTTCTGTTGGTTACCTAACTTTTTTTTTTTTTAAGTTGTGAAGTAATTATAGGGTCACGGGAAATTGTGCAGATACTACACCAAGGTCCCATGAACCCTGGTCCACTTTCCCCCAGTGGTTATATCTCCATTCTAGAAGTATCTATTTCTCCTTATTAATATTTATAGACAATGATGGCATCTGTACATGAAGACAGTTCTCTTTCTTCTTGTCTCATCTGTCTGCATTTTATTTATTCATTTCAGACACCTTGCACTGTGTTGGTGTTTCCAGGTTATGACCGCTCCACTGGCTGGTCTGGTAGAGAGGGGGTCAGTCACTGCCCTGTTGTTCCTCAGGGTCCCAGGTCCAGGGCCCACCTGCCCTCCCTCCGCTCTCGTCATGTCTTCTTTTCTCTATCTTGGGTGTGAGTCCATGGTGAGTGGTTGTCCTCAGCAAGGGAACAGGGTGAGGTATTCCCCTATCGTTCGGGAAATGGGAACTGACTGGCTCTTCTGTCATGTCCACTGCTTTCTTTTTTTTTTTTAATAAATTTTTATTAATGTTAATGGGTGACATTAATAAATCAGGGTACATATATTCAAAGAAAACATGTCCAGGTTATCTTGTCATTCAATTATGTTGCATACCCATCGCCCAGAGTCAGATTGTCCTCCGTCACCCTCTACCTAGTTTTCTTTGTGCCCCTCCCCCCCTTCCCCTCTCCTCCTTCCCTCCCGCGTCCTCCCTCCCCCCACCCCTGGTAACTGCCACACTCTTGTCCATGTCTCTTAGTCTCATTTTTATGTGCCACCAATGTATGGAATCATGTGGTTCTTGTTTTTTTCTGATTTACTTATTTCACTCCGTATAATGTTATCAAGATCCCACCATTTTGTTGTAAATGATCCAATGTCATCATTTCTTATGGCCGAGTAGTATTCCATAGTGTATATGTGCCACATCTTCTTTATCCAGTCTTCTATTGAAAGGCTTTTTGGTTGTTTCCATGTCTTGGCCACTGTGAACAGTGCTGCAATGAACATGGGGCTGCATGTGTCTTTACGTATCAATGTTTCTGAGTTTTGGGGGTATATACCCAGTAGAGGGATTGCTGGGTCATAAGGTAGTTCTATTTTTAGTTTTTTGAGGAACCACCATACTTTCTTCCATAATGGTTGTACTACTTTACAGTCCCACCAACAGTGAATGAGGGTTCCTTTTTCTTCACAGCCTCTCCAACACTAGCTATTACCTGTCTTGTTGATAATAGCTAATCTAATAGGTGTGAGGTGGTATCTCATTGTAGTTTTGATTTGCATTTCTCTAATAACTAATGAAGATGAGCATCTCTTCATATATCTGTTGGCCATTTGTATTTCTTCCTGGGAGAAGTGTCTGTTCATGTCCTCTTCCCATTTTTTCATTGGATTGTTTGTTTGTTTGTTTGTTGTTGAGTTTTATGAGTTCTTTGTATATTTTGGATATTAGGCCCTTATCTGATCTGTTGTTTGACTAACATTTCCCATTTAGTTGGCTGTCTGTTTATTTTGTTGTCAGTTTCTCTTGCTGAGCAAAAACTTTTTAGTCTGATGTAGTCCCATTTATCTTTGCCCTCACTTCTCTTGCCTTTGGAGTCAAATTCATAAAATGTTCTTTAAAACCCAGGTCCATAAGTTTAGTACCTATGTCTTCTTCTATGTACTTTATTGTTTCAGGTCTTATATTTAGGTCTTTGATCCATTTTGAATTAATTTTAGTACACGGGGATAAGCTGTAGTTGAGTTTCATTCTTTTGCATGTGGCTTTCCAGTTTTCCCAGCACCATTTGTTGAAAAGGCTTTCTTTTCTGCATTGTGTGTTGTTGGCCCCTTTATCAAAAATTATTTGACCATATATATGTGGTTTTATTTCTGGGTTTTCTATTCTGTTCCATTGGTCTGAGTGTCTATTTTTCTGCCAATACTATGCTGTTTTGATTGTCGTGGCCCTATAATATAGTTTGAAGTCAGGTATTATAATGCCCCCAGCTTCATTCTTTTTCCTTAGGATTGCTTTGGCTATTTGGGTTTTTTTATAGTTCCATATAAATCTGATGATTTTTTTGTTCCATTTCTTTAAAAAATGTCATAAAATTTTGATGGGAATTGCATTAAATGTATAAATTGCTTTGGGTAATATGGCCATTTTGAGTATATTTATTCTTCCTATCCAAGAGCAAGGAATATTTTTCCATCTCATTGTGTCTTTTTCGATTTCTCTTAATAATGTTTTGTAGTTTTTGCTATATAGGTCCTTTACATTCTTTGTTATGTTTATTCCTAGGTATTTTTGTTGTTGTTGTTGCAATCGTGAAGGGGATTATTTTTTTGAGTTCATTTTCTAATATTTCATTGTTGGCATATAGAAAGGCTATGGACTTTTGTATGTTAATTTTGTATACTGTGACCTTACTGTATTGGTTTATTGTTTCTAGTAATCTTTTTGTGGAGTCCTTCGGGTTTTCAATGTATAGGATCATATTATCTGCAAAAAGTGATACCTTTACTTCTTCTTTTCTGATATGGATGCCATTTATTTCTTTCTCTTGTCTGATTGCTCTGGCCAGAACTTCTAGCACCACGTTAAATAAGAGTGGAGAGAGTGGACAACCCTGTCTTGTTCCTGATTTAAGGTGGAAAGCCCTCAGTTTTATGCCATTTAATATGATATTAGCTGATGGTTTATCAAATATGGCCTTTATCATGTTGAGATATTTTCCTTCTATACCCATTTTGTTGAGTGTCTTAAATATAAAGTTGTGTTGTATTTTATCAGATGCCTTTTCTGCACCTATTGATAAGATCATGTGGTTTTTGTTGTTTGTTTTGTTGATATGGTGTATTACGTTAACCGTTTTACGTATGTTGAACCATCCTTGAGATTCTGGGATGAATCCCACTTGATCATGATGTATTATTTTTTTAATATGTTGTTGTATTTGATTTGCTAGTATTTTGTTTAGTATTTTAGCATCTGTATTCATTAGAGATATTGTCTGTAGTTTTCTTTGTGCCGTCCTTGCCAGGTTTCAGTATGAGTGTTATGTTGGCCTCATAAAATGTGTTTGGAAGTATTGCTTCTTCTTCAATTTTTTGGAAGACTTTGAGTAGAATAGGAACCAAGTCTTCTTTGAATTGTTGATAGAATTCACTAGTATAACCGTCTGGGCCTGGACATTTATTTTTGGGGAGGTTTTTAATATTATAGTTTTTTCTATTTCTTTCCTGCTAATTCATCTGTTTAGGCTTTCTGCTTCTTCATGACTCAGTCTAGGAAGGTTGTATTGTTCTAGGAATTTATCCATTTCTTCTAGATTGTTGAATTTTGTGGCATATAGTTTTTCATAGTATTCTACAATAATTCTTTGTATATCTATGATGTCTGTGGTGATTTCTCCTCTTTCATTTTGGATTTTATTTATATGAGTCCTTTCTCTTTTTTCCTTGTTGAGTCTTGCCAAGGGTTTGTCTATTTTGTTGATCTTTTCAAAGAACCAGCTCCTTGTTTTATTAATTTTTTTTATAGTCTTTCTGTTCCCTATTTCATTTATTTCTGCTCTGATTTTATTATCTCCTTTCTTCAGCTGGTTTTGGGTTGTCTTTGTTCTTCTTTTTCTAGTTCTTTAAGGTGTGAAGTTAAGTGGTTCACTTGGGCTCTCTCTTGTTTGTTCATATAGGCCTGAAGTGATATGAACTTTCCTCTTATTAGTGCTTTTGCTGCATCCCAGAAATTCTGATATGTCGTATTGTCATTTTCATTTGTCTGTATATATCTTTTGATCTCTCTGCTTATTTCTTCTTTGACCCATTCATTTTTTAAAAGTATGTTGTTTATTTTCCACATTTTTGTGGGTTTTTTTCCCTCTTTTTTGCAGTTGAATTCTAGTTTCAAGGCTTTATGATCAGAAAATATGCTTGGTACAATTTCAATTTTTCTGAATTTGCTGATGTTGTCTTTGTGGCCCAATATATGGTCAATTCTTGAGAATGTTCCATGTACACTAGAAAAAAATGTATACTCTGTCGCTTTGGGATGAAGTGTCCTGTAGATGTCTATCATATCCAGGTGCTCTAGTGTTTCGTTTAAGGCCAATATATCTTTATTGATTCTCTGTTTGGATGACTGATCTAGAGCCGTCAGCGGTGTATTGAGGTCTCCAAGTATGATTGTATTTTTGTCAGTTTTTGTTTTTAGGTCAATAAGTAGCTGTCTTATATATTTTGGTGCTCCTTGGTTTGGTGCATTTTTGTCTCTGAGTACTTTTTCTGTCTTGTAGTCATCATTATTAGATATGAGTATTGCTACACCTGCTTTATTTTGTATGTTATTTTCTTGGAGTATTGTTTTCCAGCCTTTCACTTTGAATTTGTTTTTATCCTTGTTGCTTAGATGTGTTTCTTGTAGGTAGCATACAGTTGGATTTTCTTTTTTAATCCATTCTGCTACTCTGTGTCTTTTTATTGGTAAGTTTAATCCATTTACATTTAGTGTAATTATTGACACTTGTTGGTTCCTCATTGCCATTTTATAAATTGCTTTCTTTTAGTTTTGTATCTTGTTTGATTCTTCTCTTTTGTTTTTTATCATTTGTTTTTGTTTGTTTGTGTTCCATACTTCTTCCCTCTGTTGCTACCTTTTTTAAGTCATGTGTTTCTGTGGTGGTTTTTTCAAGGGTGGTTATCATTAAGTAATGAAAAGGGTACCTACCATATTCATTGTAGTACCCTATCTTATGAGTGTTTCTGCGCTTCATCGTCCTTTGCTACTGTTAATCTCCATCCTCTCCCCCCTTTTTTTTCTTTTGTTGTCACAGTATAAATTTGGTTTTATTGTGTTCTTTTTTTTTAAATTTTTTTAAGACTTTATTTATTCATTTTAGAGAGGAGAGAAGGATAGAGAGAGAGAGAGAAGAGGGGAGGAGCAGGAAGCATCAACTCCCATATGTGCCTTGACCAGGTAATCCCAGGGTTTTGAACCGGCGACCTCAGCATTCCAGGTCGACGCTTTATCCACTGCGCCACCACAGGTCAGGCTATTGTGTTCTTGATGGAGCTGTTATTGTGGTTTTGCTTTGTTTTGTTCTTTGAATCTGGTTGGAAAGCCCCCTTTAGTATTTCCTGGAGTGGGGGCTTTCTGATGATAAATTCCCTCATCTTTTCTGTATTTGTGAATGTTTTTATATCTCCTTCATACTTGAAGGATAGCTTTGATGGGTACAGTATTCTTGGCTGAAAGTTCCTCTCTTTTTTCAGGGCTTTAAATATTGGGGTCCACTCTCTTCTAGCTTGTAGAGTTTCTGCTGAGAAATTTGATGATAATCTAACAGGCCTTCCTTTATATGTTGTATTCTTCTTTTCCCTGGCTGCCTCTTTTTGTTGGTTTGTGCCATCTTCATTATGATGTGCCTTGGAGTAGGTTTGTTGTGGTTACGAAAACTCGGTGTTCTCTTTGCTTCTTGAATTTGAGGCTTTAGTTCTTTCCACAGGCTTGGGAAGTTCTCGTCTCTTATTTGTTTGAGTATATTCTCCATTCTATTTTCTCTCTCTTCTCCCTCTGATATACCTATTATTCTTATGTTATTCTTGTTGATGGAGTCAGACAATTACTGTAGGGCTTTCTCGTTTTTTAAAATTTTTGAGTCTCTTTCTTCTTCTCTCTGTTGTGCCTCAAGTTGCTTGTCTTCTATTTTACTTATCCTACCTTCTATCTGGTCTGTTCTATTAGCTAAGCTTGTTACCTCGTTTTTCAGCTCGTGAATTGAGTTTTTCATTTCTGTTTGATTTGTTTTTATAGTTTCAATTTTCTTGGTAATATATTCTTTGTGATCGTTGAGTTGTTTTCTGAGCTCCCTAAATTGCCTTTCTGTGTTTTCTTGTATATCTCTGAGTATTTTTAGGATTTCTATTTTAAATTCTCTGTCATTTAGCTTCAAGGTTTCCAATATATTAAATTTTTTCTCCATAGATTTTTCCACATCTATCTGTTACTTCTCTATCTTTTGTATCCATGATATTCGATTTCCTTTTTCTTAATGGCATCTGAGGGTGGTCTTGTTGATAGCACTAATGAGAATTAATAAAGGATAAAAAGTAAAAAAAAAAAGTAAAAAATGGAAAAAAAATGTTGGGGGAAAAAAAAGGAAAACCCCCCACAAAAAACAGTAATAATTTATTATTCCCTCCCCCTTTTCTTTCTTCTCTTCCCCTCCTCTCCCCTCCTCTTTAGGGAAATATTGTGATGACATGTGAATTATATTATGCTAAATGGAACAAAAACTGCCTATAACGGAGGGCCTGAGTTGGGGGGAAGTGTTCAAGGGGCAAAAAAGGAAGTAGAGACCTACAAAATAAAAAAAAGGAAAAAATCTTCGTCAAGTATAAAATGATTTGCTTGTAAGTGATGGTCGACTAAGAGATATAATGAGAAGGATAAGAGGGAAACAGAAAAAAGGAAAAAAAAACCTATTGCATTAAGTGGAGCAAAGACTAAATAGAATGGAGATCCTGGGTTGGGAGAAATGTTAATGAGTTAAAAAGCAAAGTAAAAAGCACCCAAAATGCCACACACACAAAAAAACTTGAGTCCCAAATTAAATAATTTGTTCATGATTGAGGATTGAATGGGAGGAAAAGTAAAAGGTGAAAAGAAGAAATGAATAGAAAGGGAGAAATAAGAAAAAGGGGAAAAAGAATGGAAGAAAAAAAGGAAAAGAAAAATAAGAAAAGGAGAGAGAGAGAGAGTTAAGGGTTTTGGAGTATAACCCTCATGGAGAGTAAGAAAGAAGAAAAGAAATAAAATGTAACACTCATGGGTAGTGTAGTTCAAGAAAAGAGAAAAATAAGATGGGCAGAGAATAAAAGGACCGAGGTGGAGGAAATAGAAATAATAATAATAAAGACAAGAAGATAAAAGAAACAAAAATAATAGTGGAACAAGTTATAAAGTTTGTGGATTTTTCTTGATTTTGAGAGGTTAACTTCTTCCTTTTTCTATCCTCTTTCTCTTCCTGGTCGGTGACTCTGTACCCCAGGCTCTGCCCCTGTGGCACACTTAGGTAGGGATTTGCAGTTGATGAGACTCTACGGCAATGTCATATATTTGGCTTCAGTCTTGTTGGTAGTCAAGGCTTGTTAGCATTTGCAGGATCCGACAATGAGAGAGTCTGTTTTCCCGGAGCCTCTCTCCTAGTCTCCCCTTCCTGAATTAGCAGCCTGGTGATTCAGCTATGGGGTTGCCGCTGCCTCTGCCTGGGGAGTAAGAGGCTCAAAGAGCTGGCAAATCCCCACTCTAACCGCACTCAACGCTCTTGGTAAGGCTCTGGCATTTAGAGCCGCCAGCGTAATCAGGCGGGGCTGGGAGCCAATTGCTCTCAAGGTGACTTTCAATGAGCCTCTAGGCCTGTTCAGCACACCTAGCACTCTGAGGGACCACTCTCCCCAGGCTTTCCGCACTTTGTAGCGTGTTTTGCTGGGAAGAAGATGCAGGAGTCGCTGCTTGCAGTACAGGTCTTAACATCTGCCAAGTCCCTCTTGTTAGTGTATATCCCTGAGTATGAAAGCTCTGTCAATCAGAAGTTACCCCACCCCTTTAGCAAGAGGCACTAAAAAATATCATGCCTCTTGTCTTGGATCGGTGAACTGAGAGAGATCTTATCAATTAGAGCCCTGTAGGTCAGTTGGGAGGTGCGCAGACTGTGGGTTAAGCTAATTTCAGTGATTAGATCCGCAGATGTGTTCCAGAACGGACTGCAAGCTGCCTGCACGCCCCTCCCCCGATGCTTGATTTTTAGCTTGAATGGCTGGGTGAGGTGCCCCGCCCATGGAGAGAAGCTCGGGCATAGGGAAGTTTGCTTTGGCTCACTCCCCGCTTGCCGCTGGCGGTTGGGGTGCTCTGGGCGCACAGGTCCCTGGGGAAGCTGGTGGTGCGCAGGCCGCTGGAGACGCTCGCTGTGGGCAGGACCGCGGCAGGGGGCACGCGGTTTCTGACAGTACGCTGGCGGCTGCTCGCAGCCCGGGCTGTTGCTCTCCAATTGTGGGCGGACAGTTGCTTGTGTGAGTTGACTCACCACAGGCACACTCCCTTCTCTGCTTGAATGAACGTTGGTGCCCCAGTTAGCTTCCTCCACACCCTCAGCTCCCTCCCAACTCTCAGTTCCAAGTGAAAGCAGCCTTTTCTCCTTCAGTGTGTGTGGAACTCCCGGATGTTCCAAGGATAGATTTTTCTGTTTCTAGTTGATAAATTTGTTGAAAGTTTGGGGAGATCTGCCGGACGCGCTGCTCATGGTGCCATTTCCCTGACGTCACTCTCCACTGTTTTCTTGATGGATTTAGATGATGCTTCTTGATGGCCCACGACTTGGTGGCATAATGAACACCAGGGACAAAGTTATAAAATAAGTACACTGTGTTGCTTTCCAACTCACATAGGGAACCCAGAACCCTTAATTATGGGTGCACAGGACAATATAGATGCTATGATCTTTAAGAGGGCAAAGAAAATAGACATGGACCGACTCCAGAAGGCATGGGGTCAGTGAGGGGAAGAAAGGTAGATGGAGGGAGGACTGATGGACTTCACTTCCCACTGCTGACCACGGGTCCCTGGAAAGCTGCGTGTTAAACATATCTGTAAATAAATCCATATTGTTTTAAACTAGTATACATGTTCATTTTTACCCATTCTTCCTCCATCCTAGCTTTTCAGGATGAACTTGCCTTTAATAGCAGGCTTAGTCTCATTTAGAAACCAGAACCCAAATACCCAGCTACACATTAGAGCAATCGTTTCAGCCCCAAGACTCTGGGAGACTTGGAAGCAGCCCCATGGCTCCTCTGAAAAGTTGATCATGTCAGAATTGTGCTGGGTTGTGTCTCACTGCCTGCCTCCTCTGCCCACATCTAACACAATACTCACTGGGTCCGTCACTGCCTGGGTCTTGGGCTGACACCGGATAGCTTTCCTTCTGCTTAATTATGTCAGGACATGGAAGGTGGACTATATCTGTCTCTCTGTTGTCTGGGGGGGGGATCCTGCCCTCCACGCTCCACCTGCAGCCCCAACTGCTCTGCCCTGGCCTCATGCCACATCCTCACCCAGCGTGGCGCATCCCTACCTCCGCTATGAGCGGGCGGTAATTACCCAGGTGCCCGCTGTTAAAGCAACTGTACTGGAAATTTATTTTTACTACATAAAGTGAAGCAGGTCTTTTTTTTTCTTTTTTACAACTTTGCTAGTCATTCCCTGTTCAATCCATTTTGTAAGGCGGCATAACAGCAGGTTCATGAAGTGTGCTCCCATGGACAATCTTTGGTGAAAAGGTGAAGATGGGGTTCTGGCAGCTAATGGAGTCCTCTCTACATCCTCTCTCTGGCATTTTCCTTACCAGTGGATTTCAGCAGAAGGCATGCAGGAGAGCCAGCTGGGAGGTTGTCTGCTCCCTGCTCCCTCCTAGAAAAGTAGATTGGAAGCTCTTGGAGGTGGCATCTGCCCATAGGACAATGTCGCCATGAACCCACAGCGTAGAAATCAGAATCTATGTCTGCATTCTGTTCATAAGCTAAAATGGTGTGATGACTCCTAGACTTTTGATAGGATTTGATTTGGCATTTCAAAATACTCGATACAGGAAAGTATCTTGATTCTACGTGTGAACGCAAAGATGACTGAGAAACGATTTGGTCCTCTCCTTGAGGTTCCATCAACAAAACGATGGAAAAAACAGTGACCTCCCTCCTGTGGGAAGCACCACCAGACCCGTGTTTTCTATGTTCTATTAAATTGGAGATATTGGCTTTATTGCCTCTATAGCATGGTTTATAATTAACTCTAACACGTGAGAGCTCCAACAGATCTTTGCACTAAATCTAGAAAATACAGATTTCCCACTAATGGCCCTACTCCTAGCTGCCCCTGGAAAGTCTGCCCAATTTGGGCTCCACCCATGACTCCCCTTTGCCATAGAAGGCCCCACACCCATCTCTGCTCTACTGCACTCAAGCATCATAGTTGTCGCAGGGGTGTTCCTACTGATTCGATTCTACCCTATGATAGAAAACAACAAACTAGTACAAACCACAGTCTTATGCCTAGGAGCTATCACAACCCTGTTTACAGCGGTCTGCGCCCTTACCCAAATGACATAAAAAGAATCGTTGCCTTTTCCACCTCTAGCCAACTACGCTTAATAATAGTGACCATTGGAATTAACCAACCCCACTTAGCATTCCTCCACATCCGCACGCACGCATTTTTCAAAGCTATACTATTTATATGCTCTGGATCAATCTTCCATAGCTTAGGTGATGAACAAGATATCTGAAAAATGGGAGGCCTATTTAAGACCCTACCCTTCACCACTACCGCCTTAATCATCGGAAGCCTTGCCCTAACAGGCTATTAAAATAAAGCCACTGGGGTTTCCTATCAGGTGAGAAGGTGCCCAGCTCCTCACAGACTTCTCGTCTCAAAGGACGAAATGGATGGGAGGGATGTTGTAGAAGACAGGTGATCAACCTCAGGGGGTGCTGAGACCAGAGCAGCAGCTATTTCCACAGGTGTGAGCCTCCCATCTTACCGTCCGGCACTCTGAGGGAGGCTGGGGCTGACGTTTGCCCAGAGGGAACTGGCGTTGTGAGCAGAGATTCTTGTCTGCTGCAGACGGAGCCGGGAGATGTGCACTGGTGGCTCCATCTCTGAACACCGAGGCCCTTCCACCTTTCCTGCTGACACGTGAGCCTCTGGGGTAGGTTGCTCCGTGGCAGATACTGCCATGCCCAGAGGCAGGGGTCCTTGGGCAGGATCCAGGCTCCACGTCTGCGCTGAGATACGATGATCCCTCTCTCCTTCCCTGGAGGTAGATACACGCCCTGAGACTCCTGTGTCACCAGCAGGGGAGGGAGGTCTCAGTAAGTGCCAAGTGGAGGGCGAGGAGACCCCAGGCGTGCTCGTGTGCCCACAGCCGTTTCCTCCCATGCACTCACCTGGGATTTACTGCGCACACCACTGTTCACATGGATATTGGTAGGGGAAGCTGAAAGGTTAGAACATCGGGGCTACAGGCCGTGGCTGAGATGTTACCCCTGTCGACCATTCGTTTCCTCCCTGTGTTCTGTAGGGACCCCTGGATCGCCAGTCCTAGTGGGTTTGGGATGGACGTTTTCAGGAAAAGGTTTAAAATTGGAAAAGGCCAAGTCGATACTGAGTCTTTTCCTCATGAAGCATTTGAGGATGTGAGGGCACAGCGGAGGCAGGCCCCCTGCCGGCGGAGGGGCGGAGGGAGGCTCCCCTATCCTACTGCTCGTTTCCAGAGAGAAGCTCTTGTTTTCCCACCACTTCCTGCCATTCTAATCAAAACCGAAAACCTTTTGTTCATCTATGGAAACAAACAAATTAAGAAAAGAAAATGTGGTCTTCTGATTTTAATGTAGCAGTGCCCACCATCCATGCTCACTTTGAGGTCCTTAGGAATAAATTAAACACACACACACACACACACACACACACACACACACACACTCAAGATGAAAAAAAAATCCCCAACAAAACTAAGTGCTTAATGACTAAACGCTTATTTTGAGTTCCCGTTTCTGTGGGTGACAAGCCAGTGGCAGCCGCCCTGACAGCCAACGCGTGTGTGTGACACCCACTGTAAACTCCTGTCTTCCTTTTACAGCTGTATCTGTAAACACATATGAATAATCGTTCTCCTGTGCCTTGGGCTGAGCAAGAGTTGCTGTTCTTGGAGACTGGCCAGCTGCTAATGGAGCTCGCGCCCCGAGCAGAGCTACGAGGTCGTCCCTGCCCTCAGCCTGGCCCCTGGCTCCCTTCTGGTGTGCCCGCCCCCTTGGCCATCCACAGGCGTGAGTGATTTTTCCCACATGAGAGACTGGAAGATTTTCATTGGGGAAAGTGGTAAACATAGCAAATGTTGCAACAAGTCTGGACTTTCTGGTCCATTCATTTATTCACTTGGCGATCCACTGAATCCCTACTGTGCGCAATGCAATTCTCCAGTCTCAGGATGCATCCGAGGGAAAACCACACACTGATTGGAGCTTTGGTTTCAGGCAGGAGTGGGGAGGGTGAGAGGATGGTAAGCAATGAACTAGAACCGGAAGATGACAATGTGTCCCAAAGATGCGACGTGTTGTGGAAATAAGACACCCACAGGAAGAGATGTCAGCAGTTGGGAGGCAGGAGGCAGGCAAGGTGGATATTTAAATTTATACTGTTGAGATGGTAGGATAATTTTCCCTTCGTGTTAGATTCCAGAAGAATCCCACTTTTTGATCAGTTCCTTTCCAAGCCCGAGGTGAGGGTGATGGGTGGGGGAGGGGAAGGGGCAGGTTTGCTGGTTCCATCTGGTTAACACTGTTGGTGACTTTCCGTAGTCTAGTTAGTGCTCATGACTTCATCTTCATTGAGCCAAATGCTCCTCTCAAAAAGGCTGATGTGAAGACAACCTTCTTCCTAAAAAGTAACAATAGATTCCCCTTTTCACATAAGGAACCCATGGGAGTTGACCCTTTGGGATCTTGGACCTTCCTGGATTAGTTTTTGAAATATGTTCTAATGGGAAAGGATCAATTTTATTTATTTTTCTCTCAGGAATAAATTCACGTGAGGTCCAAGCAGTTGGACGTTTATAGGACTGTTTATCTGTTGGAAACAGCAGCTGTCACCCGACTGGTACCCACAGCCCTGTGGGGTTGGTTCCTGTGCCCACGCGGTCCTATTCCCTAGAAAGTACGAGGAAGAGGAACAGGAAGAATGTCAACACGGACACCTTGGGATGGAGTTTGGATAGATATTTAGAAATGGTGATCTAGATTTAACTTATTTTTAAAAGGTTCTGTAAAAAGAGCCTGGGGTGTTCATTGTTTTCCTGGTTCATTTTGCCAACACGTTTTTCTTAAAGTTGCTTATTTCCTTACAAGACACGGAGGGACAAAATCATTCTTTATTGAGCCTTATAGATTTTTCTTCTTTTTTATGGTCCTAACTCAGGCATGCACCACTCACCATGGACTTTATGAACAGTCTCCTTGGAGACTGGTGCACCTGCAGCCCTCTCTGCCATTTGTGTACTGTTGTGATGGAGTACACAAGATCAAACCACTATTTTTGAGTTTGTTTCCCACACTGTTCAGATGAGAAGGGACCTTCCTTTGCTAACTAAAACTAGGCAAATATGGCAATAAATATCATAATTTTTTTAAATAAGAATGCCTTGGCAAGACAATTTTACTTTTAGAAATATCATCAGAGATATTCAAATGTCTAATTCAGTACTGATGTGATTATTTTACTATAATTATGCTGAACTATCTAGTAGCCATTAAGGATCATTTGTAGAAAACTGTTGATTGGCTT
Organism: Saccopteryx leptura; assembly: GCF_036850995.1. Lineage (NCBI taxonomy): Eukaryota > Metazoa > Chordata > Mammalia > Chiroptera > Emballonuridae > Saccopteryx > Saccopteryx leptura. The sequence continues at coordinate 1,588,061 of NC_089513.1, read as the reverse complement.
GTGAAAATGATCCCAACACAATGGCATGTTTTTAAAAAGTCTAGAAAGTAATATTTACCAGTATTTCTAAAGAAATATTATGTTTCAAATTTTCTTCTCTTACCCTAAGCATTCATTACTTGAATTTATAAGTAATATCACCGGGTCAAATTAATTGAGACACAAAAAGCCTTTGACAAGATTTACCATTCATTCAAGATAAAAACCCAGAACGATAAGAATAAAGAGTGCGGTTCATCAGTTGGTAGAGACCATCTACATAAAGCCTGTAGTTAACATTGTACTTATGACAATAGGTTTCAACTGCTTTACCCTGCAATTAGGGACAAGGCAAGACACGTGTCCCTTCTCACCACTGCTATTCAACGTAGGACTAGAAGTCTTTTCCATTGCAGAATGGGATAAAGGACATACTGATCAGAAAGGAATCAAGAAAGCCTGTCCCTAACTGCACATGGTATAATTGTCTATTTAGAAAAGTCCAAAGACCTACAAACCTCTTGGCACTAATAAGGAAGTTATGCAGGGTTGCAAGATACAAGATAAACATACAAAAATCAATTGTACTTCCTTATATAGCAATGAAGGGGTATGGATCAATATTGAAAATCAAACAAAATTCACCTCTCAAAATAAGAGGTATTTAGGTGTACGTTCAGCAAAGCATGTGTGTGATTTGTATGTTCAAAACTAGAACCACATCAAGAGATGCAGAAACGTACTGTGTTTGTAAATTGAATAACTCAACACTAAAAACATGTCAATACTTTCCTAACTGATACCCAGGTTTAATGGAATTACAACCAAAATTCTAACATAAAATTTTGTAGATCTATAGAAGATTATTCCAAAATTTATATGGAAAGGTGGAAGTACTGAAATAATTAAGCATAATTAAAAAAGAGTAAGGTGAGGTCAATATACTAATTTCAAGACTTATTATATTACGTAGTCACATGACTTATTATGTAGTCACAAACGATGGTGTATCTGTGAAGAAATAACACAACTATCAATTAAACAGAATAGAACAAAGTAATAGAAACTCAAAATGTGTTCAGTAGATATCTGCCAAAGGCACAAAAGTAATTTGATGGAGGAAAGAGCCCGTTCAACAAACGGTGTTGGAGGAATTGGACATCTATTGACAAAAAAGGGACATCAACCTAAGTCTTATATCATATACAAAAATTAACTTAAAATCAATAATGTACATACTTAAATGTGAAATATAAAACTAGAACATGTTTAGCAAACAGCACAGAAAAAAAATCTTCAAGGTCTAAGGCTTAGCAAAGAATTCTCAGACTTAACACCAAAGGCATGATCCATAAAAAGAAACATTGATGAAATGAACTTCATGCCTTTTTTTAAAAAAAACCTTTGCTCTACAAAAGAACTCATTAAAAATCTACATTAAAAAAATCTTAAGCTCTATATTGAGCAATACTAGTGGCTGGCAACCTACCAAGGAATGAGCACATTCATTTGCTACTGGTGAGAATTGTCACTCTGCAGCAGTTCTTAAGGGGACTTTGGTAATGTATGTTATCACTGCCTTGAAAAATATTTATTATTCAGAATAGTGACCTATGTAAATTGGCTGAAATAAGTGGGGTTAGTTATAATGGGGGGGGGGTAATGTGCTGGAAGAAATGATCCTAATCATAATAGCAACTAACCTTTAATGAATACTTACTAGGTGCTGAGCTCTCTCCTGGTGCCTTCTCAAGTGTTAAGTCATTGGATGGAGATTTTACCAAATGATCAGATAGTTACTATGCATATTCAGATTTTATAGATTTGAATACAGTCACTTACTCACATTCACAAGGCTAGTAAATATTTCTGACATCTAAGACTGGTAACAGGAGACTGCATTTTGTTGAATCCTTACATTTTAACTCTTGATTCTGTAAGTCCTAGTTCCTCTGGAAAACATGTAATAATCTTCTGCTTGCCTTTTCTCAATTATCCCAGCTCTCTAACTCTGGAATGGTCCATCTTTTTTAGGGCTACAAACACCCTGAATTTGCCCTCATCACACCCAGGGGATGTAGTCCACAATCAAATCACTTCAACATATCTGTAAAGAAATTCAACTCATTTTACCCCAAATCAGCTCTGTCTCTGGATTTATTACTGAGTTCCCCTTTTCTGCTGGGTTTAAAAATGAAAATCTCTATTTTATCCAATCTCCTTTTTTTTTTTTGTACTGCATCCAGTCAGTCACCATATTCATTCATTTCTTTTTCTTTTGTTGTCTTCCAGCCTTTTTCCCTTTCCATATCTAATCTAACGAAATTAACATGGACTTTTGCCAGTGTGCGGGGTCATGTTTGCCATAGCCTCGAACCTGGTACCCTGACATGTACACCCTTTTGTCTTCCATCTATTGACACAGAACTGCCAATTTCCCTTCACTGAAATTCCACTTCTGCAGCTCAAAGTGACTGCCAAAGCAGTAGGAAAAATGAAATACATGTAACTTGAGCTGTGCTCGGCTACGTCAAGCCATTTGGACTCAAAACTTTCTTTTATAATAATTGTTGTAAAATGTAAAACTTTCAATTAGGTTGTTAGGTATTACAACCTGAATGTGTCAGTTGATCCCAGTATCATTTCTCTGATATAACTGTATGCATCCCCACCTCTATGTCTTTGGTTCACATTTATTTTAAAAAAATACTAGTAAGTATTTAGTATGTCAGGGGCTGATATGACAGAGACAAGTGCAACAGACATGCTCACGAGCTTCATGGAACTTCTTCTCTCCAAGGCGACAAAACAGTTGAAAAAATTACCATTCAAATAAATATTTGCTACAAAGAAAAAGTGACCAGGAAAGCACATATATAAACATAGCGTTGAAATATGAGTGGCTGTCCCCTAAGCGAGGAGTCAAGTCCACGGTCCTGAAATAGGTTTGGAGAACACTGGAAGAGTTCAGCATCTCTTGAACTTGGTGAGCAAGCATGGATTTGGGTAGACAGTGCAAGATGACCAGGGAAAATGTTATTTATTTATTTTTTTTAGGCAATGCTAAGGATTTGGGGTTTTGTCTTAAGTGCAAGGGAAAGCCATGCACTATAATTCAGGTACTGGGACCCATCTGGCTGCTTTGTTGAATGGGTCGGAAGGGAGACACTCATGGGCAGGGATTATGTTTGGGGGACGATTGCACTCATCCAGGTGAGATATGGGGTCACCCTCTAGTGGGTAATGCAATCTAATGGGTAATTATAATTGTCAAGAGGGTTCCCAGCAACACGTATAGGATCCTATAAAGACTTCATATCAGGTTGATCTAAATTACACTGGAGATTAAGAGAAGGCTTCCCTGCAGAAACACTGTTTAATCCAAGACCTAAATAATGATCCAAAATTAGTGAGGCAAAGAGACAGAGAGCCACTGTGAAAGATACTGGACCGAAATAGTTCAGGCTCTTTTAAAGAACTGAACGAGGGTCTGCTTGGTTGAAATGTATAAATCAAATAGCAGAGAGCCCTGGCTGGGTAGCTCCATTGGCTCAAGCATCATCCTGACACGTCAGGGTTGCAGATTCAATATCTGGTCAGGGCACATACAAGAATCAAGCAAGCAATGCATGGATGGGTGGAACAATGAATTAATCTATCCCTCTCTCTCCTTTCTGTCCTCTCTCTCCTTCTTTTCCTCTCTCTTTCTCTCAAATCAATTTAAAAAAAATTAAGACAAGGAGAAGAAAGGAGGACTCTGAGTTTATAAAGACATCTCAGTCAGATCACGTGGTCTTTTTGACAAGTGGGGCATTTGGACATTGTCTCAGGGCAGAGGAAGCCACAGGGGGGTTTGAGGCTGACTGTGGAGCAGCACCTGATTTTGGAGGTTCACTCTGGCTGTCATGCAGGGTGACTGAAGAAACAGGAGGAGCCAAGGGAGAGCAGTTGAGGGCACTTTGGCATCCTGAGTGTGGGTGACGTCTTGGACTTGTCAGTGGGGTTAAAATGGATGGAGCTCCGCAGCAGAACTCAGATGTTTAGGAGGCTGAACTGTTAGGATTTGGTGATTAGCTGGGTGACATCATCAGGGGATGGTTGCGTTAAAATCAACTTCAACATTTCTGACTATGGGACGGTGCAAGTTATTCAGAAAGGAAAGGCTCAGAGAATACCAGCCTCACCAAACAGCAGCATCAAAACCTCACTTGAATTTGATCACTTTTCAAAACAACAAGTTGAGGGGAGAAGGAGATGGACGGATGAGCCCATGAAGGGAGCCGGTCAGCCTCTTTGAGAACCTCTGTGTCCCGTTCCTTCTCTTTCCTCTTCTACCCTCTTCTGGGATTTTGCATCAGGATATTTTGTAATGCCTTCGTGGTCTTTCTACAAAAGATTGCTTTTCATAAACTTGATGTAAATAGAATCATAAGGTAGGTCTTTGTCCCCTATGGATTATCTCTTGCTCAGGATTACATGTTTGGGACTTGTCTATGCGACTGTAAACAGTCCTTTTTGTTATGCATAGTGCATGTGTGTGTCGTCTCCTAGGAATTCACAATTGACTTGTCCTTGTGCAGTGGGACCTTTTCTATGTTTGAGGTTGTCTGAATGGGCCCTGTTTTTTTCTTTACTCAAAGGATGCAACTAAGGGCGTGCTTATGGGCATGGAGCACACACTCACTTCCAGGGAGATGTTCCCTCTCTGAAACTAGACCCCAAACACCAGGTAGAAAGAAAGCCCTATCTTGGGTGCTTCCTGGAACCCAAGTGTGCCCTGTTCATAGCAGGAACACCAGGAGCTCACGGTTGACCAGTTGACTGGTTGACCTACCGAGCCACATGTGTACAGTTCTACGTCAATGCGTTCTTTTGTCATGGGACTGGGGGAGGAAGGTGCTCTTTGTAAAGACTTCTCCTGCCCACAGAGGGAACTGTAGCTTCAGTGACCTGATTCTATAGCGATTGTGTCCACCAGGAAAGCTTCTCCCCCCCCATTTCCACATCTCCGCTCAAAGGCAGGGGCTGCAGAGAACACATAGACTTCTCTTAAACTTTCAGGAATAGTCAACTCTTAAGCCGTACACATTGATCACCTGTGGAGGCACAATACCTCAGGGTGATGTGGAGGACATTACATAACGGGTGATGGTCTTAACGTGACCTCAATTTGCGTCACTTGGATCTATGAGTTTTCCAGATCAGGTATGACACCTCTTTTTATGCTGATCACATATGGAAGGGTCTAACACTGTCTTTGGTGTTGAACTTTAGATGTGATTCTGGCTAAAAGACCACAAATAAATCTTTTGCAATCCACCAGACCCCGCCTTATTTATGACCTGCAATCCTCAGTTTTGATTCCCTAGCGCCTGAAAAATCTATTGTTAGGCATCATGGGCACTTACTTGATTTGGACTGATGGCCGAGAAACAACGTAAATCAGGAATATCCCAGGGCGGAGCTGACCATATGGATATCTCCTAACAAAGAGAAAAAGCTACCAGGTTGTGTGTGTGTGTGTGTGTGTGTGTGTGTGTGTGTGTGTGTGTGTTTTACTTGGTGGAAACAGTATAATGGCTTGACCTTTTATTTTTATTCCAAAGCAAGCCTTTCTGGGTCCCTGGAGAGAACAGTGTCACCAAACCAAAAAGCAAAATGAAATTCAGGCAGTGCCTGGCCCTGCCGTGGGGATGTTGGTTCCCACCTGGGTGGCATGAGCTTCATGTCTGGACCATGGAGGAGGCCTGTGGGAAGGGCTCATACAGGGTGGGTGCGGTGGTCACGGCTGGGTCGTGTCAGGACAAGCTGCATCCTGAGCTCTGTGTGGCTCCCCCCCCCCGTGGGGAGGGTGGCCAGCCTGGAGGTCAAGGTAGAGAAGGAGGTGGGGAGGAGCGCGTATCCCCGCTCCAGTGCACTGCCTTCCAATCTGCTTGGCCCCGGATAGAGATCTTCAGCGCTCAGCCCCGCCAGCCCCGTCAGAGCACAATCAACTGACAAGCACAAGTTATTTCCCACTGCGATCCCTTTAGAGATATCCTGAAAAGAGAGAAAAATAAAAAAATGGAGGGGAAAAATAAAACGGCAACAAACAAAAAACATCCCTTCAGTGCCGTGCCCGGAAGGGGAGCGGAAGTTTTAGTGAACACATGTTCAGTGCGTTGAGCTCCCATGCCCTTCCACTTGGAAATTATTGATCTATGCCTTCCTCTCCTTCAAAGCCTTAGCTCGTCCCAAATTGCACACTTGTGACCGATGATATCTTTCCTGCTTTACTTTTATTGTACAGAACAACAACAACAACAACAAAATGTGGACGGGTGCTTTTCCTCTTTATTCCACCCAGAAATCTCTCACCATTTAATATCAACTGACAGATGAGTGAGTGAAACAAGGTACGTGAGGAAGAGATGATCCCCTGTATGTAACAGAGCTCTGGGATGTGTCCCAGGCTGTGGGTTACCATTCTGGTCCCCGCCAGAACCGGGTAAGTTGTTGTGCCTTCAGTGAGGGTCTGGAGAGATGTCCTTCATAAAAATCAGTAGCTTCTATCCATTTGTCTGGTTCTCTTTGCTGCCGTAACCTTTGATGGGGGAGATGAGATGGGGTGACTTCCACATAACAGTGGGCCTTTAGGTAGGATGAACAACACAAGAACCATTCTTTATTTTGATCTGACTCTCCCTAACCTAAGATCATTTTGGGAGACAGAGCATTCAAGATCATTTCCACCTGAGCAGTGACCCTGGATTCTTTCATGGCACATGGAAGACACGGCCTTGAGATATTCTCCAGGAGCCCAAGGGGTAGGTCCTTCATGACAGTTCAGCTGAGCTCAGAGAGTTTGGGAAGTGCTGGACAGCGCCCTGTAGTCCGCTCTACTGCACCTGCTGCAGAGGGCTGATCCCGGTCCCATCCTGTTCAGTCCCAACTCTCCTGCCTTGTCTGTGTCCTTGGGAAGTCAGCCCCCGGGCTGGCCAGAAGTGGCCATGTCAGAGCTTCCTGTGGTGCATCAAGAGACACCTGGCCATCCTGCTTTCAGAAGCGTGCGCCCCCAGACATGAGGACGCGAGGACGTGAAGGAACACCTCTGATGCGGGAGTTTCATGTCATGACCGTGAGACACGAGGGAGGTGCCTGTGACCAGACACTCTTCAGTAATTTACAAAAATATACCCACTAAGTAACCTTTTAATAAAGACGGTGAGTTTTTGCTGTTTTCTTCCCTTGTTTTCAGTTGTGTCATCTACAGATGAATTTTTTAAGCCCCTGTGATATTTTCCACGTGCAGAAAAAAGCAACCACCATGGATGCTGTGGCCAGATACCGCATGCCAGTTAAAGAAACAGTGACAATGAGAGCCTGTTCAAACCCAGGGAAGTGAGGGATCATTACAAACGGGCAGAAGAAAGAAAGGTTCAACATCAAAGCAATGCCAAGTCTAACATATCTGATCTCTCAAAGTGCCTTGAAAATTTTGGATCCATAGGGGAGAAAATTAAAACTTGATAAAAATATGTACAGATTAAGGTTGATTTAAAAAACATGTGGGTAATTGAAGAACACTCAGACCGAGGTGCTTGCAGGATTAGAAACAGTTTGAAAGTTATCACAATAATAATATTATATTTTTATAGACTGTATGATGTCATGTTGTATTTTATTTACAACAATTAAAAAAAACAAAGGAGAATAGTACTATTCAAGAAAATATACATCACTTAGAGAATCAGGCTATTAATATGTGCCTGTTTTATCATCAAGTACAATGGGTCTTATTTTTGTTGGATTAACGACCTCGTTCAGCAAGACACAGAACCTTCCTTCAGGAATCCATGCAGGGTGTGTGATGTGGAGAGGTCTTGTGCTCACATGCCTAGAAGAAAGCTAGAATATAATTGTAAAAACTTAGAGCCAGTGCCAAAATCCTACTTCAGGTTTCAAAGAATCAAGGCACTTAAATCTGTTTCCTCACAGAACCATTTGAATGATTCTTTGTATCACAACATTAAATTCAGTGAAGTCAATGATTCAGGAAGGCTAAGAAGGGGGTGCTGCGTTGGAAGACAGCTTCCCCACCAGCTTCTCTGCCCAGGTGCAGGAGCTGAGGATGGGATTATTTAACCTGTCCCCCAAGCCAAACAACCAATCAGCCGAATTTGGACCCCAGCTCAGAGTCAGAGTGACTGTACCTCTGACCATCAGTTTAAAAAGTGATCATGCATTGGTTTTCTGATTTGAATCCTTGGGTGGTTTACACAGAGACAGAGATAAATAAATATTCACTGGTTGTTTTTTTTTTAAGAGGGGTGGAGAAGGCACCCCAGTTTCTTACTACTAGAACATTCAAAGATCCAGGTGAATTGCACAGAAGGAAAAGGTTGGTGAAAATTCAGCTTGGAAGATAGAATTGGCATTTTGTCAGTCATTCTTTTTTTTTATTTGTTTTGTTTATTTTTAATAGCTCCCCTATGACCTCCACAATCTGAATCTTCTATTTTTTTGCCTCATGAACTACACAGTCTCCTCTTGTTTCCAACTGAACCAGAATCTTGACTGACAGTTCCCAAAGATCCTGACAAGTTCTTTTGTTGAGGCCGTGCTGGGGGCTGTGAATATGAATAAAGAAATTGTACATAAGTAAAAATAGGGTCATTGCTATTTCTCAGGAGGACAAGGTGGTATTTCTGCCCATGGCCCCTGATTAGCGGGCTTCATTGTTGCGCGTTTATTAACTCAGATGAAATCAATATATTCACCCAGACCTGAGGGTTTTCTTGTACATTGTTCCTGGAAGCACCATTGTGCTTATATCAGGGCCAAGAGGGGCATCTTCTAACGTAACATTCAGCCATGATGGATCAAATTACCTTTTATTTTTTTAAAAAAAATCAAAATTTTCCTTTCGGACGTGGAATGAATGGCAGGCTTGACCTTTTGCAGTTTGTTTTCTGCTCATTGTGCTGGGACCCCGCTGACAACGGAAGAGACATTTCCTCTCTGCTCTCACAACCTAGTGTGACCTCTGGATGAGAAAATGGAGACAATGCCGGTTCAGAAAGTCTCTCATGCGTGGTCGGCAGTTCAAAATCATCTCTGAACAGTGTACACAGGCATGGCACCGGGAGGGAAGTCTCTTATTGATTGTAGTTGGGCTTTATCATTCACACTGCAGAGCTCTCATCCTCAACGCATCAGATGGTGTACAACTATCATTTTCAGTGTTCAGATGCTTCCTTTTCTTATTGTGATGGGTGATTTTTTTTTATCCTTGACTTCTATATGTTTTTAAAACAGCACGGGCCTCTGGTGTTGAATAGCATCCAGACCGAGGTCTGAAAACTCTTTAAGAACGTAATTCACATCTTGGTTTTTACATGCATTCCTTTTTACAGGGTTCCCTTTCTCACTCAATGCACCCGGCATTTTTTTTTCCCACTGAGCTTCCAGCAGGTGTCATTGAGATACCAAACTTTTTTGGGCCGTTTTCCCACAGAACACTTTTTGGGGTGATTATAGACAGATTCTAGTAAAAAGCTTCTGATTGAAGAAGTGCTGAGAGCATGATCATTTTGCCTACAAGCTGGGGATGGTGGTTAGCCATGATACACATTTTCCTTCTTGGATGAGCTATAATCAACGCAGTGTGTTCTTCCCCTCCGCCTGGCTCTGTGTGGCAGGTTCCCATGGGAATCTGTTTACACTGTAAATGGGAAATGTCAACAAATTCCAAATAAAGCCAGCTTAATAAGCTAGTGTAAGAAATGCAGCAAACATAAATCAGAAGGCCGTTCTGCGTGGTTCCTGGTGAGGTAAGTGACTCATGGGTCGGCATCTGCGCTCGGGTTGTTACCGCCTACATCATGGGTGTGAAGGCGGGGCGGGGCCTCATGCTGATTGCTCATAACGTCTTGGACCTGGAGAAGCTGTCTGAGGTCACTTAACCCAGCTTCTCATTTTACAGAGGAAGAGAAGTTCAAACGGGACGATGACTTAGCTCTGGCTGTGACTTAGCAAGAAATGGACCTGGGAGCAGAAATTGTGTTCCTTGATCTGGAGTTTGTTCCACCAAGAAACCCACCCACTCTAGGTTTGGAAATATAAAAATAAACCATACAATAAAGCAAAGTATCACAACACCACTTGTAATACTAAAAATGGCTTTAACATATGGCAAATTAGTTCACTTTTTAATGATATGCTTATTTGTGTGAGTGTGAATGAGATTTGCTTTGTTTCAATGTTCGAGCCATATTGTTTTTTTAGACCCAAAACTGTTACGCATTTGCTGAGCCCTTTAGGGGGCTGGTGGTGAGGTAAGCAGAGGATGCAGGTCTGTAAAAACATCCCATGGGCCTTAAAAAATGCGAACACAGGATAGGTTAAAAAAACCCCAAAACGTGAGTCTCCAAGTTGGCAAAGTAATGCTTTCTCTGTCCACATAAATTGGTAGAGTCATGTTCTGTGCATATAGCAAACCAAATTTTCAAGTCTCATCTCTGTTTGCAAGGCTGAGTCATAAAAAGGTGGCAGAACTCCAGCCCGGTTCTCCTGAGACCCTTGTTCTAGATGTCAGTCGCCATGTTGAGAGGAAGCCCAAGATCCTTTTTTATTGAAAGCACTGATCAGTGAGTATCTTAGTTCTGCAACATAGCTACAGGGCTCCATCTAGACACAGGGAAGTTATATGAAGTGGTCATTAAATTTTGTGTGATCAAATAATTTCATTCCAGTCAGAAATGATAGTATAATTACAGTCTTAGCCAATCAATAATTTAGTAGTATGTGATACTATTAGCTAGTTTGCATGTGTTAATGCAATTCCATACTTCTATGATCCTGCTCTTGAAACCACTTTTGTGATTTATAAATTCTGTAAAGGAAGATGGTCCTCTCCTAAGATTATTTCAGCTCCTCACAACTGCATTTACACATGGTTCTTGTAGACCTGACCTCTTTAAAGTTATGATCCCAAGAGGTTGCTGTTATTATAATGGTAGATAGTTCATATCCTTTACTTTTTTTTTTTTTTTTTGGCATTTTTCCAAAGTTAGGAACAGGAGGCAGTCAGACAGACTCCTGCATGTGCCCCTCCAGGATCCACCTGGCATGTCCACCAGGGGGCGATGCTCTGCCCATCTGGGGTGTTGCTCTGTTGCAACTGGAGTCATTCTAACACCTGAGGCGGAGGCCATGGAGCCATCCTCAGCGCCCGGGCCAACTTTGCTCCAATGGAGCCTTGGCTGTGGGAGGGGAAGAGAGAGAGAGAAAGGAGAGGGGGAAAGGTGAAGAAGCAGATGAGCGCTTCTCCTGTGTGCCCTAGCTGGGAATTGAACTCGGGACTTCCACGCACTGGGCCGACACTCTACTGCTGAGCCAACTGGCCAGGGCCTACCTTTACTTTTATAAACAATAAATGTTCTTAAAAATGTAACTATTTTGTGCTGTCTTTGAATAGTTTTCTCTTCCATATACTAAACAGAAAACAAATTGGGTTGACATGAGGAAACCATGGATGTGTGACCTACTGCCCCTCTCAACAGTGGACTGAGAAAGAGAATGAAGGGGTAACATCTGTACAGGTCCTTGTGTTGTCCTGCTCCCGACCACTTTAATGACACATGGTTCCTGACTGATTTCCGTTATGCCATTTACAAAGCCCACCAAATACTAAATAGATCCATGATTTACATGATACTCAATAAAATGAAAGTTATGCTTGCAAAATCCTAAGAGCCATTTGTCCATTTGGGTGATAAATATGTGGGAAGCACGACTCTTAACCAAATCTGTTTGTCACCCTCAAGGTCAGCATCATGAAGAGGACAACAGCCAGACTCCTTCTGCCCCAAAACCCGCTCTGGGGCTTCCAGTGGGCAGTGACTTACCTGCCAGGAGCCACACACGGGCAGCAGAGGATACGACATCTGAGTAAAAGTCCTGGGGTTAGTCCCGTTTCCAGCTTTCTTCTAATTCACGTAAATCTTTTATGAACTAGTGTTACCGTTCCTTCATTTCTCTCATGTTAATGGGGTGGTAGGTCTAATAAAAATAATTTCTGATCATATAGCTTCAGTTTGGAGGGGTAGTTATTTTGCTACCTGATGCTAACATTCTCTATCTGCTGCTGAGAATGAAATATATATATATATATATATATATATATTTAATAATAATGAGACTATTTTAAAGTCTATCTTGCAAACATGAACAATAAATAGCATGTTTACAAATAGAGCAACATGATTATTTTCATATTTCAGTAAGGTATTAACTAAATAATATACAACACTGGTAAATATTTGAAAACATGTACATTTTTCAAGTTAACTGATAGTCCACATGGCTTAGAACAACCATCGTTAGCTATGAATTAAGTGACTTAAACACAGTGTCATTCTGGACTTTTCTTTGAAGTGTATGTACCTCATTTAAGCAAGCATATAAAAACATTACCTTAGAGCTGATAAAAGTCTTTTCAAAAACTTGCAATAACATGTAGCAATTTTTTTTACCCCCTAAAGAACGTTTATATTTAGATTAAACATCACCTCAACTCTCTACTAGAACCCATGGGATTTCTTTTTAGACTAAGGTCTCTTGGGAACACACTGAATTAGTATAGTGGCTGCTCATGACCCAAAACACCTGTGACTTCGGGGTCGGGGTGAGTCGTGGAGGCTGGCCGGCACTGGTCCTGTGGGCTCTGCGGTCAAGTGCAGCTGGGCAGAAACCTGCCACGATGCTGACGACCAGCCTTGCCCATTAATCTGCCTTTTCACCCCTTGACATGGCTTAATACCATTTAAAATGATTTCAAGCCATGATCCATTATCTAGGGCTGGTCCGAAGAACAATGACAGACAGAGGTGACATTTCAGCAAGTTGTTTGCAGAAGATGTGACATTTCTTCACCCACACCCCTACTCAGGACAGTGCATGTCCTTAACCCTGAAAAAAAAGGGGAAAGAAAGATTTAGATTACAGGTTGGACACCAGTGAGAGAGAGAGAGAGAGAGAGAGAGAGAGAGAAAGAAAAGAGAAGAGAAAGACCAAGATTTATTATTATTTAAAAAGAAATAAAAGTTAGTTGTTAAATTTTGGTTAAATTAAATATCTGAGCAAGAAGGAGTTGTGATTATTCCTCGGCAATTATAACCGCTGTTCAGGGATCGATACACTGAGAATACGATAAGCTTAGGTCTATAAATTAGGTACATGCTTCTCTACAGTAAGCTTCCATTAGATATATCACCTTCCAGGGAGAAGGACTGAGGAGGATCAAGAAAACCAAATGGATTTCAATTTTCGGACTGGCTGAATCTCTCTCTGTGCTCAGCAGACATGCGTGTGGGGAGAGTGCTTCAGGACAACACGCTTCTCCATGGTGGGGCGGGGGGGGGGGAAGAAAAGCTCTTTTTTTTCTTTTCTCAGGGAAGCAACATTTATAAAAAGACCTTTAAAGAGTACAACTTGCCACATTTCGTGAGACTGACTGTTCTGCAGCAGGGCCCAACCAGACCACTGGACGTGGGCGTGTTCCAGTGGCATCAGAAAGCAGTTTGCAGGAGTGCTCAGTGCATTCTGGTGTGTGTGTGGGGGGGAGGGCGTTTGTCTGTCCCTTGGATGCAATAGTTATTAGAGAACACAACCCTAAAAGACAAAGTGTCTTTCAATCTCCACTCTAATTCTTTATAATATAGAAGAGGTCTGCTGTCTACGGACTGGAAACGATTGTTTAAAACGTAGCTGATCTCACCGGAAATCTAACACGTAGACAAATTTTGCTGTGGTTCGTCCTCTTATAAACGCGGCCAAGGCTGAGAGCCCTGGGACACACGAAGGGCTATGGTACAAAAGATAATTATAGTTATCATATTGCTTGCGGAGTGGAGAGAAAATAATATTTTGGCACCTAGGCAACTGGAGATGCACAAGCACTGAACTGACTACATTTAAATTAAATGCAATTAATGAAGATAGATACAAAAGGTAGTCTCCTTTGTTTAAAAATGAACGAACACTTTAATTCATCGTCTGTCATGTTGGTGCATCTCGCACGTGCAGACATCGTGTGCGCCTCCTGCTTCACCTCTTCCCAGCAAACAAACAAACCTCGATTCTCCAGAATCCAATAATAAACAATGCACCGGTTTTATAAAGAACTCTGCACTTACTGCTCTAACTCTTAGACTCAATCTCCCGAACTCTTGAGGAAGCATAAATCAGGACCAGCCTAAAGCAGGTACTTTCCTCCCCCGACTCTGACCAAATTTAAAGAAGACTCATTCTCTCCTCCTTGAAATTGCTCAGGTCATTATTGTCTGATCCCTCACTCCCTGGCTGGCCCGGGTCTCATCAATTAGTGGGCGTGCGTAACCTTTCTTTGTGTTTGCTGCTGCTTCTTGTCGGAGAGACCTGCTTCCATAGGATCTGGGTTCATTAATTTATCCATTTTATAGCCGTTTCGATGGAACCATGACATTATTTCTCCCGGTGGCAACATCATATTTCAGTTTCCTTGGACTAACCGCCCCCTCTTTATTTGAACGCGTCGCGGCAGCCAGTTTAACAAACAAAAAACGCAGCCCACAGGGGCTGGTGTTCACAGGGCAGAGTGATCGGGTGGACAGTCGTGTCTGCCCTGGTTCTTGTTAAATCACAGGTGGGGCGGCTCCTGCTACCTGGCTGTCAACACCAGGAGCTGTAGGATTGATGTGACGATATAGGTCGGAAAAATGACCACTGCTGTGCCCGCAAGACATCTGCAGGTGTGCAAACACGCCTTGTTTTCCTTTTTTGTATCAATTGCAAATGCACACGCATGCACATGGGTAGCCAGCCGCACTCCTCCTGCACGTCCTGTGTTTGAACATGTGGGCTGCCCGTGCACAGGAATGGCCCCAGCCCGTGCCGTTGGTGGCTGGCTGTCAGTGTGTCTGATTAATGACCCCGGTGAAACATGTCCAGCCACATTAGAGCTCATGTATCTACCATAGTCCACATGGACCAAGCTTTGTTCTGAGAGGAAATGGTGTCAGCCGCCACTGGCGTTTACCCATAAAAAGATAAAGATTTACTGTCATCATAGGCGAGATTAAAGTGCACAATGCTGACATTGATTTTTACCAAAAATTCACATTTTGGGAAAACTCATTCCAGGGACGACTGAGATATGATCAGCTTATTTGGAGAGGGATAATATGGAATCTTCTCTCGAATGAACTTTGAAAGAAGTAAATTGTAAATATTGATTTCTGAAATGAACTGTCAATCTCGGTTGGTAAGATTATTCCTATCATCTTGTTGCGACGATGAATTCAAAACTGCTGACAAAGTGGAGTTTATAGGATTTCTGTTAAGAGCAGTCAAGGGGCTTTACTCAGCAGAGCCTCGTAATAGTTGTTCAATTTTATCAGATAACAGCTGAGATCTCATCAGGAGTGAAAAATGAAATGAACTGTGACTCGGAATCAGGATCTCGACTCTTATCCCAGACAAAAATCATCAGACGGCAGCCGAGGGTTTTATATTATTTCAGGTCACTTCATTATGGGCTGGCATAGCAGCTGAATTGTCTGTGCACGGGGCTGGCTCTCCCGTCTCACCCCGGGGTCAAGTCTGAGGGGCAGCTTGATGGGCTCCCAACATTGGAAGGGGTTATCCTATTACCACTTAAGAGGTATATTGAAAGAGCAAATCTCGACCACTTGCTATCTGGCTCGGATTTTTTTTTTATTGGACACAGGTTATCCATTATTACTTGTTGTAGAATAAATATGATCCATCTTTTCCAGTAAATGTTAGAATTGGAGGTATCTAATTCATTCATTTCCTCCTCTCCGAAGAGGACAAGGGAGGTCCAGGGGGAGGGAGCCCAGCGCCCTGCGCCAGGGGCTTTTTTCTTTTCACGGCTCCTAGGAAAAGTAAATGGCAATAAAAGTTTGTCGCTGAACCACAAAGTATGACACTGTGAACGAGAGTGCGTGTCTGCAGAAACATAGAAGGGCGGCTTTTGGAGGGATTCCGACGTCCTGAATCTATTTGGAAATAAGAAACCCGTGTTGTGTTGACGGGCCTTATCTCCATCACAACCAGGTTGTACACACCTGAAGTTCATTCTGGAGCCACAACCTTTACAACGGTCATTTCTGGTTTCTGACCACGACACAGCCGGGGTAGCTCAGGCCAGCATGCTCCCCAGGCAGGGGCAAGGGACACATGGCTCACGGCTCTCCCTGTCTAGGCCTGCTGTCCTCGTCACACAGCCTTGCCAGTGACGTAAGACAACATTTTATAACCTCCATTTATGAAACAATAATGCCACCACCAACAAGTAAAAAAAATAATAACATATCACTTAGGAATACAGACATTAATAATAAAACTACTTGAAGAAAGGGAAAAGATGAATGCAAAGGAATGATCACATGACCCAGGGGTGGGATGGAGGAGGAAGACATGCAAGGGTGTACCTTATAGGCATCACTGTACTCAGATTGACGTTCGGATTCTCATTGCTCCTTTTGTCAATACACATTGTGCTTTACGTCATTTTACGTATCCATTTCGATGGATTGAAGACATCAAAAATGATAGAAATGATAAAGGTTTCAGCAGGTGTCTTGTCTTTCATTGTTTCAAATGATGCCTCAAATTCTAAAATTACTCCAGTAAAAATGTTATTGGTGGTTTACCAAGAAATGATCATTTCACTTCAATAGACATTTCTGAATATGGTCTCTGAATTGCTTTCTTTCTGTAGGAGGAAAAATACAGAAAAAAATTGACATTGCATAAATTAATAACATGTGTTATTAATTTAAATAACACGTACTTTCTTAAATTTTAATTTGATCTGTGACATTTCTTTGTTTTTTGTTTTTGTTTTTTTTACTAATGGTTTTCAACAATTCAGTGATAGAAGATATTTTACAGAATCTGAATTTTTTTGGAAATGAAATTTACTGAAGCCAAGTTTTCATCATGGTATGATACCGGGGACTCAACACAATTTGAGGTGACATTATCTTGTATCACTCATTCCTCAATTAGAACATCAACACACCTTGAGAGCTTGCTTGATGTGACAGACGCACAATATACACCCATGTATGGTGCAGCCTGGGTCTCTCTCTCCATCCACATAGAATAGATATATAGATAGCATGTACCTCTCAGATAGATAGATGGATAGATGGATGGATGACAGGTAAGTTCTTATTCCAAGCAAACTGAAGCAGTCATCCTTTCATCAACAGACCACGCATTTCAGTTACTGCATTCCTTTTATGTCAGAAATATCCTCCTTTGTTCTTGCCTCTCCTCTGCTCCTGCTCTTCTGGTAGAACCAGGTTTCAAAATTCAGACTGTCCCCTCCCCCTAGGACATTCCAGGATGCCTGTTTCCTTTGACACACACAGGCGCTCCCTGTTCCAGGACCTCGTGGACTTCCGATGTGTCCTCTGTAACCCTTCCCCCAGCTCTCAGGGACTCTTCCCTGAGTCTGCCTCTCTAGTGAGGCGCTGAGCTCATGGGGGAGTGGGTCAGGATGTGAGGGCGCACAGAAGGGCGCAAAGCTTACTGGGAAGATGGAAGAAAGAAGTTAAGGGAGCAAAATTCATGCAGAATTTTTTTTATAGGAGGAAAAAACAATTTCATTTTTTTCTTTTCTTTTCAGTTTTTGCCCATAGAATTTATTACATATTCACCAAGTATATGTGTGTGTGTGTGTGTGTGTATAATTCAACATTGTTGCTTAATTTTTCATTTAACTAGTAGCTGCATCTTTACAATTATTTGTCATCTCTACATATCAGATTGGATACAATTTATTTGACTAGTTCCCAATTTTTGAATGTTCAGATTATTATTATTATTTTTTAAATGAGCTTAGTTTCCATGTAGTGCTTTTGTTGTTATTGAATTATTTCTTTTGGAAAAATTCTAGGAGTCAGAGTATTACGATAAGCCTACCCGTGGCTTCAGTGCATGGTGACTAAGAACACAGGTGTGGACAGGGACCTGGTGCCTTTGTTTCCGGGCTGTGTGATACCGAGACAGACACTTACCCCATCCACCACCCGTGCAGCAGGCTGATGTTGGTGCTAACCTTGTGAGCTCGTGGTAACTAAGGGAGGGATGCGTGCAACAAATCACACAGTCCCTGTGCTTGGAAATTACTCAGAAAATGACAGCTCCTCTTTATAAGAAAGTACGTCAGGGAAGGACTCTACCAATGACAGTGGTGCCGACGGCGACCAGGCAGGGCTGCCCAGACCTCGGCCAGTGTGACGGTCGGGAAGATGATGTCACTGAGGGACCTACCTGGCCTGGGAAACCCTTGGTTACCACTCGGGAACGTGGATGGACTGTACCAAGCAGCCTCTCCTGTTTCTCTTGACCTGGGCTTCCTTCAGTCCTGTTCACACTCCTGAGCAGAAGCCTCAACCTCACAGACACACAGGCTGACTTGATTTTTTTTTTTTTTTGTATTTTTCCGAAGCTGGAAACGGGGAGAGACAGTCAGACAGACTCTCGCATGCGCCCGACTGGGATCCACCCGGCACGCCCACCAGGGGCGACGCTCTGCCCACCAGGGGGCTATGCTCTGCCCCTCTGGGGCGTCGCCCTGCCGCGACCAGAGCCACTCTAGTGCCTGGGGCAGAGGCCAAGGAGCCATCCCCAGCGCCTGGGCCATCCCCACTCCAATGGAACCTCGCTGCGGGAGGGGAAGAGAGAGACAGAGAGGAAGGAGGGGGGGTGGTGAAGAAGCAAATGGGCGCCTCCCCTATGTGCCCTGGCCGGGAATCTAACCCAGGTCCCCCGCATACCAGGCTGACGCTCCACTGCTGAGCCAACCGGCCAGGGCCTGACTTGATATTTTTTAAAAAATAGAAAGCCCCAATAGCAACGTGAGTTATTTCTTTTTCAAGCCTCTTCCCTGTGACGTCTTCACGCACTGGACTAGACCGTGTGCAGCCAGTGGTCTCTCAACTGTGACCCCAGTGCTCCCAGTGACAGGAGGGCTGCAGGACCAAGGTTCTGGAACCTTCCAGAGCACCGCTCTCCGGTTTTCCCGGAACCGTGTTTACAGTAGCTGGCCTGCGAGACCACACGTGTCACAGAGCTCGCCAATGCAGAGAATTGCAACTGAAGAAGCATTTTAACCAACTGGATTCAGTGCTAAAACCCATTGAAAAGTCTCTTCGTCCAATTGGGCGGCTGTAACAGCACACCATAGACCGGGGGCATCTACACAACAGACGTCTTCTTCTCATAGTTCTGGCAGCTGGAAGTGGAAGGTCAAGGTGCCTTCTTCCTGTTCCATAGATAATGACTTCTCAACTTGTTCTCACCTGGGGGGAGTGGTGAGGGCGCTCTCTGGGGTCCCCTCGATAAGGGCACTAATCTCATTCATGAGGGCGCCACCCTCAGGACCGAATGACATCCGGAAGACCCAACTTCATGCCATGACCTTGAGAGTGAGCTGTCAACATACAGACCTGAGGGAAACACACACACTCAGACCCCAACAACAGGTGTACCCAATTTCATGGGTACTTTGGTTTATTATATCTTTTCATTCATTATTTATGAATTCATTTTTTTTTAAAATCTTTTTCTATGGTTGCAATTTCTCTGGTCTGGTTAATAAATTTCTCCATCCTTTTTTTTTTTTTTTTTTAAATCACAGTGCTTATATGCTGACAAAGCACTCACTTCCTTGCCCAATTTTATAAACTGTCCATCCATGCCATTATCCACGGTCTTCTTTTAATTGTGTTCTTGTTAACCTCTGGGTGTGTTCAAAGCTACAGATGGCCATTGACACAGCATTAATTAAAGCATATAATTTATGACACAGGAGCTTGAAATTAATAAGTGGCAACACAATTACATGCTTTGCCTGATTGTCCTTCAGCGATGTGCAGACTGACATCTGAGGCCGTGTTAGAAGCTCCATGCACGTGTGAATGCACAATTGCTGTGAAACTAATCACAAAGGAAGAGGAAGACAGCAGCCCCATTTTAAGGGAGAGACGATGGGGCAGGTGAGTGGAAGGGCCACGGCCTTTTCTCTTTTTATGAACAGTTTGAATCTATGGGGGGGGGGTTCATTTTAATATTTTAAACCCAGCCTGTAATACAAAACTCTGAATCAGTTGTTGACACAGCCCCTTGTCCTTAATTTTTACCATTGTCACATGTTGTTTTAATTTCCTTGTCCACGTTATTCATGAACTCAGGTCAAAGGTATTCTAAATATGTTCTGATTCTGACAAGTCATCTTCAGATCTAGTAATCAGACATGGTGTAGACCTCCATCCAATATGGAACCCGACTTTCTTGAATATGTGTCATGACACCTAAATGCGTCACGATGGCTTGCGTGCATGGGTGGGTGCTGGGCCTATTTCAGTCGAGGGTAGCTGACTACCTCACTCAGAGATGGTCTTCCTGTAGACTATGTGCTCACTGAAATACCACATTGACCCAAACGGGTATGTGGCGGGCTTCTCTTTCTTTCTTATCTTTTTAAAACTAATTTGAGAGAGAGAGGAAGGGAGACAGAGAGAGAGAGAGAGGAACAGCAATTGGTTGTTACACTTACTTATGCATTTATTGGTTGACTCTTGTATGAGCACTGAGCAGGGATCGAACCCACAACCTTGGCATGAATAGGACGACGCTCTAACCAACTGATCTGCTGGGCCAGGGCCATAGTGGGCTTTTCTAATAGGCAAATTTATGCAGAAACTACTGATTCCACCAATGCCAAAGGGGATAAAGAAATAAGGCTATTTAAATGCTAAATTTGTAATTTAAAATGTAAAATTATGTTTTGAATTTGGAAATTGAGTAAAAATGTTCATTTTTATCCCTGATACTTAAAAAAAAAAGCACACTATGTGGTGGGAAAGCAGTTTGCTAACAATGTCAACAAATCATCAACCAATTATTGGACTACCATTTGTTTTATAGATAGTAAAATCTACTCACAAAAGTTCCCACCTGTATGGCATGAGCCTCCTCACTTACCTCCCCCTAATCCTGGCTCCGGATTCAATATAAATTCAGTATAACTTTATTTATAAAAAAAAAATACACAGTAGTGGGTGTTACTGGGGCCAGCCAGTGATCTCCAGCTGACCTCCAGCTGAGGTCTGGTGGTGTTTTTACCCCCAGACCTTGGTCTACTCTGTCCTGGGTGGTGGGGGTAGGGAGTAGGGTGGGTGGGGGGAGTAGAGCTTTCTGCCTCGTAAGCAGACATTGGAATTTTAATTCAGCAAGACACAGGGTCACTAAAATATATGGGGAGGGACATGATCTGAGTGGCACTTGTCAGAGACCGGGTTGGCTGTCAGTGATATTTCAAGGATCTGGGCAAGATGACCTGGTGATTTGAACGGGAGGCTGTGAGGAGGTGATGGACGTTGGGGGCAGGGGACAGGGAGGATTTGGAACTAACTGGAGAGGTTCAGGCTTATTTTGGAGGCAGCACCCGTAAGACTTGTTGTTAGTGGTGCTGATGATGTGAGGGTAGGGGAAGGAGTGCCCTGGCCTTTGACATTTGACCTTGAGGGTACGTGATGATCTGACCTCCCCCTCAAGTCTGCTCTGCACACCTGCTCCACACTGGGTCCCCTGCTGCTCAGTTAGGAATGGAGGTCAACACACTGTCCTGCCACAGTCCACCTGCATGGGGGGGTGATGTCGGGAATAATTTCCAACCGTACTGTTTGCTTTCAGGGTCACAAGGCAGATGTCACATGGTCCCATGTTTTCCATTCTTAGTAGAACGGCTTAATTCAGTTACTCATGGAACTCAAGAAGACCTACAGCGATGAAAACACCGGACAAGGTGCTTCTGCCTGGCTAGGAAAGCCCGAACGCTGTCGGAGGCTTTCCAAAGCAAGCAGCATGTCCCCTGACCCGCAAATGAATCTGGGGACGAACCTGGAAACTCAGCACCATGAACGTGCATGTTGAGACGCTGAACGGTTCAGATGTGAAGAATTTAGCTCCATGGGCATCAGAGAATGAAGGAAGGAGTTTCAACCATCTGCTACCCAGCTGTCCTGCTCAGCTGAGCTGAGAGACCCTGTTTGGTATGACGGGCACCCTCCCTGGCTGGGCCACGTGGTTCTTGACTCCACCAGCCACTGGCTGGTAAGCAGGTGGGTGTTCCTTTGAAGGTGAAGATTCCTCTGTGCCAACCCTCTCTGTACCCACAGATCACATCGTAGGTCCATAACCCTCAGGTTAGAGATTCGGTTTGGTTTCCTGGGTGAGACATCACTTACGTGATTAGGAACAAGCCAGAAAGCAGGGAGAGGCCTTTGAGTCATGAGCAATCCAGATCGCAGAGAGGGTCCCTGCTCCCCGTGATCCCTGGGAAACATTGGAGCAAACGCTGACAGCCTCCCTCTCCCCGACATTTTCAGCTCTGTGCTGATTCCAGGGGGGCATATTTGCCCAGAAATCTGAATGGCTCCGGAGCCTCACAAAATTGAATGAAATTCCACCGAGTGAAATAAATGTTCGTGACTCATAGTCAGATGGGCCCTGCCTGCAAATCGTTCTCCGGGTGGCACTTGGCTGTCAGGGGAGGAGCAGAGGCAGGTAATGAACGCAGACACCGCCTCACCCGGGCACCTGAGGCTGGTCCACAGTGAGTGCTTCTGACAGTACCTGGCTCAGCTCTGGGTGTGTGCATCTCAATCTTCCCACGGCTCCTGAGAAGCAGTGAGGCCTCGCAAGGAGCTCTGGTTCTGCCACAGACGTGTCCAAATTTGGAAGAACATCAACACAGGAGTCATAACTGAGAGGAATCACAATTTCCATAGTTTGTTTCTTTCTCTATCTCTGCCCACCCCGTCTCTCTCTCCTCCCATTCTTTCTTCCTTCCTTCCTTCCCTCCCTCCCTCTTTTCTCCCTCCCTCCTTCCATCTTTCCTCTTTTCCTCCCTCTCTCCCTCCCTTCCTTCCTTCCATCTTTCCTCTTTCCCTCCCTCCCTCCCTCTCTCCCTCCTTCCCTTCCTCCCTCCCTCTCTCCCTCCTTCCCTTCCTCCCTCCTCCCTCCCTCCCTCCCTCCCTTCCTTCCTTCCTTCCTTCCTTCCTTCCTTCCTTCCTTCTTTCTTTCTCTCTTTCCTCCCTCCCTCCCTCCCTCCCTCCTTCCCTCCCTCCCTCCTCTGTTCCTCCCTCCCTCCTCCCTCCCTCCCTCCCTCCCTCCCCTCCTTCTATCTTTCTTTTTCTTCCCCACAAAGTGCAGAGAAGAAGGTGAAAACTACTGTGGCAGCCTACATTGCAGCAGAGATCTGGTGAATAATGTTGCTGTCATAACAGCCGGGAGAATTTAGTGCTGGCACTTAGCAACATGATAAAGAGCTTGTCAGACATGGGCAGGAGCACAGCTGATGGAACGGACCATGACAAGTTCTGAAATATTAATCTCCTCCCTGACCCTGGGGAGGGGGCGAAGGCAGGCGTCCAGGAAGAGGGCCCATGTCAGGAAGGGCTCAGATGACACAAAGTTTGTTGTTGTTGAGTCAAAATGTTTCACCTGTGAAGCAACGTTGCCAAGGTCGCAATAGCATTCCATTTCTGGAGCCATGTTTGAGTCATTTAAATGATTGAGACATTTTGCAATTCTGGGGCATTCACCATAGCCAGCATTTCCTTTTCTTTCTCCCCAAAGTTTGTTTCTAACACATCAAAGTCCGGTTTAAAGACAGGGTGTTGGAATGTTAAATGTCTAATGATAAGAAGGCATTAATAAGTCGCCTCTTTCCCAGAAATAACTTTAGGCATCTGTGAGGATGCATAGATTTTCACGAGGAAGAAGAGAGCAAAATACCTTTAGAGCGTATGCTGTCAAACAATGGACACGCACTTGCATTTTCTCTATTGGTGACGCAGTCTTGGCAGTCGAGATGGAACCTATTGGCTTTGATCTTGCATTGTTCTAAGTGCAGTGATCTCACAGGAAATCAAACTTCAGACATATTTTGGAGGATGAGGGGAAGGGAGAATGATGGACAGGAAGAGTCATGAAGATAAATTATCTAGCCCTGGCCAGTTGGCTCAGCAGTAGAGCATGGACCTGGCATGTGGAAGTCCCCGGTTCAATTTCCGGCCAGGGCACACAGGAGAAGCGCCCACCTGCTTCTCCACCCTTCCCCCTCTCTTTTATCTCCGTCTCTCTCTTCCCCTCCTGCAGCCAAGGCTCCATTGGTCTGGGCGCTGAGGCTGGCTTCATGGCCTCTGCCTCAGATGCTAGAATGGCTCTGGTTATAATGGAGCAATGCCTCAGATGGACAAAGCATCGCCCCCTGGTGGGCATGCCAGGTGGATACCAGTCGGGTGCATGCGAGAGTCTGTCTGTCTGCCTCCCTGCTTCTCACTTCAGAAAAATACAAAAATAAAAGTCACCTATACCCCACCTTTCCTTACAGAAGGATTTAAAATACCTGAGAACACATGCAACACCAATCGAAATCCATCAATGTACATCAGAAGGGAGGGGAGAGAAAAGAATTTCTTCTACTGCATACTTTCCATTTCCTAGGGATATTCTCGTGTGTGTCTTATATGTTTTCTTTTCTTCCTCCACGAAGACATTGGAGACACCATATGTGAATATGAAAGGGAAATAACTTGTAGGGGAAAGGGAGCTCACACTTTTTGAAGACTGGTGGAGTCTTTACGGGGTTCTGACTGTGCCTTGTCCTGCTAGGGAATCCAGTGAGGGGACCTCCTCCCTATGTCTTGTGCTGGTCACTCTCCACCATGTGTGCATATTAGAAAATCAGCTGAAATCTCACTTACAGGTAGATTCCCTTAAGGGCTTTTTCAGATTGTTTCAAAATAGCCACACATCCCCCCTCTCCACAGATGCCTCCCCCTTTTGGCCTGGAAGATTCTAGAAGAAGATACCCTTACTCTCAATGATGGCCTCTCCGTTTGGGAGGAGTAGCAGGGACTGCTTTCTGTGCTAATTTTGCAAGAAGTAAGATTTTGGAATGCTGGTTGATTATCTGGACGAGGCAGGGGCATTGAGTGTGTGGCTCACCTCCCCCCAGTTAGCACTATTTTGATTCCATGACCAATTACTGTTGGTCTGGATTGATGGCTGAGCTACCAGTTTCTCAGGATGACTGACGGGGGGTGCGATGCTGTGTCTCTAAGCACCAATTGACCCAACTGTGGGGGGAAGGCAAGTGTGGGAGGGACAGATAGTATGCCACCCTGAGCCCTTATCCATCTGCACACGAGCTGCATCCCTGCGGCTCCATGGCAACGGCACTGCTCTAGCCGTGTGGGTGTGGGAGCCTGGATGCTCTGGGAGGCACGCCTGGTCCCTGCAGATTTCTGCTCATCGATGGGCAGGAGGGGAGAGAATCGCGCAGCTCTGGACATTCGAGGAGGCTCTGGCGGGTCCTGGCTGGAGTCCCTGTGAGACAGACGTGTCTGGAATGCTTTTCGATGAAAGCAGAGTTTATGTAGCAGGGAGGGTTGCACTTGTCAAGGAAAGTCCTTGTAGCCAGTCGTGAAATATGTCTAAATAGATACGGCTCACAAAAATTAGGGGATATTTTATTGCCTCATTATTCATTTTGAAATATCTCCTAATTTTTATGAGCAGTCTATGTGGGGGGAATGTTGGAGGTGGCCAGTTTGAATGTTATTCTCAAGGCAATGAACGCATTAAATGTTCAAAAACAGCCTGTGTACAGGACCTGGAGAGAGAGAGATGCAAGTGTGTCTGCACACCTAGACGCCCATCCCTGTGTCAAGGAGCGATCTTTGGAAAGAGCTCACAACAGACGGGCTTTAGGTTTTAACTGTCTGACCAGAGTGAAGGTGTGATGCGAGGACTGCCTGTCTGTTGCACAGTACTATGGCGTGTTAGATGTAAATCAGGAAGCAGCCCAGTTCATTTCTGATGGGGTCAGACTGGGGATCACCCAGACTGGAAGTTTGGGGGTTCCCAGAGGATGGGAACTTGGTGAGAAGGTTGGCTTCCAGGAAGCCATACTGGGCAGTGTGGCCCTCACCTTTGGTGAAGGTCGGTGCCTCTTACAGGTGTGGATGCTGCCCAAAGCTGGAAGCCTGGCCACATGAGTGAAACACGGGACAGCTGTATCAAGTTGTCAAATGGCATCACCTGCCAGGCAAGACCAGGAGGCACAGCAAGGGGTGTGTTCTTGAATCACCAATTCCAACAATATTCATCGCCACCCCCCACGCCCACCAATCTGGGGCGCCGGCACAGTAATCCTGACAAAGGATTTGCCGCCCGACATTAGATACTATTTACTGATAAATGATGGGGCGCTTCATTAGCTAATGTTGAAAAATCATGGTCGACGTAACAGAATTATTAGGGCTTGTATAGAAACCCTATTCCGTAACAAGTTATTACTGCAAAATAATGGCAGCCATACGTTACAATTAAGTCCCTGGGAAGGGGGCTTTGCACGAGAAAGGTGTCAGCTTCTGAGTGATCTCCTGAACCGCAGTTTGTTACAAATGAGTTCCACGGCTGCCATCCATCAAAACCACACTTTCATTAGCTAATTGAAGAAAGCGGCAAACTTGCTGGGGCCCGCATGGCTCCACGTTACCCTGGATTAGCGAGCGGGGAGCAGAAGAGCCATGGAGGGTTTTCTTCCCATCCTAGGACTCCTGTGTCATGGTGTTGTGGTCCCTCCGGGGAGCAGGCAGTGACAATCAGGAAGCACACGCCCCGCGTGGCCACCAGGTGGGCTCCCCTCTGCACATTGCCTGTTACATCACGTGCAGCAGGAACACTTCCCCAAGGCCTTCACATCTGTGCGTCAGGCTGTGAAAGTGCACCTGTCTGAGGATGGGGCACCGTCCAGGACTGAGTCCAGGGACCGCCCTCTTGGGAACATCTCAGAGGCTTTCCTCCCTAGCAGGTGCCCTGCCCTCTGGGGAGGCTCCGCCTGGGAGAGACCCAGAGGCCAGTGAAGCCTGCCCCATGTTACCTTCCATGGAGCTTTCCTGGGGAAAAAATAAGTGAGTTCAATAATATTAAAAATGAGTGAATTTAAAGCCCAATTAGGAAGAAATTTTGCTGAGCTTAATAAGCATATAAATTTTCATAACAGTTGGCTTTCCTTGTTAAGGGTGGGAATAGGAGAAAAAAACAAAGACTGAGAGAAAATTGGATGAGAGAGGGTAAGAAGAAGGAGTGGAGAAGACAGGTGAGCTTTGCTGCGGTTGATGGGAACGCAGATGGGTGCAGCCCTTGTGGAAAATGGCGTGGAGGGTCCTCAGAATGTTAAAAATAGAACTGCCGCATGACCCAGCGATTCCACTCCTGGGTACTCATTCAAACATAACTGAAATCAGGGTCTCCAAAAGGATATGTGAATCCCACGTCCGTTGATGCATTGTTCACAGCAGCCAAGACAGAGACACAACTTCCGTGTCCGTAGATAGATGGGTGGATGAAGAAAACACGGTGTTCACGTGTAATGGATCCTCACCAAAGAAGGACATCCCAGCAGGTGTGATAACCTCGATGAACCCAGAGGGCGTCCCATGAAGTGCAGGGAGCCGGTCGCAGGAGGAGAAACGCTGTGTGACACCCCTTACGTCAAGTATCTAAAATAGCAAGGGCAATGGTGGGTGGGGTGGTTCTGAGTGGGTGTAAAGGGCTAGTTCCGTAAGAGGAGTGGGTTCCAGACATGGGGCCTGGTGTTGCCCAGGCTGACCTGTGCATGTGAGAACCTGTGAAGGGTAGCAGGTCTCGTGTGAACTGTCCTTATCACAGTTGAAAAACAAGGAACCGCTGGGTTTCTGCAGGCGGAGAGGCCAAGGCCTTCCAAAGACGGCCATGGAGATGGCACTGCCCAGGATCCCCCCGTCCTGCCCTCATGTTTTAAGAAAATAAACACCCTATAGATATGAAAGCCCCTCTCTCCAAATTTCCCAGATGGTGACTCATGCCCAGGTTGGCAAGGCACAGCCAGGAAGAAAATAATGTGTCATTGGTTACATGGTCACAGAGAACCAGCGGTCAGCTCTCAGGCCTTCCTGGGACACCCACAGGGAAGAGCATGGTGGCATCAATTCTCCACTGCTGGGCGGCTTCCGTCCTGCTGTTGGTGGAGGAATGCCGACTTGCGTGTGGCTCACAGCTCATGACCTTGCCCAGAAACCCCTGTCGTTGGTTGACATGGCAACCCTTAGGAGGACTTCAAACCGGATGGCCACGTGGTGGCGTGGGGCTGGTTTGCTGCCCCAGCGCAGTCCCTAACGAGACAGATAACGCCAACCTTGTCCTGTGGAAGCAGCATCTGGTTTGTAGAACAGGGTCCCATCATTCATTTTTAACTCCCCCTAATTGCTCCCGTCATGTCGTCATTATAAATATTAGGCACGTGAGGGGCTGTGCAGCTCGGGCTCTCCTGCGAGCCCAGGCCCTGGGCGTGGGCGGGGGAAGTTCTAATCTAATTAGAAAGGTAGCCAGCCTGAACACCCAGGCATTTTCTCATCCTTAGCATTCAGAAGTGAGGTCCCAGCAGATGCGCTGTGAAATTAATTTCCTCTAGTGTAACCAGAAACTCTCTGTTATGCAATCTCCATTTCACAGATGATAACCTATTATCACTTTATTCAAGGAAAATGTGTTAATAGCCACAAGGAAAATTGAATTATTCATATTTGCTCATTCCTATTCCGAAGCGGTGCTTGTCTTTTCATGCATTGGGAGGAGGCTAATGTAAACATGACCAGATCCTTGTAAATTGGCTTGTAGAAGAGGCTGTTAGCATTCTGCCTGGGGACGGCTCCGGGCTGGGGTAATGACTGATATTGGGAAGTACAGCATGTGGGCAGCAGGCTGTTAGCAGGTGGTGATGTGCACTAATGGGAGCCAGGTCAAACATGTCAGCTGTTCGCTCAGAACTCTCTGTGTTGTGATACAGTTGACACGGAGGTGCACCTTAGGTGATTCTAGTGCTCACAGCTGGAATCCTTGGGGGACTTGTGCCCCCCCATGGAAAGGGATGGGAAGTGCCCGAATGCTTGGGATGGATCTGGTCTCCAGGCCTGAGCTCTGTGCTCACCGGCACCCACCCTGGGCAAACCGAAGGGAAGGGACATGCCTGCTTCAGCAGAAAGCAGTTGGGACCAGGGATGAAGAAAACAAGTCCCCATCACAGCAGGTCCCTTCACTGCCTGGTCCCTCATTCTGATGTCTTTGAGGTCTAGAATTTCATGATGGGTCCCTCTCTTTGTTGTTCAGGTCAAGGCAGTAAGAGTTTGAATCGTCAGAAGTGACTCAAATGGGAGGATCCTTCTGTGCTTCCCTGGGCAGCTTCCCTGTAAGCAGCCGACTGGCACTGAAATGAGGTCTTCAGGAGACAGCCCAGCATAGGGCACACAGGACGCCACCAGGGTCACTCACCCAATTTTGGGTGCGGGCCCTGGAGGGCAGGGAACCAAGAGTCTGCAGGGACAGTCTGCTGAGAGTGTGGATGGAAGTCAGCCGGAGCGGCTTGGCCAGAGTTCTACCAAATGCAGGAATAGGACCCTCGGAAGGGGTTTCTAACCTGGAGAAGGAGAAGAAGAGCTTCGGGGGGTGGGGGGGGGGGAGAAGCCAGCGGGTTTGGGGAGGACTGGTCTGAAATGGTGCTTGGATGAGGGGATCTGTCCATGGTGCTGAACAGCCTCCATCCAGAGGGACCAAAGGAGAGGTGTAGGGACAAGGATTCACACTCGCCATTCCTCGGGGTCCCTCAGGAAGCAAACCTGGAGGCCTGGGGCTGGGCTGGCCAGGAGTGAGGCTCTCGCAGGAGGTGACATCCCAGAGGCACCAATAAAGAATGGGAGGAAATGATGAGGATTCGCTGAACAGATGTGTGTAAAGCTCTCAGCATAGACAAGGGCCTAACCAATGGCAGGTGTGATAAACACCTCTGAGGACCTGGGCGCGTGACCTCTGCTTCCTGCATGGTGCCCCCACCAGCACAAGAGCACTGTATGGTGGGGCCTTGCAAAAGTCGTTGCTTTAAAAAGTTTATATTTCCTTATTCTAAAGGAAGATCAACATAGATAGACCATTTGGAAAGCATTAAAATATAGTGTAAAAATATTGCAATATAGTTGACTATAAATATACTTCTCTTAATGTATTTTTTTAGGATATCAGTCTCCTTATTATCATATAAGAACAAAGAATTTTTATCCAGAATTCTGTCTGAACACACCTTTTCCTTTCTCTGGGATAAATGACTGAAAGACCGGTCTCAATGCTGGGGCTTGTGGTCACGTGTTTTGTTTCTTAAGAGGCTGCCAAACATTTTATCCAGAGTGGCCATGTCGTTTTGTGACCCGTCCTTGACAGGACGTGGTGTTGTCAGCCTTTATTATCCTAGCCGTGTTACATGATATGTCATGCAGTTGTAAGGCATGTTCTCGGATGCGTAATGACATCGAACATCTTTCTGTGTGCCTGTTGACATCTGTGTGTCCTCTTTGGTGAAATGGCTGTTCATGTTTTATGTCCCCTCTCTAGTGGAATTGTTTGTGTTCTCACTAATGAGCCTTGAGAGTTCTGGACACAGTATCAGAAGAGGTTTTGTTTTGTTCTGTTTTTTTTGTCAGATATGTGGTTTACAAACATGACTTGCTTTTCATCTTCTTAACACAGCAAAGTTGAACTCTGACGAGGGCTGATTCATCAATTCATCAAATGTGTTTTAGGGATTGAGATTTTGGCATCAAGTCTAAGAACGAATCCCAGATCCTGAAAATGTCTCCTTTTTTTTTTCTAATCTTTTTTTTTTATATATGTTATCTTTAAGGTCATGGTCAATTTTGAGTTAATTTTTATATAAGGTGTGAAGTTTATTTGAGGGGTAGACTTTTTGCTTCATTTTATTTGTTTGCATGGGGTTTCATGGTTTGGAAGATTTATTTTGTTTTTCTGTTTTGATTTTATGCTTGTGGGTGTCTACTCAGCCCCATTTGTTGACAAGGATGTACTTCTTACAGTGGTTTACTTTGTACCTTTGTCAAAATTCAGCTGACTATATTTGTGTTGTTCTCTATTCTGTTCAACTGAACTATGTGACTCCTTTACTGTGCAAATGTCATGCTATCTGCATTCCTGTTGATGCGTACCGAGGCTTAGTATCGGTTAGCATGGTCTGTTCCACCCTATCCTTAATTTTCCAGATTGTTTTAGCTATTGAGCAGCTGTTCTTTTCCATGGGAATGTTAGAATAAGCTTGTCTGTGTCTATAAAACACCTTGCTGACATTTTGATAGAAATTTCATTGAAGCTATAAGATCCCTTTATAATAGGGATCTGTCATGCAATTTACCCTTTATAAAAGGGATCTTATGCAAGTTGAGTTTTCCAATCTTTGGACCCGTGTAGCTCTTGATTTAGTTATTTAGATATTTAATTTTTTCATTAGCATTTGGTCATTTTCAGCATGTGGACCATATGCCTATTCTATACCTAAGCCCTTCACTTTCTTTAGAGAATTGCATAAGGTCATTGCTTTTTGTTACCACATGTCCATTGTTAGTGTATACAAATGTGATTAATTTTTGTGCATGAATTTTGCAGCCTATAACTGTTGAAATCACATGACTTCCAGGAGATTTGGGGAGATTGTTGGGATTTAATTTTTTATGCACACACATCTGAGATTCATGATATCCTCCAGTGGAGCTAAACTTTGTGTTCTTGTGTAACACCCCTCTTGGTTTCTAGACGTTCTGTTTGCTCTGCAGTTGGCTTTATATGGTATATCAATAGTGTGACTTCTTCTGTGTGTGCGTGCATGTGCACATGTGTGTGTGTACATGTTTGTCCGTGTGTGTGTACCTGTACACTGTATTTATTTGATTATTTCATTTCCATATCTTCATCATTGAATTTGATGTCAGTTCTTTCTAAGAGCCTTATGTTGGGTTGTTTGTTAGTTATTTTTAAAAGTTAACATCTAACACAGTGACCATCAGTGCCTTTTCATTGTCATTATTTTCACCATTTACTCAGAAGCCGAATATTAATTTTTAAGCCTAAAGTCTGACATTTTACTTGTCTTTGTTTCTGTCTGGTTTTTTTTTTTTAATTGTTGTTGTTCCTCTGTTTCCCTTCTGTGTTGTTCTTTGATGTGTTCCTTTTACCCTCGCCCTCGCCCCGACCCTGATGAGGACATGGCTGTAGGACCTGGTGGCAGGACTGGTGGCCTGGGGGGGCATCAAGCAGGGGCAGAGGGGCTGTCACCAAGATTGCAGCACAGGTTGTGGATGGAGACAGTTCAGGGATAGCAGGTCAGAATGACCCGATCCTGGTGAACAACTGCTGGCTGGGCAACAGAGGAGGGCACTGGGGAGGGAGGGGCTTTGCCACGGGGGTGGGGGGCATCGTGAACAGGGAGGGTGAAGGTGGTGGGGACCAGGGGCTCTGCGACAAGACGAGGTGAAAAGAGTGCGCGGCGGCCCGCAGACGCTTGTGTACACTGGTCCAGGCACGACGGGAAGTCCTGGGTCGCAGATCTGAGCTCGGAGTCATCAGCATAGAAATGACACTCGAAGCTTTATCCAGGGACTGGGAAAGAAGGTGCTAATAATGCGATTAGATGGCAACAGGGAGGCGGAGCAGAAGGTAGCAGTGGAGGAACAGAAGGTAGCCGTAAAGGGAGCGATAATGCAAGGAACCCCATGGGGGGAAGACAGGGAGCACACCGGGGAGGGAGTGAGCAGGGTGCTGTCAAGTCCTCTCTGGGAGAGACCACATCCCCTGTCGGCAGCCCCCCACGTGCGCAAGGTGGAACAACTGGTCCGGGTGGGGGCTCACGGGTGGGGACTCACAGGTGCAGTGGTCAGTGCGGGCTGGCCGTCGAGCTGGCTGTGGAGTGTGGCTCTCTCATTGTGGTTTCATAGACTTACAAAGTGAAGGGGGTTGACCTTCCCTATCTTCATGGTGTAGTCCAGTCCACCCTGTGACTGGCACCAGCCCTTGACCCCCCTGCCCCTAGCTGCAGTCATCTGACCCCCTGACCACCCTGTGTTTTATGCGACTTCTCTTTGAATACATGGCCTTTCTTTAACAAGAACACCTCAGGCAGAGTTTCACTTTTGCCAAAGCAAAGGGGGATGGTGACTTGTTCCCTCACTCATCATGGGACACATGGCCGACCACCATCCTCAGAGTGCCTGCTGGGGACAAAGGTGATTAACACATGGTCCCACAGCTGCAGGAAGTGGACGCTGTGACCTTGGGCCCTGCATACAGCCTGGCCGGAAGGAGGATGGAGATGAGGACTTCCTGCGGTCATCACTGTGACAGTGGGTGGACAAACCAGGACAGATGGGTCAGCTGATGCCACAGAGAGGGCCGGCAAATTCAAAAAAGCATCAAAAACTCCTGTGTTGGAGAAGCAAGGGCGGGCAGCCATTGCTGGCTTGACCAGAGCAGCTCTGGCACATGTGAGGTGCATCTGCACAGAACCAGGAAAACTGAGGGCGAAGGTGTGGGGTGGACAGGGAGCCCCAACAGAAGAGCAGAGCCACTGCTCCCTAATGGGCTGCCTTACTCCAGAGCAGCCGCCGCTGGGATCGGTCAGAAACACAGACGCTCAGGCTGATGTAGGACAACCCCAGGGTGGACAACACCTCCAGGGTTTTCCCCATAAGAAGGGGAAGAGGCGGGAGGTCACCAAGGCAAGATGGATGGTGACCTTGTGCGTCGGATGCCATAACAAGCTCATGTGCTCAACGCAGAGGGGGCTGTTGGACTCGGGACCAGAGCGGGAGGGAGAGGCCATGGCACGGCGCAGATGGCAGGCTTGGCCTAGGAGCACAGCAGCCCATCTCTTCTTGTTCAAGATCTTTTTCAGTTCACTGGAGGTGATACAGACAGTTATCTTACACAGATATGCTCTTCTCTCTGCCATGAGACTCAATTGGTAAGGACCTTCTATTGTCAAAACCATCAAAAAATTCATTCACAATTCTCTTCAGTCACCCCGATTCCAGATATCCTCAGTCTCTTCCATAACCTAGAATCCAAAGTGCCCACTTTGCAGGGAATCACTGTCTCACTCTAACAGCCCTGCTGTTTCCTTGTCCTAAGTGATTTGGGGTAATCAGAAGCTAACCCCAACCTGGGAGTCCGAGTGTCATTGTTGACAGTTCTTTAAATCTCTGCCTAGTTCTTTTAAAGATCTATGCATGTTATTATTTTTTTTAATCAAAACTATTTGAACATTTTAGGACATCTAATTATAGTTTGCAATGATCAGTCAATGCAAGGTTATGTGCAGTGTACATTGATTATGTCAAATATCTGAAGGCTTCTTGGCCAGGACCCCTGTCTGGGGTCACCCCACATCACCTGATGGCACAGACAGGTCTCCAGAGCACAAGACGCCCTTCCTCCAAGACAGAGCGTCTCTCAGTAGCCCAGCTAGTGGTCAAGGGCCTGCATGGGAAGGAAGCTGTTACATCTCATCGAAATCCTCCCTATTGAAGAATAAGCCCGTTTCCTCTTTTCCCATCCTCAGTGTAGAGAGGGGACAGCTGGTCACCGTCCTCTCTCTAATAACCCTTCACCACCCTGAAGATGGTTATTAGGTCTGCTTCTGTCCTACAGGCTAAATAATCACAGATCCTTTAATCTCCCTTCCTAGGTGCTATTTCCCAAGTCTCTAATCATTTCTGCTGCTCTCCACCGAATCCCTTTTAGCGTCTTAAGTCCCAGTGTGTTACCTCTTTGGAACGGTGGCGTGCACTGTGTGAACAGCCAGCCCGGCAGCCTGAGGGCACGGCGGGGGCCTTGATGCAGGGCTGTTATGCCCCTGATGACACAGATGAATTAGCTGGAAAGTCTCTTCCCGTTCGCAGCAACATGTCCTGCAGAACAAGCATCTCCTCCCCCAACAACAAATAAAATAACAGCAGTGAAGGTCATAAACGGAACCGGTGGGACCACAGTCAGCCCTGGGAGTGTGGTGGTGGGGAGATAATCGGTGGTCCCATGTGGTTTGCATAACATGTCCCATATGTGTTTTTTTAAAATAATTATTTGTTTCTCACATCAAATTAAGAAGAAAACGAAAAGAATCCCAGATGTGTTGGTTGCATCCTTTTCAGTATATGATCTAGGCCCTTTTATGACAAATCCCAAGTTTATCACTGAAGTTCCTAAAACAGGGGCTTGCTATCTGAGATGCTATTGAGAACCACCTGGCCACCACATGGGTCTCAGATAAGACTCACTTGCTGGTCACCTGGCTCTCAGTTAAGAATCACCTGCTGGTCACCTGGCTCTCAGGTAGAGTCACCTGTTGGTCACCTGGCTCTCAGGTAAGAATCACCTGCTGGTCACCTGGCTCTCAGGTAGAGTCACCTGTTGGTCACCTGGCTTTTAGGTAAGAATC
Source organism: Saccopteryx leptura (assembly GCF_036850995.1). NCBI lineage: Eukaryota > Metazoa > Chordata > Mammalia > Chiroptera > Emballonuridae > Saccopteryx > Saccopteryx leptura. The sequence continues at coordinate 1,552,645 of NC_089513.1, read as the reverse complement.
ACCTGCTGGTCACCTGGCTCTCAGGTAGAGTCACCTGTTGGTCACCTGGCTCTCAGGTAGAGTCACCTGCTGGTCACCTGGCTTGTCAGAGCGACTAACTGGATGAGCGTGGGTGGTGGCCCAGGCTCCTGTGTGTGTGCAGAGCGCCCCGTGTGAAAACAGTAAGTGTGGAGATGAGGACCACAGAGACACACTCCCCCACGCTCTCTTTCGGGGAACCGCCACCTCTTCTGACTGTTTAGTGAAAGTTCAGGGTCGTGATTCAATCTGCTCCCTCTCTCCATAGTGTTATCTGCTGCTCCCAGCTTGGTCTCCTTGTGCACTTAATGAACATGCTATCCATCCACTCTTTCAGAAAACTGATGAAAGTGCTTAAATAACCCCGAACCCAAGATTTTCCTGGGGAAATGTCATGTGCTGTATTCTCTAACGTTGATGTTGACTGTGAGTAAGTGCAGTGTGAGCATGGTCACCAAACATCATCTTGCTTCTGATTTGGGCAGTCTTTTTTCTCTATGATGATGAGAAGTTCATGTACAATAAACACAGAGATCATGGGAGGGAACAGACGAAGAAAGAGAATGAGTGTTAAAATTGCTCCTGTTTCCTATTTATGTGTTAAAATATACCTCGTTGATTCTTTTTTATGAATAAACTCCTTACGAAGCAATTAATACTATTTCTGAGAAAGAACTAAACCAATTCAAACCAAACATATTTCATTACCATTATTTTTAAAATACTTAAACTTTGTTTTAATTTCAAACACACAGTCACTTCTGTTCAATTTCGGAGTCTGTTTGCAACCTCAAGTGTGTTAACACTGGGTAGGGCCTCAGATCTGTACATATCTTTAGATCCGTTTGATGAGTATGAATTGAGCACCGTTTATGTGCACAAAACACCAAGGAGAGTCGCCTCTGAGCGCCCGTTATGACCACATTTGCCCTCATCAGTTGGGGAGTCACAGGACACGGTGGGTGTCCGAAGGGAGGGAGAGACACTGGGAAAGGAACCTTCTCAAAACGGTGACCTGGGTCTTTGGGTCTTAAAGTAGGGAGATCATTGGTGCCAGTCACTTTAAAATGTCCCAGCCCTTCGTAATGGTTATAGTCACAGATCCAGAAGAAAACATTAGCTTCTGATGGAGAGATGCTTTTTTTTTTCTCTTAACTTTTGAAAAGAGCTATCCCAGCTGTTTGTCTGTGTATTAGTTGGCAGAGGAATTCCGAGATGGAAGTCCTGTTCTACAGGAGGAACAGGGGGTGTGACAGCTATTCCAACCTGTCACCCTGGGGGAGGGGGCTTCTCGGGTTCTTCCTCGTGTAGAAACAAAATCATATTGTTTCAAATGGGGCAATTTCCTTTTGGTCTCGGAACAAGCAAACTGAAAATGCAAGATAGAAGAGAAGAAAGCATAATTACTGCTTTCGTTTATTCATACCATATTCATGTAATATAATTATCCTGTAAGCAGATGGAACCTTATGAATATTTAATAATAACAGCAACAAAATGCCATAAAACAGCTATTCTAATGACACATTTTTAAAAAAATACAACAACCAAACCTTTAAAGCAGGGGTCCCCAAACTTTTTACACAGGGGGCCAGTTCACTGTCCCTCAGACCATTGGAGGGTCGGACTATAAAAAAAAACTATGAACAAATCCCTATGCACACTGCACATATCTTATTTTAAAGTAAAAAAACAAAACGGGAACAAATATAACATTTAAAATAAAGAACAAGTAAATTTAAATCAACAAACTGACCAGTATTTCAATGGGAACTATGCTCCTCTCACTGACCACCAATGAAAGAGGTGCCCCTTCCGGAAGTGCGGTGGGGGCCGGATAAATGGCCTCAGGGGGCCGCATGTGGCCCGCGGGCCGTAGTTTGGGGACCCCTGATTTAAAGGATGAAACAAAAATTTCTTTTCTGTGTTTAAAGTGACAAATGGCTGAAGCTTGACAACTGAGTGACCCAATTCAGCAAGAAGGAAAAGTGGAAAGTGACAAATGTCTTGTCTAAAAATAAGCAGGGTTGTACCCCTGTATGGGGAACCCTGAGAGCACTGAGAAAGGACCCTAAAATTCCAGCCGATCTCTGCAGAGAAAGGTGGGAAAAAGTTGACCTGTCAGTAGCATAGGTCAGCTGGCTGTGTCTCTCCAGACGTTAAAGTTGTCACTGGCCATGGAGAGCCAGTCCTCAGCAGAGAATCTGGGGGTATGAATGCCCAGAGGGCAGAGCGGTTAGGCAGGAGGCAGATGGTCTATGGGAGATCAGCTCCCTGCTGTGCGGATGCCCCTGGGTGCTGCATGGTGGGGGGAGGGCAGGCAGAGGCAGCAGCCCTGACCCTTGCTCTGGACATCTGCAGGGGCAGACATGAGCAGAAGGGGTCCTAGAAGGTCTGACCATGTGGGGACACACACAGGGGTTAAGTTGGCACCTTTGGGGAGAAGAGAAACCCTTTGGGAACTTGGCTGGTGATAGAAATGGAATTTGAGAGAACTCTAAGATCCCGCAGGACCAAGGGAAACAGAGTGCAGGACACACTTGCTGTTCTCCCCAGGCCTGCCCTTGGCCACACGAACAGGAAGGGCTTCTTGAACCTGTGTACATGGAAACCTTGTCCACGTACCCATACGTGGGAGCAGTCACAGCCAGCCTCATTCATACAGCTTGATTAGGACACAAGAAATGAATGAAAGCATAGGAGGTGATTAAAATTCCCTTCTTCCCACTGCCTCCCCACAAACATAAAATCACGTGACACAGTCAACCCACAAACTCAATTCAATCACCTCAGAAAACATGCTAGAATATTAAAAATAGAATTTAAAATCTTAAACCTTAGACACACACACACAAGGATAAGGAAGAGGAAGAAAGGAAAAATCATTGAACTGAAGAAAGAGAAAGAAAATGGCAAAGTATTCTCAGAAATGGAGACTGTAGGGAAGAATCAACTCAAATCACCATGTTATAAAGGAAAGGGAAGAATGGCAGACAGGGAAATGATAGGAGGTAAGAAGGAAGACGTGGTGGAGAGAAGGTGGTTGGCATGGACAACAGGAGCTCGGACAAGAACCAGACACTGAGAAGACCTTCCGGAAATGAACAGAAGACGGCTCTAGGCCCAGGATGGAGCTGACGTGTACCTGGAACAATGGACCCAGGACGGTTCCTGGAGACCTATTCTGTGAAAACTGTTGTATTTTGAAGATAAATAAATGTCCCTTGGGCTTCAAAGCAGAAAACTCAGGCACCTTCCAAGGACAAGAGGATTAAACAGGCATCAGACTCCTCAAAGAAGCAACATGAGGGAAATGATTCTAACACCATTACGACTAATAACGATAAAGCGATAATCCCAGGAAACTCAAGGAAAAAGGAAGAGCAAACCGAGGATTTTGTAAACAGCCAAGCAGTCACTGCAAGATAAAGGCTATGGGGAAGCAGTTCTGAATTTGGGAAACAGGGTATCCCGAGCCATCTGTGGAGGACAGGCTCCGTCCATCCAGCAGATGAGAGCTGGATGCCAGAAAATGCCATAGGAGAAATGCGAGGGGTTTTCTGCACAGCAGGGACTGCTGCAGAGGTGAGAAGGGATGGAGAATCAACAGGGAGTGTTCTGTGTCCTGGCCCTTTAATGTCTGTTGCCCATTGTGCTATTTATCCTCATCAAAATGATCTGTAGTCGCTTTAAAAAAAAACGTGTACAGAGCAACGCTTTGTCTATCAGATTCATTACCACATGTGTCTGTTTCCTTTGCAAGCTTTGCGTGGCATTTATGGTCGTGGCAACCAGGATTGTGAACAGACAGTAGCATCGTGGGTGTATCCTGTGTGCTTCTTCTGCATGGTACCTTTCATGATGTCTCTCACCTTACCAGAACATTAACTAGGTGCTTCTCTTTCTGCATCATATTATTTTTCTTCCTCAATCTGTCATGTGCAAGGACATTATTTCATAATAGAATGTGACTTTTAACTTGACTTTTTTTTTTCCCCAGAAAGGGAATCAATTTGATCAAGTTAAATCCTTGCCTCACATTCAGCTGTTCAACCCCTTTCCTTTCCTCACAATTTGCAACACTAATTATGGACACAGTGCTTATATAAAAAGAAAAGAAGATGTTGGGTAGTCTGTTTTCTCCCTTACTGTCTTTTTGTTGTTGTTGTTTTAAATATTAAATTTTTTACTTTACTTTCCCATATTTTCTGATAAAGATGATAAAGTGAATGTATTTGCTATAGAAAAAGTAGAAAGTACAGAGAAGCCAGGGCAGAAAACAGAACCACCTACACCCTGGGCGTTAGGAGACAATCGTATCTATGTTAGCCTCTGGCTTTTGAGGCACCTTTCCATTTATATTCTACTTATTCACGTATATATGACATTCTTCAGATTGAGGCAATCTGCACGTGGTGACATCTCCCACTGATGTATCACTACTGGACTGTCCCCTCCTTCCCCCGTTTCCCACAAGCTCACCTGGAGGCTGGTGGGTCAACCCAGCGGCATCTCCCAGGAGACATTCTCCCGGCTTGCAGAAATCACTCACTCTCTATTTCTTGAGTCTCACGCACAAATGTTCCGCCCCCCCCCCCCCTTCTCCTGGCATTTTGCTACTTGATTCTCTCTTTCTCTTTCCTAAGTGGTGGCTTCAACAAAGAAAAGTCTTGGGCCAAGGGAGTTGGGTCATCAGTCCTTCTCTATAACTTCTTTCCCCAGGAGACACGGTCAACTTTGAGACCGTGAATACTTCAAAGCTAAAACAGAATAGGAAAATGGGCATCCCACATCACTGTAAATTAATTTCCCATCACACAGTGCCTTCAGACACAAGAGCACCCGCCACAGAGTAGCGGTACTTGGCAATGGGGACATCGCATAACTCTAGCAGGGTCTCTTCTGCGGCTAACGAGTCCTCCCTTCAAGAGCTGCGGTACTCTACAAAGGTCAGGGAGCTCATTTTCCTCAGCCGTGGGCCATAAAAGGGACACACTGTAACAACCTGGTGAATCCCCACAGTCATGTTCGCATGGATATATAGTAGCATGTAGGGGTTGAGATGCTGTTATTTAGCATTTATCGTGGAGGGAGATGGTGCATTTGAGGTGCCAGGGACCGCCTCCAGAGAGAGGTGGAGAGCCCTTATGGAAATGGATCAACTTTCGCAATGAGCCTGCATGGCTGAGGGAGTAAGCAGGTTATTCCTATAGCCACCATGTGTACAATCACAATGAATTTAAAACCATCTTAAAAGGAACCCTACTGGGAGTGTTTAGGTCCACAATTACAGTAAATGAAGATTCAGAATTAGCAAAAGCATTTCACTTAATTAGAAGCATTAAATAAGTACCACCAAATGTACAGTACCATTTCTACGAAAATGAGAAAAATAGCTGACCCTTAAAAACATGGTATCTATTTGCTTTTTTATTTGTTTACTTTTCTTATGTTTAGAAAACTATTGAAACAGCTTCCAACTAAAAGATAAACTAAGATGAAAATAAGGATAGCAAATACCTAATGTGTGTGTATATATATATGTATATATATATGCACACACACAAATATGCACATTACATATAGATAGATAGATAGATAGATAGATAGATAATGCACCAAACCTATATCTATCTACCAACCTATCATCTACCATCTATCTATTTATTAATCTATCAAATACCTGGCGATTGGTATCCTGTAGGAATTAAAGGAAAAGATGGTTTTTTGTGCAGGATGGATGTTATAGAATTTTTCCTTCTTCTTTTTCCTTTAGGCATGATTTTCAAGCTATTACTAATGTCACTTACTAACTCTGATGATGGTCAGTGTCAACCAGAATTCCCTGAGTTAGAGTTCAGGCTGACAGAATCCTTCATCAAATTCCCAGGAAGACTAAGGGAGAAGGTTGGAAAGAGAGAAGAAAGCAGAGAAAGAGTTGCCGGAGAAGAGACATCAATTGATGGGAGGCCTTTCCGGGAACGCTGCCCCAGCCGGCAGGAGCTCGGTCCTGCGCCCCCAGTGAGACTGGATCTGCATCCACTGACAGTTTCAACTGGATTCCTCCCATCTGAGAGAGCTTGGCAAATAGCTCTGTTTTCAAAGATGAAGACACGAATGTTTCTAGAGCTCCATCACTGAGTTTTGGGACCTCAGCAAACCTGCTATGATCGGCCTCCTCGTATGGGTGAATCTTCCGCAGCTTTGTTGACCCCGAGTGTGGTCAGACAGGGAGGGCTGGCCCAGCGGTCCCGGACGTGGCTGGGCCTGGCACCCTTTTATCAAGATCATTTTTTAACCTGTTACATATAGAAATAGAAGGCGAACAAGAAAAAAAAAAAAGAGTGCAAACACATACCCTTCTTTTTTCAAATAAGAATTTTATTTTCTTTATTCAAATCTGTGTCAACTGTTTTCCTTACCTCCAAGAACAAATAAGATATTGAACACTCTGCCTCACAATTAGAATGGAACAGGTGGGGATGGCTGTGGTGATCATTTGCTCTGTAAGTCTGGTGACCATTGTTTCCAAAGCAAAAGTCAAGACCAGGGGTCCCCAAACTTTTACACAGGGAGCCAGTTCACTGTTCCTCAGACCATTGGAGGGCCAGACTATAAAAAAAAATATGAACAAATTCCTATGCACATTGCACATATCTTATTTTAAAGTAAAAAACCAAACTGGGAACAAATACAATATTTAAAATAAAGAACAAGTAAATTTAAATCAACAAACTGACTAGTATTTCAATGGGAACTATGCTCCTCTCACTGACCACCAATAAAAGAGGTGCCCCTTCCAGAAATGCAGCGGAGGCCGGATAAATGGCCTCAGGGGGCCGCATGTGGCCCGCGGGCCATAGTTTGGGGACCCCTGGTCAAGACAATGTGTGTCATGGACAGACTGGGACCCATCGTTCTGAGCCAGCTGGAAACTACGAACCTGAAGCCACATCTGGCCGCCTGTCTATGTTTGTCAGTAATGGTTTATGGGGTCCCAGCCACCCCTTTCACATGCACAGGGTCTGTGGCTATTCTCATGCCATGTCTGCAGAACTGAGTAGTGGCGACGGAGACCCTAGGACCGGCCAAGTCAAAGAGATTTGGTATCTGGCCCTTTCCAGAAGAAATTTGCCAGTTTCTGAGTGAGCATCAGGACCCAGGCATGCCCTTGGGGAAGGGCACAGTCCTGAAAGAAAGGTCTGCTCCTCACATGACAGCATCAGCTTAACCCAGACGCAGGGAGTTGAGAGCTTGCCCGGAAGCTGAGATGTGAAGGAGGATGTTACAAACACGGTCGTGGTGCAGACTCAACGGCAGACTCCTGGAGTCTGCAGTCCTGGGGGACGGTTTCAAATATGGAAATGAGTCCCACAGGTGGTCCCAGCCCATGCAGCAAGACCTGGGTCTCCAAAAGTCAGGCCATGGCTAAGCTGGGTCTTTGTGGGTGTGCCTGCTCTCATGCTCTCTGAAACTCCCAGTCCTCTGTTCTTGTTTGTGATTTTTTCTTTTCTTTTTTTTTTTTTTAGAGCAAAATAAGGATTTTAATCCTCTCCTTCTTAGGTAATATGCAAACTCCAAATGAGCTCCCTCTGCCATCCAAAGAGGCAGCCGTGAGTTTATGTAGCTGAGAGGGCTGCTGAATTTTTACTCTTAACTAAGCATGCAAGATGAGTACCAAAATCATTACATTTATGTGTTTTTAATGGCTTGTCTGGGTTGTTTTGTCCGTAGCTGGTGACAGGGCTGAGCACTAGCCAAGTGTTTTAGAAATCACAGAGCTCTGCTTTGACAAAATCGTTTGATAATACCTGCCACTCCTGCCATTCCCGAAGGTGATGCTTTTGAGTCTCAGAGAACATCAGCATAGCCACTGGCTGGCAGGCGACCCTGGCGTCGGAATGAGGGGTTCACCGAGGAGGTCCCCGCCACCCCTGCAAGTGCCAGGGATGGGGGGTTGGTGTGGGCACAAGGCTCTGTTGTACTTGGAAAGCCCACTTTTGGTTGAATCTTTCAAGGGGAGGGGAAAACATTCTGCTGCCACCAACCTCACTGCTTCCTGCAGTTTTTGGATGAAAAAGCCCTTTGTTGCTGCTGCTCTCAGGGCGGTGAGATTCCTAACTGGCTGTTGCTATGCTATTGTCATTAACAGAATCAAAGCATGGCCCATTGTGAGCTTGGGCACACTATCCCCTTGGTCCTGAAAACTAAATGGGAGTCGCCCTTAGGCAGGCAGGGCTGAGAAACGCAAGGTACTCCCTATGTATTGGAAAATATGTGTCTCGGTCACAGCCACACCAGTCGGTGTGAGGTCCTCCTCCTTGAGAGCTGTCTGCTCATCAGCGACTGTTACAAGCCACAGTACCTCTGCTCCAGATGTGTGTCATCGCAGCTGCCATTCTAAAAAAAGATATAAAATAAATTATACAAGCCTGAGTTGGTCATTTCAAATTATGAATTGCCTGGTCTTCTAAAGAGAAGTGATCATGAAGTATTGGACCCATTTTGAGTCCATCTTTTTTTTTTTTGGTCTCTAGATACAGATAGGACTCTAGCTGCACTCTTGTGCCTTTTATTCACCAATGACCTCCCCATGCATGTAAGTACAAATAGCAGTGATAAAAAGATATGAGAAATTGTGGGGAATAACAGTAAATACGTGACAAGGAAGACTTTGCGACTTGGGGGCTGAGGCACAACACAGCTGACTGGTTACTCAGCACACGCATATTTGATTTCTTGAACAGGCAGGTGCATATTTCATATTTCAACGCCAGCAATGTGAATTTCCAGTTTTCCTGGGGAAAAGACTAACTCTTGTCTTTGAATGGGTCTGATACTTAACTAGACGTGTTCGGCCATGAAGAAGTCACCCAGGGAATGTAGGGAGCAAGTGGTTATTCCCACGGAGGGCAGGTTCTCTCTACTCTGCATTGACTTCACCATCTCTCATGGGCTGTCCCCTCCCCTCCAGGCTGCCGGGAGCAGAGGTGGCAGGAAAATGTCCCCTGGGTTTGGAGTTCAGGCCCCAACCATGGGAGGGTCCCCACAAGGTGCAGTCAGCACCCATGCAGAGACCCCTGTGCTCAGAAAAGAGGTCAGTGACTCTTGCTTGTGGAAAGATCTGTTAGGAAAAGAAGGAAGAACGTGCATGGGTGTGTAAGGATACACACCCATCCCCACCGCCCAGTCATGGGAAGACACAGTCACCAACGAGTCCACACACACCCCGTCTCTGAGGGGGTGTAAGTAAGAGGTGGCTGACAGGCAGCTTCTATTTCCGGAAAAGTCATCACTGGAACTGTTATTCTAGAATTAGAGACAAGCAAAATCTCCTCTCTGTTATCGTTATAATAACTGCTGTTGCCTATAAAGGCGGTGGTTGGTATAAATTTATGAATATATTTACACTGTTATGTGGGGGTGGGGATTGCTGAGAGATAGACCTATCATTAAAGCTTAGTCTGCTAAAGGTGGGTTTTTTAAGATTTTTGAGATTTTTAAAATAATGTTAAAGAAGAACTATGTTTGAAATGGCTTCATCAATCTTGGATGCTCCTAAAATAATTTCATGGGTTTGAAATTGAAGAAAAAAAATCAGTTTCCATATTTATTTGATTTTCTTTTTCTATCATTTGCAAAGTACAGAATTTTGTGATGGTTGGGTTATATTCAGTGGTTTTTGTTTGTTTGTTTTGTTTTGTTTCAAATCGATTTCAGCATTTTTGTCACTACATCTTTTAAACTGCTGAGGAAAACCGGAAGCATATTACTTGTTCGTTTATACAGACAAAAAGCGTTACCTCCATGGACCCCAAACGTGAAACGTCACTTGAACCAGTAGAAATTCATCTTTAAACCCGGATACTTCTGCTGACGTTTTGTCTTGTGAACATTTTTTTACAGGAAGGGGTGCATCCGGATGACCGTTTCCAAAGCAATCTCTGAACTGCGAATTCCCATTTCATTCCACCCCCCATCCCCCAATATTGGATCTTTAAACGTTTTACTCTCTGCCATTTTTAGATCCAAAAAGCATTTTGCTGGAGCGTGGGTCGTGCCAGGTACCGAGTGTGACTCAGAGTCCCCATAACCCTTGCCAGGTGAGTGGCAGCAGCGTAACATGTCCCCCCTGCCTTCCTGTTGTCCCCAGCCAGCCAGGTGCCCTGTGCTGACCACCTTTGCATCTGCGAAGGTGCAAGCAAAGTGGGTGCGCATTCCAGGTAAAGTGGGTGTGTGTTCTAAGCAAAGTGGGTATGCCTGCAGCTGCCCCGTCCCTTACCTGCGTCTCAGCTCGTGCTGGGAAGTGGTCAGGGGCATTTCCCTGGCCAGCCCCTCAGGCCAGGCTGCCCTGCAGACGGGGGGCTTTCGCAGAGGAGGCCCCACCCGGGGCGCCCTGGTCCCAGGGGTCAGGTGTCAGGAGCAGAGGCTGCGGAGCCGACCGCGGCCACTAGATGGCAGTGCGCCCCCCGGGATGCGCCCCACGCAGAGCGCGGAGCGGACGGACTGGACTGCGACCTGGGCCTGGGCTGGCGCGGGGCCACTGCCTGCAGACACACCTGAAGCCTGGGGGCCACCGCGGGGGCCACTGCACTCGGGTTTCCCTCTCAGGCCGTACGTGCGGGAAGCCCGAGGGGTCATCATCCCTGGGGGACTCTAGATGCACTCCCACAGGGGACAGCTGGGACACGGGTGTCCCCCCCGCCCACCCAGGAACAGCGTGCTCGGCTCCCAGCGAGATCGCCCCTGCCGCCTCCGTGATGCCACACGACCCTGCAACGTGGGCGACCGTAGGGGGCGGTCACTTGTGGGCGTGGTCTGTGTTCAGGTGTCTAGTGGGAGCCCCTGACCATTGACTGTTATTTCTGAAAAACACTATGTCGCTGTCTGTAGGAAATCATGGATGACCCGGGACACTACACTTTATTTTGTGCTATTTCTTTATTTCCCCTGAACCTTTGCGTTTAAACTAATGGGAGAAATGTATAAATATACAACTTAAAGAAATGTACTGATATTTTCTTGGCAGCATCATAAAACAATTAGATTAATCATAAAAGCCATTTAAAGGGCTTGCATAGTCTGAGAAATAAAGATGCATAAAATGTTTTTTTTTATTATTATTTTTTGCTTCAATAGGACCTTACATATTTAGCAATTGAAAGGGCTCTTGGGATTACACATTATTAAGTGTTTACCCTTTGATGATGTTTTATACAAAATTGCTAGAATTTCTTCCATAGCATCCTTAGGTTGCAAAGATTGGCACTTAGAATTACGTGAAGAATACGCAGGGTTCACAGGCCCAGCCTGTGCCAAACTTGTGAAGAAACTCGGTAGTTTCATGGCTGTGTGCCGATCGTAATCATATAGGAAATAATGTGCTGTGAAATAAACATGGTACCTGGTACCTAATATAATAAAATAGTAAATGTAATGTTATCCTAAATATTATTTTATATAAATTAAAATGTGTGCAATTTTAATTCAGGGAAAATACAAAGCTACAGGTTAGCAGGAATCTGATCCCCAAACCTAAAACATGTATATTACTTAGAGAGGCTATTACACTTCCTACATCTGTGCTTGGTGCTGACCAGCTTCACCAAATGCTGTCTATTCACAAAAAAAATGTTCATCTAATTGCCACCAGACTCATTGGCCTCATTGGAGGTTTTTTGTTTTGTTTTGTTTTGTTTTTTACAGAGACAGAGAGAGAGTCAGAGAGAGGGACAGATAGGGACAGACAGAGAGGAACAGAGAGGGATGAAAAGCATCAATTATCAGTTTTTCGTTGCGACACCTTAGTTGTTCATTGATTGCTTTCTCATATGTGCCTTGACCGTGGGCCTTCAGCAGACTGAGTAACCCCCTGCTCGAGCCAGCGACCCTGGGTCCAAGCTGGTGAGCCTTGCTCTAGCCAGATGAGCCCATGCTCAAGCTGGCGACCTCGGGGTCCCGAACCTGGGTCCTCCGCATCCCAGTCCAAAGCTCCATCCACTGCACCACCGCCTGGTTAGGCTCATTGGAGTTTTTGATTGGAGCCATCATCGTATTAGTTGGTATGCTCATTTGAGCTCTAAACATAGATTGTGTAATCTGTTTTCTATCTTCAATTGTTTAAAAATATTGGATAACTTCCTCAGTCTTATTTTTTTTTAAATTTACAGTCATAACAAAGCATGTTGAGTGATCATGAATCAAAGCACAGCTCACGCAGACGGCATTCTTGTTTTGAGTCCGTCGCTGTTAGGAGAGCCCCGTGCCCACATTCCCAGAGCGAGAGTCGCCCCTTGGTCCTGCAGGACGTAAAGCAATGTGAATCCCCGTGCACACATGCAGATCAGTCGCCACATGCTCATGTATGGTGAAGCATCTCTTTGAAGTTTTCTGCCCCACTGTAAACTACCACGATGTTTATTTTCATATTTTATCTTTAAAAATAAAAATTTTCATCCAAACCTTCATGAGTACGTTCTTAGTGCCCCTCTTAACTTTTGAACATTTCTGATCATACCGCTGAGGTTTAAAAACATGAAGAATATTTGGGGCTACTACAAATATAATTTTTCTTTGACTCAGAGGCTAGTCGTGAACCTTTCTGTAGAAAGCGTCCATTTTGGCTGACAAAGCACGTAGAGATTACCAATCCAGACCCTCCAGCCATAGCTATTGTGGGACCACTGTTTGGAGCTAAGGGTGGGGTCAAAGCTATGACCCTCCTGTGAGATGCCCACTGCTGCCTGTGGCCTACCCGGGTCCCTGCCTCACTTCTCTTCTGAGGTGTGCTGCTGGTAGAGGAGGACGTAAAGGGTTTACCTGTCACTGGCATTTTTCCTGGGACATGGTGATTCTCATCACGTGAAGCCCTCTCTGCACGTCCGATTCACAAGGTCCTTGCAGGAGGTCTGTGTTATCCCTTATCTGGGTGTGGGTGGCCCTCCGTCACCTCCACCTGCCAGCAGTGTGGGACAGGCAGCCAAACTTGTGATTGTCCATGATATAAATATAAGAGAAGTTCATCACGGGATCTATAAATGGCCGCACTCCATCAGCAGTAATCAAATCGTCGCAGCAAGTGGACAGCCTAGCCCTGTACCGGAGGTAGCGAGACAGTGATTTTGGTGTTGTCGATGGTCGCTTATGCGCTGAGAGCCAGTGAGGTCATGGCCCCTAGGCTGAAGAACAGCAGAGCGGTGCCCTTGGTCATCCAGAACTGCTGGTTCCCGGGTCCCACACGGTCAGGAGCCTACACTCCCCTGACTCAGTGCTAATTCACATGAACAATAAGCTCCACTGGTTAATATTACGTTTCTCTTTCTTCTAATGACTCATTATCCTGGAATGATGAGGAGATGAGTAGTAGAATATGTATATTGAAAGTCTAATTGCCTCTCTGTTCATACGCAGGCTGCCGTGTGCACATGGGAAGATGTCTGGTGAGTGGAGAATCCGTGCTCCTTCCCTCAGTGAGAGTGCTCGCCACAGATACAACATCGAAGTGCTGATCGCTTCCTGTCCCATCTGTGAGCTGGTACTCTCAGCCTCAGCATGTGCGTGGCTGCGTGTCTCACGCTCCCTGTTCTCAGCAGTGTTGCTACCGGGAGTCATGCGTGATGCACATGTAGTTTCTGACACCTCCATTGACGTAGATGCAGGTATTGATGTAAATTGTTGGCAATTGCTGAGGAAAAAATATAAATGTGCTTTAAGTATATGTGTATAAAACATATGTGAAACTTGTAGTCAAAGGTGTGCTTGTCCACATGCAAAAGAATGAAGCTGGACTACAGTTTGTCCCCCTGTACTAAAATTAACTCAAAATGGATCAAAGATCTAAACATAAGACCTGAAACAATAAAGTACATAGAAGAAGACATAGGTACCAAACTCATGGACCTGGGCTTTAAAGAGCATTTTATGAATTTGACACCACAGGCAAGAGAAGTGAAAGCAAAAATTAATGAATGGGACTACATCAGACTAAGAAGTTTTTGCTCAGCAAGAGAAACTGATAACAAGATAAACAGACAGCCAACTAATTGGGAAATGATATTTTTAAACACCTGCTCAGATAAGGGCCTAATATCCAAAATATACAAAGAACTCATAAAACTCAACAACAAACAAACAATCCAATAAAAAAATGGGAAGAGGATATGAACAGACACTTCTCCCAGGAAGAAATACAAATGGCCAACAGATATATGAAAAGATGCTCATCTTCTTTAGTTATTAGAGAAATGCAAATCAAAACTGCAATGAGATACCACCTCACCCCTGTTAGATTAGCTTTTATTAACAAGACAGGTAATAGCAAATGTTGGAGAGGTTATGGAGAAAAAGGAACCCTCATCCACTATTGGTGGGAATGTAAAGTAGTACAACCATTATGGAAGAAAGTATGGTGGTTCCTCAAAAAACTGAAAATAGAACTACCTTATGACCCAGCAATCCCTCTACTCGGTATATACCCCCAAAACTCAGAAACATTGACTCGTAAAGACACATGCAGCCCCATGTTCATTGCAGCATTGTTCACAGTGGCCAGGACATGGAAACAACCAAAAAGCCCATCAATAGATGACTGGATAAAGAAGATGTGGCACATATACACTATGGAATACTACTCAGCCATAAGAAATGATGACATCGGATCATTTATAGAAAAATGGTGGGCTCTTGACAACATTATACGGAGTGAAATAAGTAAATCAGAAAAAAACAGGAACTGCATTATTCCATACGTAGATGGGACATAAAAGTGAGACCAAGAGACATTGATAAGAGTGTGGTGGTTACGGGGGGAGGGGGGAGAGGGAGAGGGAAGGGGGAGGGGGAGGGGCACAAAGAGAACTAGATAGAGGGTGACAGAGGACAATCTGACTTTGGGTGATGGGTATGCAACATAATTGAACAACAAGATAACCTGGACATGTTATCTTTGAATATATGTATCTTGATTTACTGATGTCACCCCATTAAAAATAAATAAAATTAAATTAAAAAAAAAAAAGGTGTGCTTGTATACTATGTAATACATAAAAGACCTATGGATATAATATATATATATGACCCAGTAATGCATAATTCTCAGTGGATACACAAACACTAAGTTATTAGCATCCATAAAATTAGAGTACTCACCACACACATGCACATGTGCACACATGCACACACAGCATAAATGACACATGCACATACCTGCACACATATGCACACATGCACACACACTCACCCACACATGTGCACATCCACCCTGCCAGCTGATGCTTCCTGAGCCCCACCCACGGCAGGCCTTGCTGGGGTGGCTGGTGCCTCTGTGGAGGCAGCCAGGCCAAGTAAATCAGTGAGGCCCACCCTGCCCACACGGATGTTTCTCTGGTGTTCTAATTTCCTAATTCTTCACACTGAACCGAGTTATCAAAGATTGGCATTTCTTTCTTTGCTGAATTCTAATTAACCTCATCTTGCATTTGGAAACAACAGCCCTCATTGACCAAACCCATCCTATTTGCTCAGTCTTGGAAAACTGTGGGTTCAGATACGTGCCCTCCTCCCCTCTCCTACATTACCCTGTTGGCCAGCACAGAGCCTTCTTCCCTGTCACGTCGCCTCACAGGGTGTTCCCGTGAAACCAGTCCTGCATGTCTTGGTCCTCTCAGACTGGAGCTCTCCGTTGCTGAGACGCATGGCTGATTTCAAACACCCTCACCCTGAGAACAGCACAGGGTCCACACCCCATTCACTCAGCTCACTCCGTTGTAAGCACATCTGTGTCTAAACATCCACTCACCGCTTCCTCTCTCTCTACTTGTTTTCATCCAGGGGTCCTCAAACTGTTTACACAGGGGCCAGTTCACTGTCCCTCAGACCGTTGGAGGGCCACCACATACAGTGCTCCTCTCACTGACCACCAATGAAAGAGGTGCCTTTTCCATAAGTGTGGCGGGGGACCGGATAAATGACCTCAGGGGGCCGCATGCGGCCTGCGGGCCGTAGTTTGGGGACGCCTGAATTAGACACTGTAGGACCCTTTTTATTTATCTTCCAAAGTTAGAAGCAGAGAGAAAGACAGATTCTTGCATGCGCCGGACCAGGGTCCACCTGGCATGCCCACCAGGGGGCGATGCTCTGCCCATCTGGGGCATTGCTCTGCTGCAACTGGAGCCATTCTAGTGTCTGAGGCCAAGGCCATGGAGCCATCCTCAGTGCCCAGGCCAATTTGCCCCAGTGGAGCCTGGGCTTCAGGAGGGGAACAGAGAGACAGAGAGAAAGGAGAGGGGGAAGGGTGAAGAAGCAGACGGGCGCTTCTCCTGTGTGCCCTGGCTGGGAATCGAACCCAGTACTTCCACACACCCTGCTGACCCTGTACTGCTGAGCCAACTGGCCAGGGTCTGTAGGACCCTTCTCTTAATTCCTGATATTTTAAGAAAGTAAGAAGGAGTCAATAAAGTTTATCAGGGATCCTGGGACCTGCAAGCTACTCTCTCCCAGAGCTGCACCCCTGGGGGTCTGCATAGGGTGCTAGGGATACCTCAGGTGTAGATAGTCCTTCTGAGGGCAGAGTGGACAGGGTGGACCCCCTAGCCCTCGTTCGTCCCAGAGGAAAACAACACTAGGGACAGGAACAGTGACACAGTGAGGCATCAGAGCATCGTTATGGCACCTAATGTTTCCCTGTGTATCACATTCGACTTCAGAAATCTCAGCCAGGGGCCCAGAAAACGATCCTTGCATTTTATGTTTTTTGTGGGTTTTGTTTTGTTTTCCTGTGTGTACTGTTTGATTTCACTCTTTTGGGCAGAAAAAAATGTAAAAATAATTTACTGAAGTAATAACCTGGCTAAGAGAGCACTTTGTAACCTACCACAGAGACGAAACTGCTTCATGTGGAAGATCATAGTTGTTCGAACATTGGAGCATGGGGGGAAACTGAGGCAGAGAAGCTTTTCTGTGGGTTGCAAGTTCCCAGAGGGCAAAAAATGTTTCAGTGAAAGTTGTCAACGAAGGCAGCCATGGATGGTGGGGGCCAGGGAGGTGCCCTCGTTGGTCTTAAGGTTTCAGTCACTCCAATTCACATGAGGACAGCTCATTGGGGAGCCCCTCGCTGTATTGTGTGGTGACGTAGGACATCACCAGACACGAGCTATCATGGACATCCATGAGGATGAGTGATGGCCTGGGTTGTCTCCGGGTCTCCTTCCAGCCTGCGGTGGTGGTGACCTGGGTGGGTGACAGGGACTCTGGTGGGGATGCTGTGTCCCGGGCCACCCCTGCAGGCTCAGGCCTATGACAGGAGGACCTCCCACACTGCTCAGGGAGGCGGCTCCCACTCAGGACCCGGGGCGCTCTGAGGGGAAGGACTCGGCTGCCACACGTCACACAGTAGGAAGTGGGGGTGTGAGAATTGCAGAGCCACTGCACCCTGCAGTGGTGCTCTGATGGAGGAGGAGGAGGAGAGACCCTTGGGACCGCCTCTTTAACCTCTGCTGGTGGCATCTGGAGCAGTGTCCTCCCTTAAGAACGTCACAGATGTCTACAGGGATACGGGTGTTCCCAGTGCAGGCAGACTGCCGTCTTCCGCGTTAGCTTTGTGACACTGGCCGGCTTTCTTCCCTTGGGGTGACGTCTGCCAAGTGTCCCTCAGCCTCGGTGCAGTGGTTTGGGGTGCCCAGCCCCTGATCCCCACCTTGAGGAGGGCAGGGAACATGGCCAGCCCTTTGCTCCCCCTCCTCCTGCAGAAACAGGTCAGCACCCCGGTGACCCTCCTCTGTTGGTGATGCCTCTGGGCTCTGGCCCCTTCAGACCTCCTCTGTGCAGCACCTGTGCGTGTCTACCCCACCTGGTTGAGCAGGTGCAGTGCCAGCTCAGATGACCGTGGCCACGGCAGGCCTTTCGAGCCCCATTCTCAGCGCAAGGTCCAGGGATGCTCTGCCACCCTGAGAGCACAGCACCCTGCACTCAGAGTACGCCTGTCAAACGACCAGGGAAACTAGAAGGCCTTCCATACAGCTGAGCGAACTGCGCGGGCTCCGGAGACAGCGGCCTGGAACAATGTCCACGAGAAATGTTTGTTTTCCCCTTTGTTCTACAGATGACAAAGACTAAAGTCACTCATGGGCTGATGGAGCGTTGACAAAGAGGGCAGAGCGGACTCAGTGCTGGGGACCAGCAGGCGTTTGTCCCATTGCGGCTCGGTGTGGGGTTGAGGGGATCGAAGAGGCTGCTGGGAATCCCAGGAGGAGTTTTCTCTGGGGGATGAGATGGAGGGGACCGTGCTCACGGTGGCCTCGGACAGGCACATGCAGCCTGAGGACTTGTGACCCTGCCATACCGCCCACAACTTCACACTGGCCGTTCTATTGCTGAGGACGACAGCAACTGACCCGGAATCTTGTAAGATGAAATTGGAATCTGCAAGGAGGAGGCACTTATGCTATTAAAATGATTTTTTCTCTGTAACAGAGGGCTGCCGGTCCAACCATTTGTGAATTGCAATTAAAATCTGAAGCTGGCAGCACTTTGCAATAAAAACAGACGTGTTTTTCTTTTTTTCAAAAAAAAAAAATCTGCACCCATGTAGGTAATTGGATAGGACTCCAATGCCCATGGTTTTATGCAGATGGACAAGTAGAGGAAATAATTTGAAATTTATTATTCAAGATATTCTCCTTTTAACAAGGGGTATGCCCAAGGCCACAGCAAACAAATGGGTGTCATATTCCATGTGATTAAACCCACTTAAAAAAAATTGGCTGTTTGATACATAGTCACCAGTGGGTTTTTTCTCTTTATTTTTACTACCTTTTTTTCCTCTCTCACTGTTTTAGGGGTAAACTATGATATGATACAAGAGTTGTTAGAATAGAAATAAGACATGACCAGTATTTATGTCAGGGCACTGGTCACACGGGCTGTTAATCCACTCATCATTTAACCACACTTTCTTTATCAGTTTGTGGTCGAGTTTTAATTAAGTTCTGCCAGCGGAAAGTATCAAGAAACACAAGCGTTACCTTCGTTTTAGTAAAAGCCAGTTGAAAAAACATTCTGCAAGTGCTTTTCCGGAGAGCCCACGAGATGACCTTGAGGCACAAAACCCTCACGATGGACACCTCCCTCCTCTGCAGTGTGATGTGTCCCCTCTGGTAACCGCCCTTAGCTGGTGAGAACTGTGGGGTTCTGCTTCCTGATGGGTGTGTTTGTTGGGGTTTAAAACACTCAGATTTGGTCAACGGCACAGGTTAAACTGGACCCTGTCTCAAACGGGCCCTGTGTATTCAATTCCAGCATGGACGTCTGCAAGCTCTGTCTGATCTTTTTTCTTTCTTTCTTTCTTTCTTTCTTTCTTTCTTTCTTTCTTTCTTTCTTTCTTTCTTTCTTTCTTTCTTTCTTTCTTTCTTTCTTTCTTTCTTTCTTTCTTTCTTTCTTTCTCTCTCTCTCTCTCTCTCTCTCTCTCTCTCTCTCTTTCTTTCTTTCCTCCCTCCCTCCCTCCCTCCCTCCCTCCCTCCCTCCCTCCCTCCCTCCCTCCCTCCCTCCCTCCCTCCTTCCTTCCTTCCTTCCTTCCTTCCTTCCTTCCTTCCTTCCTTCCTTCCTTTCTTTTCATTCTTTCCTTCATTAAATGAGAGGCGGGGAGGCAGAGAGACAGACTTCCACATGATGCACCCTGAGTGGGATCCACCCGACAAGTCACCTAGTGGGCAATGTTCAGCTCATCTGGGGCCACTGCTCAGCAAATGAGCTATTTTAGCGCCTGAGGCAAAGGCACAGAGCCATCCTTGCTTGAACCATTTGAGGCATGACTGAGGGAGAGGGATAATGAGAGAGAGATAGAGAGAGAGAGAGAGAGAGAGAGAGAGAGAGAGAGAGAGAAGGGGGAAGGGTGGAGAAGCAGATGGTCACTTTTCCTGTGTGCCCTGACTGGGACATCCTCACTCTAGGCTGACACTCCACAGCTGAGCCACCCGACCAGGGTCCTACAAGCTTTGATTTCAACATTGCATTTTACTGTTGTTTTTCTTCCCCTAACCCTCTGTAGGTGAACTCATGCTGTAGGTTATGACTCTATGGGGCTGTTATTTGGAGAGGTAACCTGGAAAACAAGGTTGTCTACAGCTGTGCTGTTGTGGACCACCCAGGAGCCCACTGTTTGCTGTTCTCCCCCAGGGGCCTGGCCTCCCTTGTACCCCCCACACCCTGTATCTACCTTCAAATACCTGCCCTCCTGTGGGCTCTTCCAGAGACAGATCACTCAACTTGGCCTCTGGGCTTCTGTTTCTCCCTTTGTCTGTGAAGGAGTCAGCTCAGGTGTTCACCATGCTTTTCCCTGATTCCGCATGCCCACGACTCCACCTGGGAATGGTAGCTGGTCTCTCCCTCGAGACGACAAGGACGTGCAGGTGCCTGAGTGAGGCACCTTCCCGATGAGCAGAATGTCATCTGTTCCATACATTTTTCTGAGAGGGAAATATTTAAAAACAGGTGTTCCCAAAGAATCCCACATGAAACTGCTCAGATGCCTGAGTTTACAGGAAGGTGTCACTGGGAAGCTGTGGACAAGTCCTTCCGGGGGTGAGGATGATGGAGACGCAAAGACCCAACTCTGGGAACCAGGTTCAGTGACGCAGATCTACTTTATTCAGGAAGTAAGCTAGCTTATATACACATGTTCAACCAATACAGTGTTACAACGTGTTCCTCAAAGCCAATGGTGAAAAGATCAGGGAGATGCGTGGTTGGCACTAAATCACTTCCTTATAGCAGGTGAGCTCCCTTCATTGGTGTGCCCAGGAGGGTTCTGGGAGCTGGAGTATTCTCACAGCATTGCATCAGCCACAGCTGCTAGGAAAATGCTCTGTGCTCTACCTACATCTCCCCCTTCTCTTTTAATTAAGGCAGTTGAACCTGCTTGATGACAGCTTCTTGCTGTTGTAGCTTCTGAATGCTACGCATTATGCAACGGAATCCTAGTAGAACTAAAACAACTATAATACCTATTATACTATATGCTAATATTAGCTGGATTAAACAATGAGGTAAGCTTCTGTAATGTTTGACTAGTTAGGAAATAGAACGGGGTCTTATATAGGGGATTCCTAGGGGTCGGGATGTCATTTCCCTCCCATTGTGTTACAGAGAACTTCCAGGTGCCGTTAAACACAGTTCCATTTTGATTGTAAAAAATGGACATAGGTCCATGCACGCCCCCTTCCCACAAAGGTCACAACATCCAAACACAGAATGGATGGCTTGCCGTGTGCTGCACACTGCATATGGTAGTAAGGCACATTACACAAATTACAACAACATGACAAATCATACAATTTCAACAAATAAAAAGGTACATTTCACCAAACTCTGAGCACTTTGCTAAAAGCACAAAATGTCCTCGGCCTTCTTTCTAGCCATGGGAAAAGCTTCCCGGGGCAGGGGAAGGGCCTCCAGCAAAGCCGCCCCCCACCCCCATCAGGGTATTTCACATTGTCCAAAATCCATAAGTCCATCCAACAAAGGAGCCAGTGCTCACTCTGACCATAGTCCAGGAAATCAGTCCATGCCATGAGGTGTCAGCCACCACCCTCATCCCTGCCATCCTGGCAGGTCTTACACTGTCCCAAAGAGAAGCACATGGCAATGGCAGTCAGCATTTCCATCTCTGCTCTGGAGAACATGATGGCATACACCCCTATGTCCCAAAATGTCAATGAATCCAACAGCGGCTTAGCAGGCACTCCCTGCCATTCCCGCGGCTACTCAGTGATGCAAGCCTGGCTTCCGTTCATCCTTCCACCGCAGCTGCTGCCGTTTATCTTCTGGAGTCTGCGAATCACAACTCCGGCCCAGTTCTCCTCATCCTCCAAAGATGAACTGAAAACACCAGCTCGCGCTGCCGGGCTCGAGCCCCAGGCTGTTGCCGCCTGCGTCTGGGAGTCAGTGGTTACTATAGCACACATAAGCAAGAACAGAGCACCAGGGCCTGGGGGCCCGTCAGGGGCAATTCTCTGGGTCCTCCCTGCCAAAGCCTCTACACCCCCTCAGGTGATGGGGTGTGCACGCTGGCCACAAGGTATTCTTTTGGAGCACTGAGGACCTCCTCTCCTTAGGCATAGTCGGTGTGGAGAAGGCCAGGGCTGTGGCTTTGGACGGGTGAAGACTGAATCATTCAGTGGGTGAGCAAGAAACCCTGTCAAGCAGGTTGGGGGGTTCTTAGGATCCAAATTGGCTGAAAAACACAAGCATAACCTCTCCCTTGCATTAGAAGAGTGTGTGATCCCCGCCGTGGCTGGGTCCTTCCAGCGTCATTTCAGAGAGAGGGGCAGGGGAGAGAGAGAGAGAGACAGAAAAATAGACAAGACAGACAGAAAGAAAGAAAAAAGACACATGGGGGCGTACAAGCTGGCCCATGGGTCTGCAGCAGGAACACGTGTTGGAGTTAAAGCTGGGGTAGAAAATGGCGTCTGAGAGGCTGGGGTGGGGCATTGAGCCCCAGCAGGGAATGTGGAAGTAGCGACTTCCGCTTCTCCCCGTGGCGAGACTGATGGCACGGTTTCTAATGTAAATATCTAGTTTTGTTTCTGCACACTTGGCTGCAAGCCCATCAAACTCGGTGGCCCAACCCTTTTCTTCCTCTACAGGGGGAGGTGAGTATGGAGGTAGAGGTTCCTCTGAAAGAGGAGCAGCCTGTAGGACCTTAGGTACTGGCAGAGGGTCCCCAGCAGGAGCACCGGTCAAGCAGGCATGTATTGCCAATAAGGCAGGAGTGAGGCCGAGAGGGAACGTTTGCCCCCCATGCACCTCGGCCGAATGAATGCATCTGAGAGCTCAGGCCCAAGCATCCTGGTCCCAGAGGGGCATGTCCTCAATCCAGAGTTTGAAACCAGAGAGGATCTCCCAGTAAGTACAGGGATCCTTTTCACAAACTTTAACTTGCCTACTCTGCAATAGGGCATGCAGGGCTTGAGCCTGCGGGGTTCAAGAGTCAGGGAGAAGGTTTCCCATTGCAGAGGGTCACTCACCCATCCCTAGGATGCCAGTTAATTCCCTGCCTACATTGGGCACCAGTTGTAGACAAGTCCTGCCTGGGGTGAGGACGACAGAGACGCAAAGACCCAACTCCGGGGACCAGGTTCAGTGACACAGATCCACTTTATTCAGGAAGTAAGCTAGCTTATATACATGGGTTCAGCCTATAGGGTGTTACAGTGTATCCTTCATAGCCAATGGCTAAAAAGATCAGGGAGCTGTGTGGCTGGCATTAAGTCACTTCCTTATAGCGGACGAGCTTCCTTCCTGCGTGTGCCCAGGAGGGTTCTAAGAGCTGGAGTGTTCTCACAGCATTGCATCGGCTGCAGCTGCTAGGAATGCGCTCTGCGCTCCACCCACAGGAAGCAATGCAGGACAGGGAGGTGGGTGGTGAGGGACAGGATAAGAGGCACACTGAGTAAAAAAAAATGCAAAGGAGACAATGAGACTGACACCATGGGCACACGGCCATCCAACATGGTGCCCATGTGAGGGCCTCAATGGAAATAAACGTTTCAGGACTCAAAAAGGTATTGGGGGTTCCATGGTGAAGTTGACTCACCCTGAGGACATCACGGTGATGCTGTCCACCTGGCCAGCTGAACAAGGAGGGCACCGTCTGAGCAGACGCCAGCAGGGACTGCCCCCTGCTCCTGTGCGGGCCCCATGACAGCCCAAAGACATTTATTTTTTCACCCTGGTTATCTTATCTTACGCTGAATTTACAGAATTAGAAGCACAAGTCATAATAGCCAGAACACTAATTCCCTGATTTACTAAATTTCTACATTCATGTTAAAATAGTTTGGTGCCTAACGCGCATTTCAATCATTTTCACTTTCATTGCCAACGTGACTTTTCTTCAGGTTTATATTTTTATCGTGACTTTTTTAAAAAAATAATTGAATGTATTGGGGTGGCTCTGGTTAATGTCATTATATGGGTTTCAGGTGTCCAGTGCGACGACACGTCTCTGCTGTGGAGATGTCATTCACGCACCAGACAAGTCACCTGATTTTTTTTAAAGTGTCCAATGCTGTGCTGGCGGTGTGTTCCCCAGGCTGTGCCACCATCAGTACAGTCTCATTCTGGGACGTTTTCCGCATCCACATCCCCGCCTGCCCCTTAGTGACTCCCTCACACCCGCCACCCAGCCCCCCAGTCTCCCTCCGTGTCTCCCGACTTGCACATCCCGGACCCCCCACATCACTGGAATCTTCCTTGACTGTTGGGTCATTTCTGCCATGGCTCTCTATTTGTCCTGAGTATCTCTATCTAGTTTGATTTTCCACACGACTTTTTTCCCCAGCTCTTCAACGTTTCCTATCTGGGAAGCCAGCAGGGCTACGTTTTCTTATCTGGGGTTTCTCTAAAGCACCGTTGTTCCTGTGAGCTCACCCTGCCCGTGTCAGTGGTTTGCTACTTTTGTTTCTCTGCTTCTAACATGTTCTACTGATGTGAGGGTAGGTCCTCCCTGACCAGCAGTGTGTGCTGGGTGCTGGGTGTGGGGTGCCGGCTGCCGGCCAGACCTCTCCCGGCTTGGAGGGGCTGCAGGGACTCCGACATCCTTGCCAGGCTGACCACGAGCCGCTGCTGAGAAGCACTGGACTTCTTCAGCGCCCACCTCTTGTAAAATAAGTGACTGGGCCACGAGGACATGGGCATCCACGCATTCTCTTTGCTAACACACTCACATTTCAGAGACTGGTGGCATATGACCTATAGGGAAGACGGACTTCCTCTCCCCAAAATAACAACATGTGAGGTGCAGGCTACATCACCCCATGTTGGGCTACTCTCCGTGGGAGTTGTCAGTGGTATCTATTGAAAACAAAGGCTTGCTTCTCATATGTTCTTATAAGAAAAATGAAGGAAACGGTAAAGGAATAGGCGTGTGGACAGCAGGCAGGCATCTCTCTGAGGCACGACTCTTCCTGGAATGTAGACTGCAGTGTATTGTGGACGGGTGCCCTCTGCTAATCAAACCCCTATCAATACTAATTTGCTGATATCAATAATAACCTCTTTCCCGGTGGACAGGGATTCCAGGGAGGGTGGCCCTCCTGGTGCTCCCTGAGCCCTTCTGTGACGGGGTCAATGGAACCGACCATGGCTGTCTGACTATTGATGGTTATTAGAAATGACCTTGACATCATTTCACGCCCATCAAAGCGAGTTGCCTGTGCCCAGGAGTAGGGGGCCTCCGTGGAGGACCCACCAGCCCCGGGACTGAGGCGGGTGGCCGTCCCAGCCCCAGCCAGTGACTGAATCTCTCAGCTTCTCCTTACTCTTTCCCTGGAATACCGTCTGCACCTGGACGAGGCACCTGCCCTGCAAAGCCCTGAAATGGAGCTGCTTGGAACCCCCGTGCATTTTGCAAAGAGCGGCCATGGCAGGTCATCTACACAGTGAATGTGGCTGATGACATTGTAAGCACCGCGGAGGGCCTGCAACCATGGAGAGGGCGGGTCCCTGCATCCCCTGGACGCTGTCTCTCCTGTTCACAGTCTGACTCTCCATCTCCCTGAAGACTCCCTGAAGAACGTGTTTGAGGAACACGTTCTGTACCAAAAACAAAACAATGCAGCATTGACTAAAATGATCTTTTAATTTAATTAAAATGACAGTATTTTTTGGAATGCACAGGTAAGTGAAAATATATGGTGCTCATCTCTCTCTGCCTGACTCACTTCACTTGGTGTAACCCTCTCTAGGTCTGTCCATGTCACAAACGGCATAAGTGCATCCTTTTCCCCTGCTGAGTAATATTCCACTGTGTGCAGGCACCACGTCTTCTTTAGCCATCCATCGGCAGACACCTAGACGGCGTTCATATTTGGCTTACTGTCAGTAATGCTGCAATGAACAAACAAGATAAAAACAGATCAAATGAGTGGTTACCAGAGGGACAGGGTCTGGGGGGGGCGCATGAAAAAGGTGAAGGAGAATGCAGTCAATATTGTGACAAGCTTGCACGGTGACTGATGATTGATATCAGGCTGAGTGATCCCACCGTAAAGTACATACAAGTTGCATCATCACTATCTTGCACACCTGAAACTGATACAATGTCATATCCCGACACTCTTTGAATAAAAAACATTAAAAAAATAAAATTGCATTAGGCTTTAGAATCCAAATAAAGTAGCATAGGATGTTTTACTTAGTGTTTCTTTAGATAAGGGCTTTGTATTAAAGAATTGCCTTTACTAGTTTGTGTTCAATGATCTCATTGGATGTTACATTTTGCAAATACATAATGAACATATTTAATGAGAGTTGATTTTTATTGTCTTTTCTCTTTAGGAAGAATTTTTATCTATCTATCTATCTATCTATCTATCTATCTATCTATCTATCTATCTATCTATCTATCTATCTGCCTATGTATGTATGTATCTATGCATATACAGTCACATATCAAAATGTCAGTTATGTCATTAGATATTACATTTTGCAAATAAATAATGAACATATTTGATACCAGTTGATTTTTATTGTCTTTTCTCTTTAGGAAGAATTTCTATTTATCTATTTATCTATCTTCTATTTATATGTCTGTCTATCCATGTATCTATCTATGTATATACAGTCACATATCAAAATGACAGTTATGTTATCGGATGAAATGAGTTGGCATATATTAAAAATTTCCAAACAGCTTGTCAACTATTATTCATTAGTAAACAAGAGAGGGACATCTTAGCATAATAATGTGATATCTCTTTTCCAAGTTTGTGGCTTAAAAGCCCAGGTCTTGGCGGTGAGATTGCGTTCTGTGATCCTGGCTCTCCGTCATATCAGCAACGTCAGGCAAGGGCTCCCAGGCCTGTGCTCCATCACCCATGGTGTGGCCTTAGCGTGCACCCAGGCCATATGTCTTGAGTAAATATGGGGACCATCGATGTCGGGGGTGATGGTTACTTTATCCACACACGACTGATCATCACACACATCAGCACAGAGCCCTGACGGGGCCCACAGCATCCGGATGTCACTCCTCTGCGAGGTGACGAAGAGAAACGTGTCTGAGCCTTGCCCTCCAGGTAATGGACCTGCCCTCCCTCCGGCTGCTGACGGCCGAGTGATGGGAGTGGGGGTTGTAGCCAAGTGTCAGTCACCTTCACACTCACATCCACATCATTTCACACTTGTGAAGACACCACACCCCCAAGCACGGAGCCCCGTCCTCTGAGGCCCTTCCCTCCCTTTCCTCCACCGTCAGCCAGACTCGCACAACTGCACGCATCTGGAGGGTCCGGGCCTCATGGGAAAACGTCTGACGAGACGTATTTGTCCTTTTTATCCCCAACGCCCAGAAAAGTATCCGAATGAAGGCTAGGCATTTCCATAAGCAGGATGCTGGACTTCAGAATACTGTCGTCTGAGAGAAGTGGGCTGGGCTACACCGCCTGGTACGTGGCACCGTGTGTCTGCTTCTGCCCACGACCTGGGGTCAGCGGAGACCAGACGGGACGTCGCTGCTCCCGCTCACGCCGGGGCCGGAGCGGCAGCTGGGTGCACACTCCGCCAGCCGCCTGCCCAGGGGGCATGTCCCTCCCTTTCTGGCAAAAAGCACTGGTTTTGTTGTGGAAACAACAGGCCTGTGAAGGTTAAGTTCAAGTGTGAACTTGGTTAGGCCGTGGGTTCCAAAATGTTGTGAGGTTGATTCTACAAAGAATATTATTTGGCACCAGAATGAATTTTTACTAGAATTTGAAAAGTATTTAAGACCCCACGTGAAGAGTTGACAGGCCCACACCCCCTTCCCCCTGTCTGACTGGGAGGCCCCACAGAAAGATGGGGGGGCACCACACCTGCCCCCATGGGCTTCCTGGCTAAGCCCTGAACTCACCGTCTTCCCGCTTGGACTCCTCGTGCCCGCTGCGTCCCCTGGAGCCTGCAGAGATTTTCGGAGCTTGGCTTGCCAAATGAAGCAGCCGCATGTCTTGGAAAGGGAGCCGGGTTCCAGACACACTTCGAACGGTCTCACGCCCCGCTCCATGAAGAAGTCATGATACAGACGTGTGACACACCAGCAAGAACTAAATTCCCTAACAACACAGTTTCAGCCCCCAGGTTCACACTGGCTGGGTCCTTTTGTTGTTGTTTAAACCAAAATGACAGAGTTGCAGAATGATGCTTAAGCACCCGGGTCATTGCGAGCACAGTGCTCATGCATTGACCTGGTAAGTAGCCAGTGTTCAATGGAGCAGTTTCTCCTCTGTCGGCCATTGTTGGTTAGTGTTTGATTGTGAATACACACCTACGAATCCCTCAGCCCTCCTTCTAAATCTCGAGTCCCGTGCGGGACCTGAAAATGCCTCCGACCCTTTAACATGTGCCAGCCGGTTAGTGACCTCACGCAGGCCGGGCTCGTCATCACCTCACAAACACAGCAGACTCCAGAGATCAGACACACGCAGGAAGCCTCCCGCAGTTCTGGTTCATCGCCTTGACATCGGGTTTGAGGTGAGTGGTTTCTATGTCATGACACTTGCATCTTTACCATACCAGGCCGTTGCAACTACAGAACAATGGAATTAATTGGTTGGTTTCATAGATTTCAAGGAAGAAAACAGAACAAGTCTGTTGATATGTTGTGACATTTTTTGCTATACATAGAGTCTGACGTCAGGTTGGTAATTGTCATTATAGTTATTCTCAGGGTACTTTTTAAAAAATGTTGGCTCTTAAAGAACCTCCAAAAATTTCTAGATAAATTTGCTTTCAAATATTCCATATGATGAAATAGGATGACTCATTTCTCTATTCTGTAGATTATTTATGAAAGTCACCCAGAAAACAATTAAATAATCTTTAAACTACTTGTGCACACGGGCAAAGAAATGAGTCAATGGTGGGTTCGGGCTGTGCTGAATTAATGAAGGAATATCAGATTGTGTGTTTGCTGTTTACCTAATACATGGATTGCTCATGTGCCAAGAATCCATTGTTTGGAGATTTTTTTCCTTATTATTATTAATATTATTATTTTCTGAAGTGAGAAGCAGGGGGCAGAGAGACAAACTCCCGCATGTGCCCAACCGGGATCTGTCCAGCGTTCCCACCAGGGGGCGATGCTCTGCCCATCTGGGGCGTTGCTCCATTGCCGCCGGAGCCACTCTAGCACCTGAGGCAGAAGCCATGTAGCCATCCTCAGTGCCTGGGCCAACTTTGCTCCAATGGAGCCTTGGCTGCGGGAGGGAAAGAGAGAGACAGAGAGAAAGGAGATGGGGAAGGGTGGAGAAGCAGATGGGCGCTTCTCCTGTGTGCCCTGGCCATGAATCGAACCTGGGACTTCCACACACCAGGCTAACGCTCTACCACTGAGCCAACTGGCCAGGGCTTTCTTTCTATTTTTTAATGCAACAAATAATAGGTACCAAAAAAACAGTTTTTCTGGTCTTAGAGCACATTTTGCAGGTCACCTGCTATTGGTTCCTGTACGTGCTTATGTTCAAAGGCATGTCCGACAGTCATCTTTTCAAATTTAAACCAAAGTGCCCTTTGGAAAAACATCTTTCTCTCCTCTGTGGTTCACTTCCGTGCCCAGTAAGTGGAATGTGTTTGGCCCCAGGCCTTCCTCTACCAGCCGTGAAACCAGTAGTGTACACTCCTGGTGTTCAGGGGTCTGAGAATCCTGGATGAGAATGAGGTGACGTGTCCACAGGGGACAGTCTCCTGTCCATCCTCTGCCTCCCCGCAGATGCCAAGTTCACTTTATGGAACAGTTGACAGTTAGTGCCTAACAAACACTTAGGAAACAGATCACTGTCCACAGGGGTTGAAGGCATGCTGTTTCCATGTGATCTTAACTGTCCTTGTCCCAAGATTGTGCAGAGATGCACTGGTATTTTCTGCGGGAAGGCATCCTTATGTGTGTGTGTGGGGGGGGGCGGAGGCATATGTAACATGTCAATTTAGCTAGAGTTAATTTTTTTTGTATGAATTGATAAAAGGGCCCATCCTGTTTTTCTCTTCTTCAAAACTAGTTTTCAATATTCTCTCCGTGGTGTAAAGGAACATTCCACAATAACAAATGTGGCAAAGACACCTCAGCTGTAGAAACTCCGGGGATGTGTTATTGTGAGGTCAATGAAAACCAATAACTTTTTGGTCTGTCTAGCAGGAAAGGTGCAAAGTAAAGTCTAGCAAAACGTATGCTAAAGGGAGGGTGAGGGAGAGAGCATCACAGTGAAGAAATGCAGAAAATTCTAAAAAGTCACACACTTAATACACCTGCCCCTAACCCCCTCCTGTTAAAAACAAACACCCCCCCCAGGGGATCTAAAGTTACTTTTCCCGCTTCGCCAGGACCAATGTCCACAGGTGTCACACTGAATCTGGTATTATCGTAGGGACAAAGTATCTCAGAGGCTTCCTGTTCTTCATTCTTACACATTCTCAGGGACATCTTGAGGTTTGGGGATGTTTTCACACAGTACGCTAACTGTTTTACCACAGTGTCGTTTTTCACTCTCCCTATGTTCCAAGACAGGCCCATGTTGCCTGTTTTACCCGCATGCTGTTGTTCTTAGCGATTCTCGGACGGCAGGCAGGGAAGGAGAGGCTACGGGGACACACAGGCAGCCCCAAAAGCAAGGCAGGGTGTCCAGCTATCTGCAAGGCAAGAGAGGCGGCCAGGGCTTAGTGCCTTGGGGCCAACCTTGAACCTCTGTGCGGGGGATAGAAGACAGGAGAATGGAGAACTCTCCAAGGGCTGACACTGGAGAACTTCTTTCTTCTGTGAACGGGGCACAGTTGGCCATTAAAACAAACAAACCAATAAACAAACACTAGTATTTTTAATTTGCGGTTAGTGAAAATTATACCCACCTCATCAAATAAATAGATTGGCTTCCAGTACAAGTGTCATCACTTTCTTTGTGTCCAAGGGCAGTCTGGCGTGACGTCAGTCTCGACTGTGTGCTGTGGGCAGCGAGGAGACATTTACGGTGGGCGGCATGGCCTCAACATTTGGTTACAGCTCATCCATAGGACACGCGCTGGTAAATCCTTTGCTTTCGGATCTGTTTGGTCACACGGAAACGACTTTATTTCTGAAGTGGGAGGCGTATATGGGAGACTGAAGCGCTTTTAAGAAACATTCACTCTCCTCCTCCAGTATCTTATACTGTATCTCATTTAGGAATGGTCTTCTCTGTTTTATTGAGAACTCAAGGGGGACGGCAAAAAAAAGAAAAGAAAAAAGAAAACGCTCTGTTGGTATTGAACAAGATTTATAATAAAACAGAACAGGTATAAGTTTTGACACGTTCAATTGCAGACACATTTCTCTTTTCCCTGTGTCCAAACTTTCATCAGGATCCTTTGTTGTACCATGAGCGATGGGCAGAGCCTGGTATTTTGTAAGCATGTGCACATCCAGATCCTTCATAATATTAGTTAAAATCAATGTGCAGCTTTTTTTAATTATTGCTCATGGTACAAAGCAGGGAAGGCTCATTTAGGAATGGATCGATATTGGAAAGGGATTGGTAGACGGTGGAGCTGTACATCAGGCAGCTTGATGTAAAAATCATTGGGTCTGCACAGCGGTGGTTTAGGGCTATCAGTCTGGTTAGCCTCCAGCTGGCCGGGGGGCGAGGTAATGGGTGAGCCCTCTGGGAAGCCGTGCTCCTGCTGGGCGCCAGGAGGAGCGGCGACCTGGCACAGAGCCTCACACACACGTGTTTAGAGGAGAGACGATTAGGAAGTTTACCTCTGCCTGGCGTGTATTGATCACGGGCAGCAGGTTTGGGCTGCGGTTGGATCATTTTCTTGATTCTTCCTCAGGCAGTAATTTTTTTCTTTTTCTCCTAAGCTCCTTCCTAGGTTTTAACAAACAGATAGATAATGAACAGACGGCTCAGAGGGTGACACGGGCAGCGAGTTCTTCAGCAGAGGCGTGTGCATGAGAAAGACAAGTGAGAGGAGGCCAGATGGGGGGCGCGGGGACACATGTCCTCCCCAGGCAGAGCCCGTGCAGCCGGCCCTGGGGACCCTGGTGATTCTCAGCACCCTTGTTCCAGCTGTTCCCTACACGGTCACATTCAAAGCATCCATGGAAACAGAGCACCCTGAGCCTACAGTCCCTGTGGCAGCCCCACTCTGCCTGCCCAAGCCACCCAGGCTCACAGGGGCGTCTCTGCTGTGGAGACCGGACGGCGAACTCGCCACCGTCTCTGGGTGGTTTCGGGTCTGTGGTCATGCCGTGTGTCACCTGTTTTGATTATTCTTGGTTTCCATGAGAGACCGAGGCCTTCGAGGATAATTGTATGTATGTTCAGAAGGTCGACGTGTTGCTTTGACAAGTGCAGTGTGGAGACCAGTGGGGACCAGAGGAGCTGCCTGCTGGGCTCCGGGAGGCCCCGTGGCGGTGACAGACCTTCCTTCCCAGCGACAGCTCCTCTCCCTTCATGTCCAGCCCCCCAGGGGGGGCATTGGGAGGCAGCAGCCCTGCACCCCAGGCCCTCTGGGCTGTGTGCTCACCATCGGCGGCATTGATTTCTGGTCAGCCCTGATGGGGCTGGATTGGCAAACCTCCTAGTTTTTTACGTTTTAATGATCATGTGCTATTTATTTTAATTTATTATTCCTTGACTAATTATTTGGCTGATTTGATAGTCTGATGTTGACTTCTGGCCAACATTGAATGTAATTAAAAAAAATTAAGATAATAAGGCCAGGAATTTGAACCAAATAAAAAAAATTCACATTCTCTGAAAGAAAATGACATCTGGATGCAGCATAGACACAGACACATGTCCAAGGTATTGGGAACGTCGACAGAAAGCATCAGCGTGGTATGCTGCACAGTGTTACAGTGAGCAGTGAAACTCAGCGAAGCATATGAATAAATGTTAGCAAATAAAACACACACACATGCAAGAATGAAAATGGAACTGTGATCTACTTGAAGGAAACCTAATAACATGTAAAAGTTAAATGCATATGTTCATCAAGATCTGATTAATCAGGCTTTTTTGAGGAAAGAACAAGCTGATTCTGAAATTCACAGGACCTAGAACAGCCAAGGTCACATCCACAAAGAAGAACCAAGTGAAACACCGACCTGAACTGGTTTCAAATCTTCACAGTAAGCTGCATAAATCAAGACTCCATGATGTTCTCAGGGTAGACCAATAGCAGAACCAAGTACTTATACCATGTAAGAAAGTCACCCCAAATGAATGAGAGACTGAAATTGGGAACTTTATCTTCTATAGCATTTAGAAGGAACTGTTCACCCCCGTGTCCTTATTAATCTCACCTACAGAGTCCCTCTGGCCATGTTAGGTGACATCGTTTCGGGTTCTGGGGATTACAACATGGATTTCTTTAAGGGCCATTATTCTGTCTCTCACAGAACTGTAGGATCCCAGTTTCTCTAAAATTCTAGAAAATGCGAACAAATCTGTAGTGATAGGAAGCAGATCAGGGGTGTCCTAACATCAGGAGGAGCCAGGGGGCTGGGGTCACAAGGAGGAAACGTAGGGAAATGACCAATAAACTCTCTGCTTGGCTGTGGTGATGTTTTCACAAGTGTATTCATGTCAAAACTTATCAAACCATACAATGATAAGATGACCTGCGTATTATATGCCAATAACATCTTAAAAATGTAAAAGTAAGTGAGTGTGGCCTGGTATGGAACATCAGAAAATCAATAGTAGGCAAATCAGTAGGGGTTTAGAGAACAAAAGGTGTTATAGAAGTGAGTCAGAACTTCTAGGGATAAGTACTAACTAAATGACAACAGCACACAAGATTCAACGTGCAGAAGGAATATCAAATCAGGCAAATCTAAGAAGAAATATGGCATGAAGACATCACACTATAGATAGCACACAGAGGAGAGAAGAAAGAAAATATTACAGAGGCTTAAAGATGTGACTGTGGCCTGACTAGGCAGTGGCACAGTGGATAGAGCATCGAACTGGGACGCAGAGGATCCAGGTTTGAAACCCTGAGGTATCTGGCTTGAGCGTGGGCTCACCAGCTTGAGCGCAGGGTTGCTGACTTGAGCGTGGGATCATGGACATGACCCCATGGTTGCTAGCTTGAAGCCTAAGGTCACTGGTTTGAGCCCAAAGTCGCTGGCTTAAGCAAGAGGTCACTGGCTCAGCTGTAGCCCCCCAGTCAAGGCACATATGAGAAAGCAATCAATGAACCACTCAGATGCTGCAAAGAAGAATTAATGCTTCTCCTCTCTCTCCCTTCCTGTCTGTCTGTCCCTGTCTGTCCCTCTCTCTTTCTCTCTCTCTGTCTCTGTCACACACACACACAAAAAAGTGATTGAGTTTTAAAAGAGTAGAAGAAAACAATAGTGAAAATTTAATGATCCAAATAAATCAGGAATAACACAAAGAAGCAAAGAATAGGACAACTGAGTAAAAAACACTCAAAGTTGACAGCACCTCACTGTGCTCATCAGCAGCAACCTCAGTCTACCAACTGGTCAGGTGACTCTGAGGCTGTGTTTTTGTTTTTTTTAAATAATTTTATTTTTAATGGGGCAACATCAATAAATCAGGATACATATATTCAAAGATAACAACTCCAGGTTATCTTGTCGTTCACTTATGTTGCATACCCATCACCCAAAGTCAGATTGTTCTGAGGCTGTGTTTTTCAAAGTTCAGCCAGATGCTATTTATAGGAAATAAGTAATCTCCGTCTAAGGGGGTGGGAAGAAGTCCCCATTGCTTCAGAGCAGGCTGTGTTAGTGACTTCTCTCCAAATAGGACAGGACGTGCAGAAGAAAAACCAGTTACTTCACAGAGGGGAGTCCTGACAGAACACACCTCAACCAGGAGATCAAGGTCAACATCCACGGTGACGAGTCACGCTGACAAGCTGCACTATGGAACGACATGGTAAATGCTGCTTCCTGGATGTCGTCTTCCTTCCCCCCAAACCCACCTATCTAATCATCAGATGAAACTTTAGACAGATCCCAAGAGAGGCATATCTTGACCAGTCCTACTCAAAACCATCAGCAGGTGTGCCGAAAACAAAACAAAGTCTGCAAAACCGTCATAGCCAAGAGCCTAAGGAAACATGACAACTCTAGTCCTGTGTCCCACCCGGGGTCCCAAGGCAGAAAAAGGATTCAGGTGCAAACTAAGAACACCTGAATGTTCATGATATTTGTTCATGATGATTGATGCATCAATATCGGTGTATTATTCACTGTCACAATATGCCATCCTGGTGTCCGATGTTCACAACAGGGGACACTACCATCAGGGATATGCAGAAACTTCTAGCTCCTAAATTTTTTTGTTGTTGTTAATCTAAACCGGTTCTAAAAAATAAAGTCTGTCAAAGACAAACGGCAAACGAACATATGTCACCCTGCCTAAAATGCTGGGTTTCCCTCCAATCCACCGCGGCTAAGAGAAGAATGTCACGTTACTCTAGGTCAGTGGTAGTCAACCTGGTCCCTACCACCCACTATTAAGCGTTCCAGCTTTCATGGTGGGCGGTAGCGGAGCAACCAAAGTATAAATAAAAACATAGATTTAACTATGGTAAGTTGTTTTATAAAGATTTATTCTGCCAAATTTAGTGAAAATTCAACATAAAGTACTTGGTAAGTAATTATTATATGCTTTAACTTGCTGTAATTCTGCTTTATAAATTTTATAAAGTAAAGTTACTTCCCTACTTTATAAATCACCCTTACTTGGAACCAGTGGGTGACTAGAAAATTTTACTACTAATAGAGATACAAAAGTGGGCGCTAGGTATAAGAAGGTTGACTACCCCTGCTCTAGGTGGTAGAATCCATCAAGAGAGGTGCGGCACTCACCTGATCTACTTGGTCATTGTAACCATGGCCGAGGAAATTCTCAAATTTGCCTCAGACACGTGGCTTCCTGGTGGACATCCGTGATGGCGGCTGCCATCTGAGAATGAATTTTCCCAGCTTAGTTTTAAGCACCTTGACCACGGGAGTTTATAACGGAGGTGCTGACGCACTGAGTGGGACCTCTGTGGACGCGTCACTATCAATGATAACGTCAGTTATACTCCAAGCGCCTTCTCTGTGCGCCAGGCTCTGTACAAATGGGGGGGGGGGAGGACGACTCTGATGGCACTGAATTATCGGCCAATTAATCAATTGACCACAAGGGATTCATTTACCAATTAAAAATGCGCCCCAAAAAGAAGAGTAACCTGAAATAACCAGTGACCACTAGATCATGACTTTTGGGAGCGTCAGTCCCTTGCCATCCTTCACGGGGCACTCATCAGTCATGCACCCCTAGGATCCTGCACCTCAAGACTGCCTAAAACCTTCCTCTTTTTGTGAAGGTCCTTCTCATGGGCGTGCAGTGGTTCCGGGAGGTGAACGTCCGAAGTTCCTGTGGCTGCCTCTTCAGACAAAGAGCTGTGCGTTCTCGAAACCAAAAGTGGTCCAAGGACATGAAACCGTGGAATGAAAAAGTGTCTCATGGAAAACAGAAGGATATTGACACAGTCCTTAAGTCCATGGTGTCCCTGTCCTCTATGCCTTGTTACTTATACCTGCTACACTACATCATTGCTGAACACCTTAGACGGAGATGCTTTTCATTCTGGTGAGCCGCTGGGCATGCTCATTCAGCTACCCATCCATCAGGTACGGGCCTCCTTTCCTGTTTCCTTACACTGCTCACTGGGAACATTTACATCAGTGACTGGCAGCAAAGCAAGAAAGAAGGAAAGCACTCAACGGTGTTCCACATCATTCTGAAATCTCCCGAGGAACGTAGAGAGGCAACAACTAGAGCCAAAGCCAGACAGACTGCTGTTGATGGCAGGCGGTCAGATGCTTCCAGAACCTTTGGGTTCTCAGTGCCCTCTCTTGCACACCTCAGGGGGAGGGGAGGGAAGCAGCCCCATTGTCCTGCTTGGACCCGCTGCCCCTGTAGCTTGCGGAGAGTCCTGCCATGCCCCCGCCTGAAGGAGGGAGAATGAGAAGAGCACAAGGGAAACTCAGAGGCTGTCAGAGAAACAAGAGGGGCAACTTAGGGACCAGACACAGGGAGGAGGGGGGAGCTGTCCTGTGAACTGAAGAGTTGGAACAAGGAGAGAAGGAACTGCCCGTGGTGGGACGCAGAGATGAAGGACGATGTCGCCATGTGGGAGAAGGTGGGCCGCTTGGCACCACCCAGAGGCTCAGCCCCTGCCATGTCCAGGACCCCGGCCTCCAGCCTGCGCCCGCACCTCCTCCTGCTTGAGGCCGAGACATTCGCACGGTGCCCGAAAGTGAATGAAATGTGTTGTTGGAGAAGGCGCGTGGTTGGGGCAGGTGGGTTAATGCTCCTGTGTCACAGTCCCCGAGCAAGCGTTTCCGGGCTCCCCCGAGGAGCCATGCCACCGGCCAGCCACTCACTCTGCAAGTGCACAGGGAGCTGCTCCCGTGTGCCCGGCACTGTTCTTGGCGCTGGGGAGGTGTTGGTCCCAGAACTCGTTTTGTTACAGAATGGAGAGATGGAAGGTGAACCAGACACACACACACACACACACACACACACACACACACACACACACACACACACACAGAAAAGAGATCTGATACGAATGGTAGGTGATGGATAAATACACAGACAGATAGATGAGTAAGTGCATGATAACTCAATCTGACAGGCAAGGAAGGTTTCTAATATGACAAAACCACTTTTTCCCCCTTGCAAAATGATTAATGATGCAAACATAATTTTTGAGTAATCTTAAATCTGCGAATAATGTGTTTACCTATTCATTTCTTGAAATTTTTAAATCAGGAAATGGGGTAGAAATGAGCATTTATTGACCAACTGCTATGTGGTTGGTGCTACACCACCTTCATCCACACCACCAACAACATAACCACCAACACCACCAGTGTCACCATCACGACCAACATCATCAACCCATCAATGTGAATGCCACCACCATAACCATAACTGCCACATTAACACCACCAAGGCCACCAGCAACCCCCCCAGTCACACCACTAACCAGTATAAGTAGCAAAGGGAGGAAGAGAGGACCTGACCTCACTCCAGAGCCCTGTCTGTACTGACATGAGTGTTCTTTCTCACCGACACATTTTCTCTGCTCATCTCACATGAAGCTCATGGGTGGCTGATGTATTTATTGTGCGTTTACTATAGAATTTCACTAATTACCTCTTAATTAAGTGACTGTCGTGACACTTAGTTTGTTGGATTTGGTTCACTTCTCTGCAAAATAAAGAGACTTCACCCCTTTCTCTCTCGGTGCTGAAATTGTGCCCCAACAATATCTTCTGGATAATTAAAATTAGTCAGTCCATCACAATGCCTCCACACACTTTTAAAAAATATTTTAAAAATACTTTTAAAGCTTTGGATTATTACACTAGAAAAATCCAATCCAATCTATTGAGGTAAACCACACTGTTATTTCAGGGTTGTTCAGTGTGTTGCCTCCATGCCCACTTTTGTGACATACTAAATTATAGATTTATTTGGAATAACTTTGATAAAGGGAAAGGGAACTACTTTTTTTTTAGCTTGCATATCTTACTACATACATTTCCTATAGTTTATTCATATAATGAACTCCCCCCCACCACCACACACACACACCCCTTGTGTCCTGACTAAGGGTAGATCTAGCCAAAGGTCAGAGGTGGTCACACTTTGAACAGGTAGCTGTTGGCCACATCTTTGTCATCTGGTTGCGAGGAAAGCTCACCGCAGCGGGGTGACCGTTCGTGTGGGGGACACACGTGTGGCACCGGGCCAGGACGGTGCCTCTAATATAAACCCTGACGTATGGCATGCAAATGCCTCCCGGATTTGCACAGGTAAATTGTGTGTTTAGATGAGGTCACTGGGATGTAGCTCTTTCATTTGTGTGTCTGGATGAGCCCAGAGCACACGGAGGACCTGTTAATAGCGCTCTGCCACCCTGCTTGTCTTCAAATCTGGTGATTTAGATGAAACCCTAATGCGCCAGAACAGCTCGTCCCCGGAGCATTTCTCAGAATATAAATTAAGTGATATTATAGCAGAAGCCCTCTCTTAGCTCAGCATAATGAATATGAACCATCATGTGCTCCTGACCAAGGTCATGGTAGGAGAATGAATTACTCCTATTAACATCTCTTTTAAGTAGCATTAGTGGTAAT
This sequence comes from Saccopteryx leptura, assembly GCF_036850995.1. Lineage (NCBI taxonomy): Eukaryota > Metazoa > Chordata > Mammalia > Chiroptera > Emballonuridae > Saccopteryx > Saccopteryx leptura. The sequence continues at coordinate 1,513,449 of NC_089513.1, read as the reverse complement.
AAATGAAGAGATTTGATGTAATACTGATAATATTATTCATGCAAAAAAATAGCACCGTTTATCTTGTTAAGACAATTACCATGTGCTCAGAGGATATTTTACACTGCGGAAATATGATGCCGGAGAGGGCTCCTCCTGCGTGTCACCGAGTCTGGCAGCATTAGCCAGTAATGCAGATAATCTGGGGAAAAAATCGAAAAGCTGATTTGTGCGCTATGCTGATTCAAGATCATTTTCTTGGCTCTAGGTATCACCCAAATGCTGCCTAAGTCTGCAGCAGGCTTTGCTGCTGATATTAGATTAAATGCAATCATTTTGCTTACCATATATATATATATATATATATATATATATATATATATATATATATATATATATAATTTTTTCCCCCCAAAGAAATTACATCCACTGTTCTCCAGGGTAAACCCTCTTTAGCCATTAAGCGGCTGGTAATATTGCATTGTAAGGCTGGCATGGTGCCTGTTTGCTTCCCAGAAGCATGTCAGCTGTGGCTGTCCGTCTGTCATAGCTCATCTTCTCCTAATCCTGGGGGTCCATAAAAAGCAAAAGACTGCTAAGTCTCAACACATACAATCTGAACACTAACGTGGCGGTGCGACTGACTTTCAATGCTAGAATCATTCAGGGAAGGAACAGGGTGGCGATTGATAACGTTGGGGGACATTCCGTTGGTTTGATTCTTTCATAATTAAATCATGTTCGCCGTAAGAAGAAGCCCAAACCGCGGTACGTGGGCTAATGGGTATAGGCTTTCCTTTGGGGTGATGAGAATGTTCTGGAAGGAGTCAGAGGTAGTGCTTGTACAACCTTGTGTCTGCGCTAAAAATGCCACTGATCAGGGTGACCATGGTGAATTTTATTTTATGTGAATTTTATCATGATACAAAAAAACAAGTCTTGGTGGCTAGTGAAATAGTGGGGAGACCCAGAAACCATGCCCCCTCCCCATTATTATGATTCTCTATCACCAGCGTTCTTCCTGCCTGCTTCATACTTACACACCTTAAAATTTAGATGAATCTTCATAGCCTCTGTGGGGCAGTTAGTCTTCCTTTCTGGTGGGGCTACCCACGGACGCTTCAACATGTCGGCTAGCTTTCTAAGAGGGCTTTCCCTCCCACCCATCCGGATGTGGTTCTCACCCACCCCACTGTGAGGGGCACGCAAGCATGTGAGATCCAGCTCAGGGGGGAATCACAGTTTTGTGATACACAGTGCCCAGGTGAGAGAGGGAGGGTGGATGTCATTTCGCTCGGTAGAGGTGAAAAACCACATTGCTGTGAGTCTCAGTGAGGACTCTTATTTTTTAATCATTGTCACTGCAAACCTGATGTGGTTGGGGAAAAAAAACCAACAGGTTATCTCTGAGATCTCACCGACACGTTATACTTGGGAACTTGTTCCTGTTTTAATTAAGACCGTGGCGACGCTGGGCGCGTGGGAATGTCTATCTGTGTCCATCAGCATTTTAACCACGCTGGGCACTGCCGTTCCTCCTCGATCCCACATGAATTTTGCACGTGAAAACAGAGCTGAGGCTCCGAGAGCGAGATCGGGTTCTGCATGCCCGACAAAACCCGTATTTACGTGAATGAGCTCCTTGACTGTAAGTAATTAGTCCTGGGATGGCAGGCTAATGGGATCCTCGGAGGAAGGGCTTAAAGTATTAGTTTCTCATATTTATGATTAATGCTTTTCTTATCAGCCCGAGGCCCTGAATAGGATCATGTAAAGCATGTTGGGTTAAATCATTCTTTGTTACAAAATACAGACATAATACCTCAGGGAAACCCGCAGGGAAAGGCCGGCTGCCTATCTGTACTTTCATCAGAAATAAAGCCACCTCGGGGGGCCAGGGGCGTCGCTTTTTTATTATTTATACTTTGGATGACTTCCTGGAAATCTGACACACTGGTCGGTGCCCTTCCCATAAGCTGTGGGTGAACTGCAGTCCAGGTGGATGTATTCTTTGGGTTCTCTCTCCACAATGGCTTCCAAGGGCGGAGTTTGGTGTATCCCTGCTTATTCATTGATTTGTGGCTGGGGTGCGGGAAGCCACTCCTAGATTATATACAAATAATAAGTGTCAGTAAGCAATGGGGGCCTTACAGTGTGCAGATGGATTGCTGACGTGTGGTTGGAGGATATAGCTCCTATCTGGTTCCGTAAGTGGCGAATGTCTCCTTGGGGTACATTCCTGAGGTCAGTCCCCATTTACTGGACGGTTCCGAGAGGTTCGCAGGCTCGCGTCGCCCATGACACTCTGAGTCTCTCAACAATTTTACTCAAAGCGCCCGTATGCCAAAAACAAACGTTAACAGTTTCATGCAGGTAGGTCTAAACGTCAATTTACATCCTAACCCCTTTACAGCTCCTTGTAAATAGAATAGATGTCATGAAAAGAAACAAGTGAAATGTGGGTCCACTTCTCAGTAGCCACACATCCTGCAGAGGGGAGTCTGCACCTGACACAATTCCACGGTTTCCCAGCCCTCCGTGTTGGCTCAGAGACCAGAGCCTCCATATCCTATTCTCATCGATTCTCAGATGACCCCTGCTCTCCAAGAGGACCCCCAAAACCCAGCTTCCAAATGCATGTTGCCTCTGAAAAGAACGCGGAGACTTCATATCCCACTCTGGCTGATGGTTGCATGGACTTTGACAGGTGTATTTGCTTTTCCCTCAAAAACTAAGCATGGCCATGGAGCCCTGGGGTGCCATGGCACCCAGAGAGGGGCCTGAAGAGGTTAACCATCTCCAGGGTGCCACCCAGGTCTTAGAACCCATGACACCCTGTGCATCACAATGTCCCCACAGCCATTTCTTGTGGGTCTGCTACGGTGCGAGACTGCTCATGCGAACTCCGCGTCCAGAGAACTCAGCCCAGCTCTGCTGGGCTGTGCACACCCACTGTTTTGCTGTGAGCTGTCATGGTCTTGTGCACATGTGGTGACCCAGCAGCCCCGGGGCCTGGCACTCAGGTCGTACGGGGACAGCGTACAGTTGTGGCAGCAGGCCTGGCGTGCTGAGGGACACAGACAGGTGCACACGCCACGAGCCCCAGGGAAACAGGCAGCAGAGGTGACTCCCGAGAGCCAGGGCCAAGGGACACAAAGGTGAGGAGAGAACAGGCGAGGCTGTTGCCACGGGGGCTGGAGAGGGGAGTGACATGTGGGATCACGACTCAGGAGTTCCCGGGCTCCTCGGGTAAAGGTTCGCTGAGGTCCAGGACGTGCTACCTTGGTGTGTTGACTCTCTTAAGTGGAAGGGATGTGAGAAATGGCAGGTGCAGGAGCCTTTCTGATCCTTCTTGAGGCAGGTCAGGAGGCCCTGCAGGGAGAGGTGCCTCCTTCGGCCCTGGGCAGGGAGACAGGGGTCCTGAGGGAGGAGGCTGGGGGCAAGGGTTCACTGAGCCTCCACCTGGGACTGCACCGAGCACGTGCCCGCTTCCTCTCTCCTTCTCCCAGCACTTCCCACTCCCCCTCGAGCCCAGGTCTTCAGGTGAACGTGCCTGCCTCACGTAGAATTGACGGTAAGTCCATTTTTGTGCTTTTCTCTCGTCAATCTTTTTGTTGCAGGGACCCTGCCCGAGAACACAGGAGCCGAAGGGAAACGGTGTTTCTCCTCGCTACAGCCTCCTGCTGGGCGGCCCGGCCCACACGTGGTGCCGTGGGCACGCATGTGAGCGCCACTGAAGCACGTGCACAGACAGGAGCAGGCCCCGGCCCGGGGCCTGGAGGTCATCCTGCAATGTGCCACGTGGACACAGAGGCTGAGGGCAGAGCGAGAGTGGGAGGTGAGAGTCGGGTTGGGCACAGCGGGCACAGCGGGCACTGGCACCCAGGGTGACGCTTCCACGCACCGAGCAGGTCAGGGGATGGGGCACAGCCTTGCAAACCCATGGGATGGGCTCAAGGTTTGTGCTTCCCCCCAAACTAACCTCTGAACATGTCATGAGCCACAGGGAGATGAGGGAAACTGAGGCACAAGCACAGGCCGTTTGGTGAAGACCATATGAGAGGGAAAAAAAAGAATACAAATGATCAAATTCGTAGAGGCTGGGATGGTTCTGTTCGCAGAGGAGACCGTGGTTGGCCTGGTGGGGCTTTGTTCCCGCTCCGTGGTTAGTGCAGCAGCCAAGGACAGAGGCACCTCGGGACGTTTTCACCCAATCAGTTAACTGATGTCAGATAGTCCCAGTCCTATGTGGTCCTGTGAATCCTCAGAAGAGGCATTAAAGCCTTCACCTTCTCAGAGGAGGGGACACAGGAGCTGGGGAGGTCGTGGGGACCCCCGTGTCACCCACAGCAAAGGGGCATCCTTGGGTGGGTCTAACGTCCAAACGTATTCTCCTAAGGGGAGCCCAGGATGCCCCAGAGGGGAGTCACCCCACATGGGAGGTGGCACAGGTCACACCCAGCCACTTTGCAAGAGGGGCTCACACTTATTTTGTAAATGCTCAACCGCTACGAGAACAAAAGAAACTTAAACGAAAGAAAAAGGGTGATTTTTGAAGGGTTTCTCTTTCTGATGAAATGGTTCTTACAGAAGACATAGGGTCCTGTCGAAGGTGTGGGGACACAGCCACCGTTAGGGACACTGTTGTCTGAACTGGTATGGGGTTTTCCAAGTGCATTTGTTACCAAATGCGTATCAATCCTTCAAAATATGTGTACTCTGGAACTCAATGATTCCACTTGAAAAACATTATAAAAAGTTCATCTGCAGTGATTTCCATCTCAGTATTACCTATAATCCTGAACTTAAAAACCACAGAGCCATCTGAATGAAATACAAGTCATAGCTCCACAGATGGATGCAACGTACAGGCATCGCTTCTTTTTAAAAAGAGGACTAACAACACATAAAATATTCATGATGTGCTACTAAGTGGAAAATAAAAGAAACAATTTGACCTTCAAACTCGTGATGGAAAGATTGTCTCTTACGCTGAAGTAAAAGGAAGCTTAAGACCAAGATGTTGTCACCTGTTTTCTTCAGTTGCCTTCCTCTGGAAAGGTTCAAACGGTAGGTGGGCAGGTGGGACAGAGAGTCTAGACCCGTGTACAGAGGGTCTTGCTAGAGAGTATCTTGGAAAGAGATGTGTGTTAGCTAAAGAGAGAGGAGCGGTCGAATAGCACAATGTGGTTGTTGCTGTTGTCGTGAGCGATGCCACACGTGAGTATGTCATTGAGGAGCTCGGGAGGAAGTAGACATGGATGTGGACTGATCGTGACCCTGGGCTGGGTTCCTGAGTCATATAAAAGTGACCACAAGCTGCCCACATGGGGAGAGTTGTTGGGCCATCAAATCTGGTCCTGACATCTAAAAGCAGGCTCACAGAGTTTAAGGATCCGTGATCTATAATTTCAGTCATGGACTGCAAGGATAAAAGGGAGGGTGAGTTTGGACAAAGTTAGAAACCACCGGGACCGTCACCCATGCCGTGACTGTCTCCAGATAGGAACAGGGGTGAGGTCAACGCATGTTCACGCTGAGGTCTGAGTGAACAAAAATACTCCACAATGATTGACAGATGAGTGAACGAGACCAAACCCTGGCGAGGACCTCCAAAACCGCCGTAACGCCTAATTCTATATTTAAACACTTTTCAAAATGAACCTGTGGGAAAGCGAATAAATGACTGGTGTTTACTCTTCAGAATAATCTCACCTCCACATTGAAAGAAATGAAGAAAAAGTTAGAGTTATGTGAAGACCAATTTACCTTAAATAAGATGACCTAATTAGGTAAGGGTGAGGCAGGATTGCCTAAGTATGAAGAGTTAGTGGTTCGGTGAATGGTTAGTGAAACACTCTCATTTTTAAAGTATAAAAACAAAGACCTGTTTGTTGATGGTCTCAGGATTCACAAGTAAGTGTGCTTGCCAGACATCGTGAAGGCACTGACCTTTGTCAACAACACCCTCTCAGAGGATAATTTCTCAAAATTATCTCTTTAAGAAGATAAATACGTAGCTGAATCTCCCTTCTGCATGCCATGTTTTTTCATGCCAGATTTTGAGAGTCAAAAATCAGGGATGGAGATATAAATAATCCTATCCTCTTAAAACCCTTCCGCTCAACACAGAGAGGGAGAGAAAGAGAGGGAAGGAGGGAGGAGGGACCCCCCACGTCTGTTGTGGTAGCAAGTGTAATGCAAATGAACTCCCCCCCCCCGCCCTCCCCCGCAGCAGGTGCTGGGCGTGGGGCTGGGCTTACTTGGAGGGGTCTGAGCACAGTTCAGACATGGTCAGGCTAAGGCAGCTGCCATGGTATTTCTCCTACGGGGATGACGCACCCAGCCCAAACTTACTCACCCACCTCAGGGCCCCATGATCCATGTCACAGACCCAGGAGAAGCTCTCAGCCCTCAGAGGAGAAGAGGAAAGTGAGATGTTAGGAGGGCTACCCACCCAACAACCCAACATTCTTCCTCCTTCTGGGGGGGGGAGCTGTTGCTGAATGTGCTTTGTAGGGTTGGTCCATATGTGTCAAGAACCTGAGTTTGGCCATGTGTGAATCCATCGTCAATGTAAGGTCTGAGATTTTCCTGCGAGAGCCGTCCGTCTTTTAAAGCAAACACGGGCCAATAAAAACCAGTCTAGAAACAGAGAAAGGGGCTTAGTGTACAAGAGATTTCAGAAATCCCGTGCTACAGCTGTCGTCCTTTGTACCCTGTCTATATATTCTCTAACACAAATACTATCCCTTTCTATTTGTGGCTTGTTGATTACACACTCAACGTATTCATGTATTCACACATGGAATGATTCTAGCAGAGCACGTGGGTGGTAGATGCACATGACACAATGCTGAGCCTTCTAGGTATTTTCTTACAGCATTGAGATGTTGGGCTGCTCCGACAGAGGCACGGAGGGGTGGTTGTGCCACGGGCAGAAAGGGAATAATGAGGCCAGCAGCTGGACGAGGACTTGGTGCCTTAGGGGGCTCATTCAGTCACCAGACCAGCACCCTCTCCACCCTCCTCTGGCACCCACGCCCAGCGTTTGGCTGTAAGATTTGCAATCAGTTTGCTTCAAAACCATCCCTGAGTCAAGATCGCCATGGTTAATCCACGGCTTTCCCAAGACTGCCAATCTAAATGTCACGTGAAGAGTCTGGACTTGAAGCATGGAACTCGCACTAATTTCTCATTAAGGACAGCAACTTTGCGAGAGCAGGGTGAGCTTAACCCAACCACAGATGGTATTTCCCACACAGAGAGAGCAATTAGGGTGGCAAGTGCTATCACAGGAAACACAAGGCTACCAGGGAGCCACAGGGTCCCGGGTCTGTGAGCTTTGATTGGGGGTTTGAGCTGTGTCAGGGGAAACAATGGCGTGCGGGAATGCAGAGCAACAGAGCTGTGTGTTGAAAGCGCGCTCGGTGATTTGCCCTTGGAAATTTCTACTTGGGATGCCAAGGATGTAACTGGGTCGCAGTTCTCTGCGTCCCAGTGGGCGCCCACCTCCTTCCCTTCCTGCCCTTGGCTTGACCCCTGACCACCAATCATGGCATTTATGAAAACAAACAAGACATGAATGTCAGGGGAACAGAAGATAAAAGAGATTCTGCCAAATCATGAAAACAAAAGAAAACAAATAAAAAAAAACACAACAAAAGCAAGCCCGTGTGGTGCCTGGTACGTTGGGTCGCATCCCAGCTCGCGGGACAGGAACTCTTGAAATCGGCCCTGATGCCCCAGGGTTGGGGTTTGGAATGAACCATTCTCTGTATTTTTCCAAAGATGTTTTGCGTTAAAACAGACACAGTTCCATTGGAAGTTTCCTATCCAGGAACGAGAAGGATCTGTTCACAATGTATTCCAGAACACAGGCTGGAAGAGACGAACTGCCCTGCCAAGCCCGGTATGAATAGCAATTCCACATGCAGGTGGGATGTGGGTTATTAGACCAGAATCGGCCACCTAAGGAGCCAACCCCATCAGCTTTTACATTTTAGGGGACATCTTTCTATTTTTTTTTTTTTTTTTTTTTTTGGTATCTGTTTAGAAGCAGTTTCAGAAAGTGAACCATGTTGCAGGATTAGGAGAGGTTTGCCTACGATCAAGCTGGCAGTCGCTCCTCATCAATGGACATTTGAAATTTATTAAAAAGCCCGCCATGCAACTCATGGTTCAAGGGGAGGGAGAAGAGAAATGTGAAATATAAACACAGTTTACAGTGAAACCGGGAGACAAAGTTAATCAAATGAAAACAGGCAGCTAATTAGAAAAATAATGAAACACTGAGCCTGCGATTGTGTTTCATAGTTTGGCCGACTCTGAGAGCAGAGGGAGATGGGCGTGGTGGGACACCAAGGAGCAGAAACGCGTGTTATAATCTCCTTGAGGTTGGAGCTTAAAATTACACCCCCCTTCAGCTCAGTCCCAAATTTGGCCAATTTTCCTTTCCTTTTAGCATTAAAAAAAAAAAAAAAAAAAAAGCATTAAAAGTCTTTAGCACTAGACCGTTTAATGCTTAAGTTGGGATGTTAGCCTGTGTGGTCAGTTTGAGTAAGTGGTTTTGGCTTTCCTTTGGTTTCTGATTTTTTTAAATTAAATTCATCAGAGCAACGTTGGTGAATAACGTTTTATACGTTTCAGGTGTACAGTTTTATGACACGACTCTGTGTACCCATGGTGTGCTCAGCTCCCCACGTCTGTTTCATTTTTAGCACACTTTCCTAGACTGAGCTCCATGGTCACTGTCCCCCTGCAGCTCTCGGCTGGATCGGGGCATCCACCAGGGTTGCTACCGACACCCAGCGAGCCAAGAGGGCCTTTTCTTTGGTTTCTGGTCTTTGGCTAATAGTTTTCAGAAAGCAGCAGCGAGTCTGACGTTTTGTTTGTTTTCTTTGCAGCTAGCTCCTTTCCTCGCTGGTGTGAGTGATACTGGCTCCCGCATCACCCAAGTAGCCCATGTCTCCCCCCAGGGGACTCTATCCTGGTGTCACTACCTGGTCTGTCCTCTGGGGCCAGCTGGACCTGGGTTTAGTCTGGGGTTCACAGACTTGTGTCTCTTCTCTGTTTCCGGTCCATCTGCAGCTAGATGCCTCTGCTCTGAGGGATTCTTTCCCTCGCCACTGGCCACTGCTTCGTTTTGGAGTACAGAAAGCACCACAGCCAGAGCTGACCGCTCCGACTGGACCATATTTCAGAGATGGGTATGCCACTCAAACTCTGTGCTGTAAGTGGCCAGTTTTAATGCTGCTTGCTTTTTTTTTTTTTTCTTTTTTTTTTTTACAGAGACAGAGAGAAAGTCAGAGAGAGGGATAGACAGAGACAGACAGGAACAGAGAGATGAAAAGCATCAGTCATTAGTTTTTTGTTGTGACACTTTAGTTGTTAATTGATTTCTTTATCATATGTGCCTTGACCATGGGGCTACAGCAGACTGAGTAACCCCTTGCTCAAGCCAGGGACCTTAGGTCCAAGCTGGTGAGCTTTGCTCAAACCAGATGAGCCCGCGCTCAAGCTGAAGACCTCAGGGTCTCGAACCTGTGTCCTCCGCATCCCAGTCCGACACTCTATCCACTGCACCACTGCCTGGTCAGGCTAGCACCTGCTCTTGTGTTGGGCTGTCTCTGAGCTGGCCTGGGCACAGGACTCCAGGCTTCCTCCCAGCACCCTTTTCAGAAGGTGCGCTTGTGCCTGTCTAGGCCTTTTCCTTCAAGAACAGATTATTAGAGGAAAAATTTTCCCTCCCTACTAGAACTCATGGTCCAACCTCACCGTCTTTGCCTTGGAATCCATGACTTGAACGGAGGGCTCGCTGCCCGTGATGCCATCAGGGCACTGTGCAGAGGACATGCAGAAAGTCCTTCTGTGTGCACCCTGGTTCTCGTACCCAAAGCTGGTAACGGCCTCGAAGGCTGCAAATGGGCAAACTTACGACTTTTGGTGAAGATTGACTTGATGGACGTTTGCCACAATGTACCTGACGCCTCTTTTTAAGTGAGAAAGAAACCAAGACGGAGACCCTGCCTCGGAAAGCCTGGTTGGAAAAGCGCACATCTTTGGAAATACGCAAATGACCCGTGTGGCGTGGCGACACGCTAACAAAGCCTGTTCTTTCTGGAAGTGCTGTTTCTTCCTGCTTGAGAACCATTTCAGGCCAGAAGGAGTGAAGCATATGTGCTGAACATGATCATTGCACCTCTCAGGATGACGACAGGGGCAGACAAGGCTACAAAAGTGTCATGGTGACAGAAAGTATGATAGTGTTAAATAAGAAGGGAGAGAAAAGCCCTTCCAATGCTGGGGGCATGTTAAAGGACCACAGGAACCAACAGAAAGAGCTCCCAGTGACTGAAGCTGGAGAAGGTGAGTGACAAAATAAGTAAGATATTAGATTATAACCCAAAAGTGTACAATAAACATTGGTGAGATCATTCTGACATAAATGCACCATTGAATGTAAATAAGAAAGACGAGACAGATTTTCTGGATGGAATCCCCAACAATTGGTGTGGCTACTTCTTCTCAAGTAGGTGTGCCATAACTCCCTAATCCTTAGGAATGATTGATGCTTAGTAAGCTGTTCCCCAAAGAGCATGTGAAAGGGGAGGCACCCAAGGAGGATATCAGGCCGACATCATCAGCGGTGAGCGGTGTAGACAGGGTGTACCATGACATAGGGACAGAGGGCCCTACCCTCCATTTGAGGGGCATTGGGCACCACTGGTGACCAGTCCTCTTCCTCTGTCAGGGTCCTCAACACCAAGGACAGTCTGAGAACAGTCACAGCGAAGAAGAGAGGAAGGGAACATGAAGACAGAATGTTCTGTGGTATTCTAGAGGGGACCCAGGGACAGAAGGATGGACATGAGGGAACAGCTAGTCAGGTCCAAGAAAGGGTGGCATGTGTTTAATACTAGTGCATTGATGTAGGCAGCTCAGTTGTGACTGATGCACCTTTGTTGTATGTGTGTGGGGGGTGTTAGCAATGAACAGACCGGGGCAAGGGTATGCAGCAACTCTTCCTGGTGTCTTTGTGACATTTCTACATCTAAACTTGTTCTACAATAAAACGTGGACGTGACTGTAAGAAAGTAGAGGTGGAAAGGAGCCAACTGTTCTCCAAGACGGGACTTCCTTTCTTCAGGTTTCCGTGATCCTCTCTCTCTGGTTCTGGTGACACCTATTGTCCTGTCTGCTGGGTGTCAGGGATCCCCCTGGTAGTGACCGGGGTGCCTGTGCAGTCTGAGGCAGCTCCCTCCTCCTGGTGCCCATGTCACGTGGAGGATGGTGATGGAGCGTCCGTGCCTGTCCCGGTTCTCACTTCTTCAGCTGAAGGGGCCGCCCTTTTGTGAACATCCACCCGCTGGGGGCACAGGTCCAGTGACAGAGGGCAGAGAAGAGTCTGGAGGCATAACCCAGGGCTCTCTGTATCACAGCAGACCTTTCCAGGTAACTCTCGGAAACAAGAACCATCTCTTCTTTTAACAATGACACCTTGACACTGGATGCGAGCCTCAAACCACCTCCCTACCCCTTAGAGTTGTGGTTTGCATTTTATTTCCCGTTGGCTTACAACGGGGGCCAGTGTGTTCTTTCTTTGCCACTGCGGAGAAGTTGAAGGACACAGCGTACAGCAGGGCGCATCCTGAGCGGGGAGGGACGCCAGAGACATTCTTTCTTGGACCAGGAGACTGAATGGTTCATTTCAGTCCCGATGACAGCTTTCCAGGGAACAATGGTCCCGGGGAGCTGACACGGGGCAGTAATGAGCGCGCGGGAGGACCGGTCACAGCTGCGCTGCGCAATCACCGGGAACATGGGCTCCCGCAGCCCAAATTCCATTAACACGCTGGTCAGCCACGGGCGCGTCTCGAGGGTGCGCACTGCCCGGCCTGCGGCTGGGAATGAAGGCCGTCCTCAGGGACACGCGTCCCTTTCTCTCAGGGAGAGGCTTCATTATTCAGGCATTGTGATCCTCTCCCTGTATTTGTGTAAAGATTAAATTGCACATGATGTGCGGTGTCACTGCTCCTGTGACTGTCATAGGTCGGCGACCTTCATGCCAGCCAGATAATAGATACACCGCCTGCGGCTCGAGCCAACGCCGCCCCTGCACAGCTCACCACGTCCCCCCATTGTTACAAGTCTAAAGCAATTAAATAAAAATACAGGATTGGGCCTCTCAAGGACCCCTGAACATTGCGTAGGGACCCGCATGGGGCCGCACTGCCCCGCGGAGGTGCAGGCGCGCCCTTACCTGGTAGGAAGCCCAGACCGGAGGTGCGGACTAGGAGCCGGGTGGTGGGGCACACGGAGCACATGGAAGAAGATCTAGGAGATGAACCCTCACGCTGTGGCCTCAAGAAACGCACTCTCCCTGAGCCTGAGGCTTCCCGCCCAGACCACCCTCTCCCCCATGAACCCCGCATCTGCTCCGTCTCTGCTTTGCTCCAACCCGCCCTCTCTGTCGCGCCTACATTTAATTAATATTTGGTGCCTGACCTGTGGTGGCGCAGTGGGATAAAGCGTCGATCTGGAACACTGAGGTTGCTGGTTCGAAACCCTGGGCTTGCCTGGTCAAGACATATATGGGAGTTGATGCTTCCTGCGCCTCCTCCTTCTCTCTCTCTCTCTCTCTCTCGCCTCCTTGAAAATTCAATAAATAAAGTCTTTAAAAATTATTTTAAAAAATTAATATTTGGTAAACCCACCCAAGGAACACAATAAGAAAATTATTCTGCATCGTTCCATCTTCTTCATGGTTTCTCCAAAGGTAAGAATTTCTTCAGCATTTAATACTTAGGAAGGATGTAATTTATTATGACATAGTAGTTACCTGGGAAGTGTATTTTAAAATTAACATTTAGATAAAATATCTAACTCAGAGAAAATGGCAGAGACATTCCTGGTTATAGGCCATTTCTGTTAGGCCAAGAAAATCTTCAGTTTCCCAAGGTTTCCTCCCAGCCACCTTTTTCCTGCTTCTGGCTAAAAAGAAGAGCAGCTTCCTGGCTGACCTTCTTGTTTTTCTTGGCTGACCTAGAATTCTGTCTTCCTCAAACCCATACCAGCCAATTTCTGGGCTCTCCATGCAGGAGATCGACCCCCAGGGGACAGTCAGAACTACTCAGGGTTTAGCAGTGCCCTCCGCACCATCAGGACCCCACCCTCCTGCTGCATTGGTTACCATCTGTGGCACAGCCTTCAGACCAGAAGTCCCTGCTCCTACTCCAGCCTCTGTGTCCCCAGCCGTTAATATGCTTCACACTACTGAGCTATACAACTAAAAAATTAATACAATGGTAAGTTCATGGGTTTTTTGTTTTTGCTTCTTTTTTTTTTCTTTCTTTTTTTTTTTGCACAAGTTCTTGATCAGATGTTGATGACCAAGGGTATTAAACAACCATGGCACTTGTGGCATAACAACCTGGGCTAATTGTTCATTTATTCATTCAGCAGGTGTTTGGTGTTTGCGAAGGGACAGCCAGGGTAGGGCCCCATGGGCCAGTGTAAGGGTACCATTTTCAACAAAACAAGCCTTGCTCCTCTATATTTGAGAACTTCCAGCCCAGTAAAGAGGTAGAGGTTGATCTCATCATCACCCAAGCATCTGATTATGATTGCCATAAATGCTACTTAGGGTCAGGAGCTGAGTACCTGCTGGGACTATGGTAGGCCAGCCTTTGGACAGAGGTTGGCAGAGCTGCTGGGAGGAAGAGAAAGCATGGGAGTGGAGGTGTTATGGCAGGAGGGCCCCAGATGGAGGGGTCTGCGTGAGAAAAGTGATTCAGGGGGAGGGGACATGGAGCTCTTGGCGTGGGTCAGTCCAGAGTCCCCCCTGGAAGTTGAAACATGCAACGGGATAAAGTTTGGTGGGCTGAACAGGGCCTCTCCCCAGGGGTTTCCACCTGTCGATAATGTGGGCTCGCACTCTATTACCGGTGGAAGCCACTGAAGGTTCTTAAATGGATGGATCATTGGTGTCCCCTCAAAATTCACAGATGGAAGCCCAAGCCCCAGCATGATGGTATTAGGAGGTGGGGTCTTTGGGAGGTGACTAGGTCATGAGGATGGAGCCCCCAGCATCAGTGCTCTGATGACCAGTTCAGATCTCTAGGCTCAGGGAAGCTTGGAAGATTCTTCTGGAGCGGTGGGTGACTGCTGGTTGGGGGAGATGCCTCATACAAAAATATATACCTCAAAGAAGCATTATCATCTGCAAGCAAAGCTCTGTGAGAGCTAAAAACTGATTTTTGCTTCACAATGGCCCCTAATTCTCAGCTCAATTACAAAATTTCTTTTTATTTAAATAACACCCATCTGTTCGTTTCTCTATAAGGTTGAGATTGTTTTCTCTATAACACACTTCCATGACCATGCATTTCCCTCTCAATAACGTCGTGTTTTCACCATCTACAGTTTGTAAGGACTAACAAGGGAGAGGTTCATTTCTTTGTCCTGGTGAAGGGCCCTGCCTCGGGACCTTCTTCCCTGGTGACTTTCCTGAGGGTTGGCCTGGTGTGGCCACCCCAGAAGAATGGCCATTCTCTCTCCAGGCTGTCTGAGACACACTGTTGATGGTTTGCAGCCCCACGGGAAGAAGGTGTGAGGGACATGCAGACCAGAGTCAGCAATGTCCACACTCACTGCCCTGGACTACTGCTGACAAAGCCATCATGGGGGAGGAAGAGGCTGTGGGCTCCCTGACCCAGGTGCCTGCTTTGCTTTGAAATGAGAAGGTGGCTGTCCATGGCCGGTGAGCCTCCGTTTGGACATGGAACCTTCCCCTCTGCCCCTATTTCTGTCTTTCCTTGGTTGTTTTCTCTTCAGTTGCTCAGGGGGGACAAGCCCGGGGATCAGCAGCATGCTAGCTTTGGGCTGAAGCATCTTTGCTGTGGACATCTTTGCTGCAGACAGTTTCACCGCCTCACTAAGGGGTTCTAAGTTCATTTTTTAAAAGAAGATAAAATGACTGGTCGACAGGGTTTTGTTTGGTGGCTGGTTTCATCGCTTGTTTGGTTTCATTTCTCCATTGGAAAATTTCTCGTTCTTCCTGTTTTTTGCAATACATGTAAAACTCAGCTCGTGCAGCGACAAGCAGGCATGGTGGGGGCTGTAATGTACTTGGCATTTCTTTCAGATGAGATGGTTTGCCCCAAGAGTTGGTCTTTGATTTTGTAATATGCACACTTGGAAGGTAAAGAGAGACTAAGCCCCACGCCCCGAGTCCCAGAGGTGAATGCACATTTCCTGCTGGTGAAAGTGCTTGTGTATCATCCACAGAGTAAAACCAGGCATGTGCTCAACACTGAGTGAATCCACATACGTCTAAAATGCATTCAAATAGTTTGTATTTTGCAATAAAGCCTTTTCCACTTTATGCCCTTTTGAATGTCCCTCTTTTAGTTTTTGTGATTTTTCTCTCTTTTTATGGCAAAATCGCCCTTTAGGACATATAGTTCGGCTGTGGCAAAAATGCTCACAGTGAGTACCAGCCTCGTGGCAATGGTGCTCAGCACAAAACACCGGCGGGGCCATGCGGGCAGGCAGCAAGCCTTTGCGTGTTTGTGCCCCGCACGCTGGGCAACTGTCCCTTTGTAGCTTCTCTGTCGGGGGTCCCCATGCCCCTGCCTGGACCTTGGTTCGCCCACAGGGACTCCCTGCCCGAATGTCTTTCATGCACAGGCAACGCAGCGTCTTACGGGCAGAAGACGCCAAAGTCTGGCACAAATTTGATTCTCTCCCCAGACCCGATGCTTATTTTTTACATCCATGGCATTCCTGTGAAGTTGATGGGTTGACACCCTCCCCTCCACATGCTGCCTGGGACTTCGTTTGGCTTGGCTCCCAGCTGATAAACTCAGCAGGCCAGTGTCCCGGGTTCACCTTGGCTGGACACTTTGTCTAAGCCCTCAGAAACTACCACACTTCCCCAGCCCAGTGCCAGCACAAGCACCCTGAAAACGCACCCACTCCAGGCCAGGTGGCCACTTCTCTTGAGTCTTTTCATGTTGACAATTTTAAATGATAAGCAAATTTTCCAAAACATTCTTTTAAAAGCCTGTCATTTGTCATTGTTGACACAGTTGAGCCCAGCACCACCTAGGAAATGTCATTTTGGAAAGGAGGAATGAGAGGGACCGATCAGATGGGAGGCGGTGGCAGTGGACTTCCCTGTGACATCAGACCACCCCCTACCGCGGTCTGAGTGCACTGTGCTCCAGGGGCCAGGCTGCCTCCCATGGGACTCTCAGACAACCCCTCAATACCCCCTACCCTGTGATGAGGGGAAGCCTGCTGTCCTCAATGTTACAGAAATTGCTGCCCCCCAACCCCCTGCCCGGAACATCTGGTAACACAAACTTATTGCTCACATCGTGACTAAAAACAGTTAAAAATGAACAGAAGTTGTCAAGGAACATTCAGTTCATTTTTGCCAGTCTGTTTCCCTCAGCAAGGTTAAACATAGTGGTCAGAATAAACAGATTCAGTTCATGGCTTTGTTATAATTAATGACCATGTGGACGCATGTTACAGACGACTTGTAGGGTTTCTTTAGTAAGATCCAGTCAAACTTGACCGGAAAGCTTTTAGTGATAATGCTTGCTGTATGTGTC
This sequence comes from Saccopteryx leptura, assembly GCF_036850995.1. Lineage (NCBI taxonomy): Eukaryota > Metazoa > Chordata > Mammalia > Chiroptera > Emballonuridae > Saccopteryx > Saccopteryx leptura. The sequence goes on along the minus strand of NC_089513.1, from coordinate 1,496,848 downwards.
TCTGAGTGAATATGTTTGTGTTTGTGCATCTGTGTGTGCATGTGTGTGCATGTGTGTATATCTATGTCTCCGTGCAACTGTGTGTGCATGCATGTGTGCATGTGTGTGTATCTGTGTCTCTGCGCACCTGTGTGTGTGCATATGCATGCATGTGATTATGTCTCTATTTGCATCTCTCTGTGTGTGCATGTATGTGAATATGTGTGTCTATGTGTGCATATGCGTGTCCCTGTGTCTGTGTACATCTCTGTGTGTGTGCATGCATGTGTGTGTGCATGTGTGTGTATCTCTGTCTTTGCACATCTGTGTGTGCATGTGCATGCATTTGTGTCTCTATGTGCATCTGTGTGTGTGCATGCATGTGTGTGAATCTGTGTGTCTGTGTGTATATTTGTCTATGTGTGCTTCTATGTGTCCCTGTGTCTGTATGAGTCTGCATGTGTGTGCGTGCATGTGTGTGTGTGTGTGTGTGTGTATGAGAGCGCTGACTGCCAAGCCCACGCATCTGTCTCTGTCTCTGGTCCCCGATCCTCTCCCGTCCCCATCCTCAGGAACCTGTATCTCTATGATTTCTGTATTCTGACTTTATTACAATTTGTCATCTGGCACAAAGTCAAACCTGATAAATTAAAGACCCCAAAAAATAGAAAGCGGAGATGTGGCTAGTTGCGTTTTTTTCCCTTCATGTACTACAATTAGCAAATAGATGACTATTTCCTCATTGTTCCTACTATTAAAAAAGAAAATCCAGGACACAGACACTCGGAGGATTTCCGTTAATCAGTAGTATCCATCTGCAGGCTTTGTTGACCAGCCCACGTGGTCCGCCCCCACCGAGCATGTCTATCGTGGCTCCTGAAAGCCCAGCAGCCCATAGGTCAGAGAACAGGGTTTTGATGGATTATGGGATTGTAACTGTCCCTGCCAGTTGACAGCTTTTATTGGCTGGGAGGATGAGCCTGTAGCCCTTTATATAATTATTGTATTAAAGGCACGGTGCCCCTGTGTTGCTGGCACTTGTTCAGGGATCAATGTGAAGATAATTTCAAAAATGAATAGTAAGTATTGATCGTCCCACGGTGGAGCCTTATCAGCAGCAGGGGCCGGGGACTGCAGATTATAACTTCAATGTCATTTATGATGATTTGATACGTATGGCCGAGGAGCAATTTAAACAAAGGGCTGATTTAATTCACAGTGGATTTTTGTCGTGTGATGGGTAATACATCACAATCTATGTAATTTTTAGAAATGAACACATGTTGGCAGTAGTTCAGGGCAGTTCCTGAGAGAGCTGGGAATGACCGGGGAGGGGACGGCCAGCCGAGGGCCCTTCTGAATGATTGGGCTCTGCTCGGTTCTGGCATTCACATGACCTTGGGGTCCCTGCCGGCAGCTGCCGGTTAATTTTCTTCACTGAGGACACAGTTTAACTTTCTATCTGTCTGCCAATTACCTGACATTTTCAACTTATCACCTTCTATTTTTTAATGATTGGAGGCACATCCACATTTTGACATTTTTTCTTTTCTTTTCTTTTTTTTTTTTTTACAAGGTTTCATTTTCTTCATGGCTGAGGCATCCCCGCCAGCCTGTTATGGTAAACCCTCCCCTCTCTAAAATAATAATAATCTCCCGTTAGCTAACCTCACGAAGAAACAATCCAGCTGATTTCTAATGTCTGTTTCCAGTACTACCTTGGTTAGAGATTGTCGTCGGCATCCGAATTTCAACCGTGGTGCGCGGGGACGCTCCAGTGCCCTCTTAGGGAAATGGCACTGACAGCTGCTTGTTTGAAGAGGGTTTTAGTCTTTAAAAACAAGTCATTTTCAAGTAAGTCATCCCAGGGATATCAGCACCACGTGAGCACAATTGATGAAGGCCCTGGAAAACGAGAGAAATTGGAGCCGCCGCCTTGAATGATAACTTGTTGATTTTGGTTATAGTCCTGATCACAGGAAGAGTGTCTTCCACAGTCCCTCCCTTGCAGAAGCAGGAACAGAGGTGTTGCCCTGGGCGACTGGAGGCAGAGCCCTTGGAAAGAGTATTAAAGGATCAGAAGCCAAAAATAGCATCCAGGCTGGGTCTGCAAAGAAGCCGGGGTTCCAGAGCCTCGCAGACATTTCCTACATGAGGTGGATTGGGGGACGGCCAATACACCCCACCACCACCTAGTCCGATCCCTCTGCTCACAGATGCTCCCCTGTCTGAGCAGCACTTAGGATGACCCAGGGCACCTGGGCTGCAGCTAAATTAAGCAATTTCCTATTCAAGGTCAACCTTTACAGTCCATGACTCAGACTCCCAAAGCGAAGTGCCTGTGGGTTGAGTCCTCAGCTTAGGGCGTGGATTTACCACCTAGATCCTGCAAAGCCCAGTGCCAGCGCAAGCACCCTGAAAACACACCCACTCCAGGCCAGGTGGCTGCTTCTCTTGAGTCTTTTCATGTTGACAATTTTAAATGATAAGCAAATTTTCCAAAACATTCTTTTAAAAGCCTGTCATTTGTCATTGTTGACAGAGTTGAGCCCCAAGAGCTTGGGGGCCCCAGATTCAGAGCACCCACAGTTCAGAAAATTCCTGCATGGCTCTGTCTTTTGAATTTTTATCTTTTTTTTCACATTGTAAATCTCTATTTACTGAAAGTAGTCACGAGGTCCCAAACTTTCCCTTCACATGTGGTAAAAACCTTCTGTTTTGTATTACGTTATTCACCCACATCGTAGTTTTCAAGATTCGACCTTCGCCCCGTCAGTGTCAGTCAGCAGATTCACGTTCCTTGTCCACCCAGCATTTAGTCTCTTTTCCAAAGCAGGGTGGTGAGTCCTGGTTACCACACAGGGCCCTCCACCCCCCATTGTCTCCTCCACCTCTGAGCCCCTTTAGGCTGTCTCCCTCTTTCCCTTCATTGCAGCTGCCCCTTACCTCGTGGAGAACACTTTTGCTGTCTCTGAACAGCCTTCTGCTCTGTCTCTAGACTGCATTCCAGCTTGACCTGTGGTGGCGCAGTGGATCAACTGTCCATCTGGAACGCTGAGGTCTCCGGTTCAAAACCTGGGCTTGCCTGGTCAAGGCACATATGGGAGTTGATGCTTCCAGCTCCTCCTCACCTTCTCTCTCTCTCTCTCTCTCTCTAAAAATAAATAAATAAACCTAAAAAAATTTTTTTTTAAATTTAGAATGCATCCTAAAAAGTCCTACTGCACCCAACCCCATGCCACTACCACCAGGTCACTTGTAAAGGGTTCTGAAGTGATCCCTGCAGTCTTTGGGACTGCCGATGCATTCCAATCATGTACAGAGATTTTTCTCTTGCTCTGTAACCTTTGCTAAACTGGCTCATCATGGTCAAACTCCCTTCCCAGAGCTCAACCCGTTCCGACCCATGTGAGCCAAGAGCAGGTCCTCTGTGCCCGTCTCCTCTGAGCAACGTTCCAGGACCATGATGCTTCTTCACACATAGCCAGCAGGACCTCCAGGTCTGAGTATGGACTTATGGTCTAGACTTTGGCTTTTCATCATAAAGACGCTGAAATAAATGTACCTCAATGAACATTTTCCAAGTCTCCACATGTTGGGTGGGATGCAAAATCTGGGCGCCACAGGGACAAGCTCAGGTCTCATCTGTGGAGCGTCCCACACAGAACAGAACGTGGGAGGCATGATTCCACCACGATCAACATGCACAAAGAAAAGTACTGCCCCTCAGATACAGGTCACTGTGGACAGCATTTAAGTCCAGCTACGGTGGCCAGGTCGGGCTGCTCAGAGGAAGAGTTCATTAGGTGGACAGAGGCAAAGGTCCTGAATCCAGGGAGAGCAGTGTAAAGAGAGGTGGAGTCCCCTTCTCCACGTCCTTGCCAGCACTTGTAGATGGCCGTCTGTTAAACGACAGCCACTCTGACAGACGGGAGGTGGTGTCTCACTGTGGTTTCGGTTTGCTTTTCCCTGATTATTAGTGATGTCGAGCACCTTTGTGCACTGTTGGCAGAATTGTGAGCTCATGCAGACACTATGAAAAACCATGTGGAGTTTCCTCAAAAATAAAAAATAAGACAATCACATGATCCAGCAGTTTCACCTCTGAACATTTACCTGAAGAACACAAAAGTGCTAATTTGAGAAGACAGATGTGTCCCTTTGTTCTCTGCTGCATTGTTTACAATAGCCAAGGCATGGCAGTAACCTCGATGTCCACAATAGACACTTTGCTACAATATACACCCTGGAATATTATGCAGCCATGAAAAAGGACGGAATGTTGCCATTCATGACAACCTCGATGGACCTAGTGGGTATTAAGCTCAGCGAAATAAGTCAGACAAAGAAAAAATGTCATAGGATTGTATGGATGAGTAGAATCTTTTTTTCTTTTTGTATTTTTCTGAAGTGAGAAGTGGGGAGGCAGAGAGACAGACTCCCACATGTGCCCAACCTGGATCCACCCGGCATGCCCACCAGGGGCGATGCTCTGCCCATCTGGGGTGTTGCTCCATTGCAACCGGAGCCATTCTAGCCCCTGAGGTGGAGGCCATGGAGCCATCCTCAGCACCTGGGCCAACTTTGCTCTAGTGGAGCCTTGGCTGTGGGAGGGGAAGAGAGAAACAGAGAGAAAGGAGAAGGGGAAGGATGGAGAAGCAGATGGGTGCTCCTGTGTGCCCTGACCGGGAATTGAACCTGGGACTTCCACATGCCAGGCTGATGCTCTGCTGCTGAGCTAGCCGGCCAGGGATTATGTGTAGAATCTTGAAAACAGAAACAGACTCATAGACCCAGAGAACACAGAGATGGCTGCTGCAGGGCAGAAAGGTAGGGAACATGTGGAAAAGTGAAGGAATTAAGAAGTACAAGCTTCTGGCTGTAAAGCAAGAAGAAACACAGTCAGTGTCAGCATAACAGCCTTGCATGGTGTTACACCAGATGTGTTGTGGTGATTGCAGGGTACACTATCTGGGTGCTGAGTCACAATGTTGTGTTACTATAACATTGTATGCCAACTATAGCTTAATATCATACAGTATCGTCATATCAGACTAATGCAATATCGGAGCTAATGTAGGAATGGGAACAGAATATGTGCGATGGCAAAACAAACTTGGGGGAGAGGGAGAAAGTCTGGGGACGGAGGGCTGGGAGGCCCGGAGAGTCAGAAACGGCACCAGCACATGCGAAAATTGGCGGGAATCATTTTCAGAAGCCAGGGTGATTTTTTAATCCCACTGTGTCCATATTCCATCATTTGGATGAATTATCCATTTAATCGCCTCCTCGGCAATCATTTTGGAAAGTTATACCAATAAAATACGATAGTCTTTAAATTTCCCCCAATTTAAGGCCTCATTACCTCCAGTAATAAGGATACAGTTCCATTCATAGCACCGTACTGTACTTAAGAGCCAGAACACATTTAATGAGGAAAACGCCTTCCAAACCACGAGTTCCCTAACGTTCCCAGTGTTTCATGTCTAACGTTAGTGGCAATGAGAAGGGGACCCTCACTGACTTTTCAACCTGGAGGCGGTGTTCCCTCTAAAATTAAAAATGTCAATCCCATGAGTAAACCCACGTTGTACCTTTTTTTTAAATGTGTGATTCATTTCGGTTTCCTTGATTTTCTCTATGTTCCTGAGAATAATACTGTCCTGCGAGAACATGTCACAGAAAGAGATACAACCCGAAGGATTGATGTCATGTGGACATGTTTCATAATTAAATCTCAAAGCATGACCGCAAGAAGTAAAAGGTCTGAGTCGTGCCAATGGCTTGGGCGATATTCATAACCATCCCATTTGCACTACCATTCACAATGTAAATTGTTGCGCTTTCTCTTATCTCTGCCATGAGATTGTGAAAGGGACCTTGTCCTGTTACTGTGGCTGTTGTTCATGACGGATGTGGTTCCCACTACTGAACACTTCCCAATGGAAAGCAGGCATGGTGACAACAATCTCCCTCGGCCACCTCGTCTGATGTCTCTTCACCCGCTGAGATAGTGGCTTGAGCCTCTGCTGCTTCTCAGATGAGAAAACAGGGTGTTGAGGACAGCAGCTTCCCTGGCCGTACCGCCCCAGGGTTTGGGCACGGGCCCATCTCAGATCAGCCAGACGCCAGAGGCCGTGTCTCGGAATGAACCAGAGCCCGTCAAAGGCCTTGTTTATCCCCTAAGGGATGATAAATGGAACAATTTTAGGAAAATGAGCATTTATCTGATCTTTGGAGACCTTGAACGAAGGATATTTCATTGTGTGTTTCCATCCTCTCATCTGAAAACAGCAGCTCTTGTAGCTGGGAGGAGGAACAATGAAGTTCTACCTTGTGTTTGAACAAGCGGGTTGGACACAGACCCTCCCACGTCCCGTTCTGGGTCTCGTCAGTGATTTACTGGGCCGTTGGTGCCCCAGTTCCTTAAATGAAACACTTGTTAAGCAAATACTGGCTGAGCTTCTCTGGTCCCCCAGGTCCCTGCCCCTGGAGCCCTCCCACCCACAGCCGCAGCCAGCAGCCAGCTCTCCTGAGCACCAGGGACTGACTTCCAGATCAAACACTGAGGGGTCTACCCCTTCTTGTTCCTGCTGCTCACCCCCTCCACACCCGCTCCCCTCCACCTTCTTGCCTCCCACAAGGGGACCCTTTTCCATGATGCTGAGATACTGGGCGGTCCTGGGCCCGAGCAGGCTCCCTGTGACCGAACTCGCCTGGCCTTGTCCCCTCACACCCTCTGCAACGCTCCTCCCTACTCTGTCCCTCCTGGCTAGGTCTGTGTGTGTGGCTGGTGGACACCAGTCTTTATGAACAAAGGATAACTGATGCTCAACTCCTTCCACTTTTATTCAGCAAACTCCCTCCTCCTGCAAGTTCAACGACAGCCATTGCATCAGGGTAACACCTCTCCGCCCCCCCCCACACACACACACAGAGGCCCACCCGGTTTCCTTCAAGATGTCCACTAAGCAGTCATTTTCTAGTTTGGGAAGACGCATAAACAATTCTTGTAAATGGCAACAGGTTCTCTCAGGAGAGGTCGCAGAGCAGGTGGTCTGCTGCCACCCTTGGGCCATGAGCTCCACACAATGAAAAGACCCCCGTGCCTGCTTTGGGTGTAAGCGTTCACCAGTATGGATGTGGGGTACCGAGGCTCAAGACGCTGTCACCCAGAGAGCAGAGGTGGAGATGACACCGGGCCCTCCCTGCGCCTGCGGCGAGAGCACCCGTGTGCGTGCAGGCACGCTGTTCCTGCTCGTCTGTGTTAGTGGAAGGGGTCAGAGATGCAGATCAATCAATGTATCTGACTATTCTAAAATAATTACTATTGATCCTTCCAAAGACTGGAATTCTTGCCTTTATATTTGAATATCGATATATATGACACCCTGGCAATCCAGAGTCTTTGAAGTAAAGTGGTACTGACACATTCTAAAAATACCCATCTTCAGTCACGAGCGAAGGCTCTGGCTTCCCTCCTCTTCTCCTTCCTCTCTCCCCTCTGCCCAGTAGAAGGGGCCACCTCTTGGAGAAAGCACTGGAACTTTATTGTTAGGGCTCCTGCCAGAAACTCATGGCTCATCCAAATGGGACACTGTGTGGGGTTTTCATAAGGAACTGTTCTCACAGGTATGGGTGGCCTTAGAGGGGACAAGGCTAGCTGGAACGAGTGTGGTCAGCTCTTCTAGGACGGCAAAGTTCCGCACAGGAGGAATGGACAGGGACCCACAAAGAGAGGGACGGGGACAGTCAGCCTACAGGAGCAGCTGTGTCCAGTGAAGGGTTCAGCTGCCTCATTTTCCACAACAGGAGGGAGCTGAGGAACAAGGACCTTGATGTCACCGTCCTCAACTCCTGGGGTCCCGTCTGCTGAATCCCAGTAGTGGACTAGTTAGTCCGCTCATGAAGCCCATCCGGTCAGCCTCTCTGGGCCCAGCGGAGAGGGGGAGGAGCAGAGTGGGAATCCGCTGTTACTGATAATTCTCGGAGACATTTTGGGGCTTCCATGAGACCCGAGATACAGACGCTTACAACTCACCCCATAAAGGAGAACGCCATGCACCCATGTTATTGGACCCGATGATGATAATGATGTGGCCACATGATGGAAGCACAGACCAGGTTGACGTGTCTTCGTGGGAAGGACGGTGGGCCACTTAATGGTGAGAGTGAACTTTTAGATGGAAGACCGCATGGTGGTGCTTCCACCCTAGGTTATTAGGGGACACTCACTCTAGGGACCGCACTAAAGAGACCCCGGTAGGGTGATTGAAGGAAGCAGGAAGTGACAAGACTAGGAAGGGTGTGCTATGCCTGTAAATGATGTTTTGTAGGCAAGAAGGAAGTCCCGAGGTCTTCGGGCAAGAAGACAGTCTTCTCCCTTTAGGAGGGACTGCCCGGCAATGATGTGACAGGATGGGCTTAAAGGGAGGGACGGTGGTGTTTTCAGAAGAGAAAAACAAGACCCTATGTCACAGTATCACGGCAAGAGATGTTTCCAAAGAGAGATGGCAGAATTTGGTGACCAGTGAGCAGCGGATTTCAACGTGAAGGAAAGAAGACAGGAACAACCCAGTGTTCTTATTGATCGATCGTTAACCAGTAACAAAGAGGGGGAGAGAACAGGGTTAGGAAAATCCCTGAGGGAGATATACATGAGCTTTCATTTCTTAGTGTCTGATTATACAAATTAACACCCATTTCCAATGATACATATATATGTATAAAAAAGCAGAAACAGAAATTTTCTAAATGACCATAAATGACTCTACCCATAGCTTCGGTAAGAAGTATTATGGATTTGTTGCAGGTATAATTTCCTATTTTGAAACAACATAACCCAATGCCAGTCACCTAGAAAGGGCCAAATGAAGATAGGTGGCATGAATAAATGTTCTTTGCAAAAATTTAAACATATATATATACACATAAACAATCTAAATATGTATGATATATATGTACTGAATTGCAACCTAGATAGATAGTAAACTTTTGTCATACCACTCAGTAGCCTCATGTATATTTATTTAATTATCCCATAACATCCCACAGTATGTGTTTACTATAATTTTTTTTTATTTTATTTATTCATTTTTAGAGAGGAGAGAGAGACAGCCAGAGAGAGAGAAGGGGGAGGAGCTGGAAGCATCAACTCCCATATGTGCCTTGACCAGGCAAGCCCAGGGTTTCGAACCGGCGAGCTCAGCATTTCCAGGTCGACGCTTTATCCACTGTGCCACCACAGGTCAGGCGTTTACCATAATTTTTAACCATTCTTGGTTCTTGGAGCTTTTAAGTTATTTATCATTCTTATCATTACGAATATGATCAGTGCTGTGGGCGGACACTGTGGCACGCCCGTGCTGTTTTGTTCAGTAGACACTGAAGTTGGTTGGCATACACATGGACCTTTAGCATGTGGACATTGACCTTTGGTGTGCAGACGTCTCCCTGGGTAAAGGCTGTCTGTCTAGCAAGTAGTGAGAAATGTTGAAATCGTGAACCCATGCTTTATTTTTCTAATTATCCCTTCTCTGTCACTTTTTAAAATCAAACCCAGAAAAGGGCTGACACGCAGCCCGTGGTGGGTAGACAAATGCAGAGAGGAGCAGCGCCTGGCACTGAAGAAGGGCCCTGTGGGCAAGGAGGAGCCGGAGAAGCAGGTGCCCAAGGCTGATATGGAAAGCCACTTGACAAGATGGCTTTGCCTTCTTGGTGAACCGTTGGACTCTGGTGTTTCCTTTCCCTGTCAGAACAAGGTCTGAGCTGAAAATGTTGGCTTGAATTTCAGGGTGTCGGTGCTGGTCAGAGCCAGAGCCTGGGTGGCACTGCCCCTTAAGAAGGTACAGGATGAGAAGGAAGGAGCCTTCAGGGTGAAACTGGGGGGCAGTGTGGGAGACCGGGATGGGACAGAAGCCAGGGAACCAAAGCCTTGGGATTAAGCATTGTCAGCGTTAGAACATTACCTACAAGACTTTTTCCCCCCAAAGACTTGTTTAATACCATCAGAGGCATTGATTTCCAAAAAACAGCACTTGGGGAAGACGTACTTGAGTCCCGTTCCCTCCCATCTGTCGACATTCTTCAGAACGCAGTGTCCAGAGCAGAGCACTGCACATCACGGGGTGCTGGAGCCCCACACAGTGGAGGGTCTGGAGAAGGAAGGGGACGCCCACTGCCTGAGTTTGAGGAGGAGTCAGGTTGAGACGGCAGGCACGTCCCCTCCCTTGTTACTTTAAATCTAAGTGACAGCGAGCTTGGGGCAGCTCTGGAGACAGTATTTCCTGCTGCCACGCCTGAATGAGCTAATTGCGCCTTATGTGCCCACTTCACAAAGAATGTGCATTCTCTCTGTGAACGGGGCTGTGATTTACTCATTTTCCTTCTTATGACGTGCTATGGGCATTCTCTAGCAACCTCCCTGTGAATCACACGGCTGTGGAGACCGGTCCTGACATCACAACGCAGGTGGTTCAGATGGTAGGATGGGGACCCAATGGAACACATTTAAAATGTCCAGGGCAGCCCCTTCCAGGAGGCTCTGGACACACCCTGCCCAAGGGTTCCCGGTGGCATTGCTCCAGTGCAGATAAAAGGTGATGCAATGTAGCAGGAGGCACTTAGAAAAGATTGCTGGGAGATGCCATACAAAACTAAATTAATAAAGGAAACTTAATTATCTTGCCTCCAGCCTTTCTGGTCAGTCTCCTAATTGAACAGACACAACTCAGCATTTTTATAAAGGAGGACTCCAGACACAGAATGGATCCCTCCTTCACCATCTATCCAGAAACGTACTGGCCATTTTTTCTCCTTTTCCTTTAGATTTAGAAAGAGTATTATTACCCCACCTTCATTAAAATATAACTATCTCTGTTCCTTCCTTTTTTTCTAAGGCAGCAATTTTGACCTTTATTTTAACCTAAAGAAACAAGAACAAAGACATTTTTAAAGAGATACATGATACAGCGTAACGTCCTTCCATGCCTATAAAGATGCCGCAGATGGTCTGCGATGTGGCCCCCCGGATTCCATCTGCAAACACACCCCATATGCATGCATCATAATAGAGAAAAGGAGGAAACATTCTTTAGGTCAGGGGTGACAACGTCATCAAGGTACTGAGCGCGTGATTAAAGTCATTTCTGGAGGACACGTGCGCGTGAGAAAGGGTGACCAGGAGGGGGGACCACGTCTGTGAGAACTGCCAATCCACTATCTCGTAGTATGTTCAGACTGTCTCAAGCCTTGTACGTGGGAAGGGAAGAGACCCCATAGAAGTTGCCTGTTGCTCGTTTGTCTGTCTTGCCTTGACTGCTTTGTTCAACTTTAGATCCACGTTGGTAGCCTGTTGGGTTTTTTAACCACATTGCTTGCAAGCGGAAGGAAGCGAAGCCGATTTATTGGGCAGCCTCTTTTTCCCTCCTCAGCTCCCTGTGTGTTCCCGGTGACGACAGGTGGGTGCAGGTGGATGGTGGTCCGGTTTTATAGTTTTATGTTGGAAGGGTCCATGGCAAGCCGAGGGTCCAGGGGAACATTCTGGAATGAGCCATTGAATGAGCCGAGGGTCCAGGCTCAGAAACTCTGAGGGTTGGGGTGGGGTGCCCATTTCTGTCCACCATCCTCTGAGTGACGCAGCCGGGACCACATGCCCTCCATCGCCCCACCGTCCCTGACTTTTTACTCTTAGTCCAACGTATGGTCTTTCATTCTTGAGTTATGACGGAAGCCATGACAAAGGATGTTGGGAGACTTGGCGATGATGGAGAAAGAGGGGGTGGAGGCGAAGCTTAGGCCCAGGAAATGCGTAGACCTCTTAATTAGCCAGCTTAATAACAGAAAGACTGCGGTATAGATTGATGCATTGATCAGGCACAGAACCCCCTGGTTTCGGTGGTTGGAGAAGGTTTATTAAGAAGACTTCCACCAAACCCAGCCCTCTGTTTTTTTTTAAGCTTCATGCTGCTTCTGAATTCTGTCACTCACTTGTTATTAATGTGTCCATATGGGTAAGACAGTGTGTGGAGACAGTTCATAGAACAATAATCCGTTAGATAATATTGCTCTAGGACTGCTGTGTTGTGTGAGACAATTGTGTCAGTCTTGAGGCGATATATATATATATATATGGCTGTGAAAATCAAAATAGAAAAATACAGCAGAATTTACTTATCTTTTTTTTAGTAATGCATGAAAAAGTCATTCTTGTCAAGCTCAGTGCCAGATGCTGACCGTTTTGTCTTAAATAAACAACAAGGTGTAGGTAGATAACGCACCCTGGCTGTAGTTTTACAGGCTGACTGCACACCTTGCTTGTGGCTATGTGAGCCCCTGTGGGCATGTTTTAGGGTAGTTAGCATACGCGCCTGCCGGTCACCAGACGCTACTCAGCGACAGCCCTCCAACGCAGCATTTATCTGTCTGCAGACCTGCCTCTGTGCTTTGCCGTGTCATTATTAGCTCAGGGGGAAGCATTCAAACCAATGCAATTTGCTCAATATTGGTCAGTTTGACTCCTGACCCTGGTCCCTCAGCAGCGTATCCTTGGCAACCCTCGCCGTGTGTTCAGTCAGGATGTGTGCATTGGTCTCATCTGTGACAGCTTGCTGAAGCCCCTGCACATCGCCTGGTCTTTTCACACAGAATCAGAAATCCAATAATATCCTATATTCTGATCAGACTGCGAGGAACACCAAGCTAAGGCCACAACTGTGGGAGGTGGTTTTCAGGGGTGGGGGTGGGGGGAACAAGAGCCCCAGACCCTTGAAGGTAGCTTCTTGAATGCATCATGATGAAATGGGAGTTATTTTCTTTGTTGTTTCATTTTGGAGTGGGGGCAGGAGAGGGAGGAGGGAAACGACGAGTTAGAGAATGTTCTATCATCTGCTTGTGAGATCACTTCATTGGATATGTCTGTGCTGAGCCAAAGATTGGGAAAGTGAACTAAAACATGGCATGGAAACAACCTGTCAGGAAATAATAGCACAGGACTCTTTCATTTTTTGTATTTCAAACAAAGCTTCATTACGGAGAACACGCCCTTGGTCAGTGTGTGGACCTCAGGACCTGCCCATGGGGGCCGTCCTCAAATAGAGGTTCAGAGCCGGGGTCGTGGGGAACACTCTGAAAACACCATGGGCGTGTTGGCCACTGTGGACACATAGAACCCTGGCTCGCAGGGCCCGTTTTTCTGTAGCTGTAACAACATAGTTCTTAGGAAACCACGGGGAGATGAGGGTTGACGAATTATGATAACACGAAAAGCTTGATTGGCACTTACAGAAAATGGCTGGTTGCCTCACCCATGGCCCCCAATTTCATGTGAAGGCAACCTCACTTAGCCAACATTAAAAAAAAAAAAAGATTCTAATGTGATGCTTGATTCCCTTTTCTGAGGCGTAGACAACGGCGGTCGTGTCAGTGGGAAATGGAATAGGCTTGAGGTGGCACTGGGTCCTGATGATTTCCACATGTATTTCCAAGCTCAGAGGCAGAGAGAGCAGTTACTACTACTGTGTCCCCACGAAAAATCTCAAACCAAACAAGAAAGCCACATGGGAGACGGCGGGGGCGGGCGGGTGTAGAGGGAAAAGGGAAGGGAGGCAGCTCTTCTCTTCAATAGACTTGTTACAGGAGTTTTCTAGAGAAAAGAATTGTGACCAAAACATCCTCAAATTGTCCATGATGAGGACTGGAGGGGGGCAGGGGGGATCTATTTCTATTACATTTGGAAAGTCTAGGTAACATCGTTCTGTTGCTGAAATCCCAGCATCTTGACATTCCACAGAGGGTTGGACCACGCGTCTGCATTTTTGGAAGGACAGTTACTTTGAGAGCAGGGCTTTCTCACTGAGGGCACACTGAGTCGCCAATACCCTGACTTACCCTCTCTGCCAACTAGCAGTGAAAAAAAACTATAAGACATCTGTAAAACGGCAAAAGTTGTACATAGAACGCGCGTTTTTGAGAAGCCCTCACGTAAATCATACAGACCGACACCTCACTCATGGGGAGTCGGGTGTACTTTTTTTTTAATAAGAGAAAATAGCCCCAGAGCTCAGCCTGGCTGTCACCACACTGTTACTGGTCATGGAAACTCAAACACTTCCATAGAAGGTAAGTTCCTGGAAAGGCCCCTGGTGGCACTGGTGGTGAGTGTCATCGGGAAAGACGTATAAATAAATCCAGAAAAGAGGTGGTGAGCTGTGACTTGGGGGCAGACCTTAGTCTTTGAGGGTGACCTGCTTTGTGAAAGAGCTGTGGTGGTTTGGAAAGCTGCCCGCCCCCCATCAGCGCCCATGACAGGCGCTCCTGAGCTGCAGTGGAGCCCGACCAGGAGCCCCAGTCATAGGAAGGTATGGAATCTACGCCGATAATGTTTTCATCATGAAAACGGGGACGGATAGAATCTAGTTCCCAAGTGTTCCCTTAGCACCTGCTTCGCCATTCCCTGTGCCTCTGCTGCAGGGGCCAAGGCGGGACATGCCACGTGTCCCCTGTGATGGTCAGCCACGCGGTGGACAGGTGAAGGGCAGGAGCACTAACAAACTAAGAGGCATGACCAGCCAGAGCAGCCCAGGCCCTGGGGAGGGAGAAGAACCACAGGCAAACAGATGGCTGTCCTGCTTCTTGATGTGACGTCATCAGAACAAAGCAATTTCATCCTCGAAGGTTCAAAGTGCCCTTGGTAAATAGCAATGGCTTTGGGTTACTTGAGCCATAATGTATTATGAGATATAGATTACGTACCATGTGCTGAGTGTGTTTACCCACCTATCTGGAGGCTTAATCATTTCCGGTGTTCTATTGTTTGTTTTGTAACCCTATATTCTTTTTTTCTTCTGAAGTGAGAAGCAGGGAGGCAGACAGACAGACTCCTGCATACGCCCAACGGGGATCCACCCGGCATGCCCACCAGGGGGCGATGCTCTGCCCATCTGGGGCGTTGTTCTGTTACAACTGGAGCCATCCTCAGCGCCCGGGCCAACTTTGCTCCAGTGGAGCCTTGACTGTGGGAGGGGAAGAGAAAGACAGAGAGAAAGGAGGGGGGAGGGGTGGAGAAGCAAATGGGCTCTTCTCTTGTGTGCCCTGGCTGGGAATCAAACCCGGGGCTTTCACACACTAGGCCGACACTCTACTACTGAGCCAACTGACCAAGGCCTGAGTTTTTTAAACACTAGATAAATCAAGCAAAACACTTCTGGTGTGGCCTGGTGGACTTCTGATGTGTGACCTCTGACACAAGCCTTTGCCAGGGTCCTGGTCTCAGGCTGTGTCCTGTCTCCCCGTTAGCTCCAACTGATCCCTACGAAGGGGACCTGCCCACGCGAAGGCAGAGCCGCAGGCAGGCCTTCCTCCATCACACTTAGACGGAGGACAGACGTTCTCATTGAGAAGTGGGCTCACTTTTGAAGAACAGTTACAGAAATCACCAAAAGGCTTTCCAATAGGTTTGAAACTTAGAGGAAATGGAAAAGCAGAATACAGCAAAGGGTGACACGTCAAGCCGTTGGGACAGGGAGGATGTCACTGTGGGATGAGGAGCTGGAGGGGACCCTTCCCTCAAGATCTGGCATGTGCACATGGACCAGAGAGTTGGCAACGAGACAGATGTCCCCTGCCTTCCAGGGGGGGCATCACAGCCAGGATGTGACATCAAATTTGTTCTTCACATGTGAACCCGTGTGATGGTGTGTGGGTTACCCGGGTGATTCCAAAGTCACTATGTGTCTCAACACCTCTTTGTGACAACCTTATCAAGGGCCTGATAAAAAGCCACATTTTTAGGTATTATTAGGAAGAACTTCCTCTAGTGATCACCATATGGTCATCTGTGTTGATGAGTTTGTTTTTTAGTTTTCTCTTTGCTTTGTGTCTTTACCTTTTCCCCAGGACAGTGATTATCAGAGGAAAAGGGGGCCAGGGAGGTAGAAGAGGGTAAAGGGAGATAAATGGTGATAGAGGGAGAGGTGACTTGGGGGTGGTGAACACACAATACAACATACCAATGCTATGTGGTAGAATTGTGCACCTGAAATCTATATAATTTATTAACCAATGTCACCTCAATAACTACAATTTAAAAAGAGCGAAAAAAAACTGATGATTTTTTTAGATGCACACTCACCTAAAAAATTGCAACCCTGTTTGCATAATATTTTAGTTATAAAACTAGAAGCAGAAACGCTCGATCCTCCCTCATAGGTTAAAATTAACCAAACTAAAAGAATTGTGTTTTCAACATTTAAAAATTATGGAATACTTTTATTTTATGCAATTGACTTCTAGAATTCTGACCTAACTAAAGTGTTCAAATATATATATATATTTATCTGAATTTATATATATATCTGAATTTGTGAGCTGCTTATTCATGTCTAAATTATTTTTTTAAATTGTTGACAAGAAAGTCAATACAATGGTCACTGGGATTCTATAACCCATCACAGTATTGTGCATTTTAATATAGACTATTAGAAAATATCTTTATAGCTATACAACACATTCTGTATGTACGTATAAGCAGATAGAGTTTAAATGAAATGGATATGTTATAAAGTATCCTAAGGTGATATGCACATATATAGATACATGTTTTTTTATGTTTTGCGTGCAGTTGGGAGCAAGCCTGAATACCTATCAGAAGCACAATGTTTTTGTATTGTTTTAGGTAAAAGGAAATGCCAACAGGCTGCTGCTAGTGCAATGGATTCTTTGTTCAGGACTGTCCAAGTGCATTCCCAATAAAATAAGATTGCTCTTAACAATTCTAACTTGTCTGAGAAGATTGAACTGGGGAGATTACCTTTTCATCAGACACATACACATTTTCTCTGTCAGGCACCCAGACGCACACACAAAAACAAACTTGTAATGAGCGGGTGCTTTATCAAGCGCTCTCTCCATCCTTCATTAAACGACAGAAAATTGCTCTCTGCCGGGATTGTCAATGGAGGCCGCCCTCCCAGGGCCCATTTGTTTCACACGCAAGCACTGAATAGTGCAAGAATTTGCAGATTTTTAAGTGACAAATTATGCTCAAGTTCACACTGCTCTCTCCAAGTTGTGTTTTTGTTTGGGCTCATTTGGAATTTGTTGGGTGTGATCTTTATCAAGAACAGGGGACCTTTGGTGACAGACAGGAGCACCTGGGTGCTTCCCCAGCCCCTGCAGAGTCTGCAGAGGGTACTGAAAAGGCTGCCCCCCACCTCCCCGACACAATCTCCAGGCAAGCCGTAATATTTATGGCCAGTGCAGACTAAAAGCACAGAAATGGGAAGTGTGTTCTTGCATTGTATGTCTTCTGTTCCTCATGATATCTGATTGAATATGTCATCTTTTTTAATTGCCCTTACCAGTAACAGTGATGGAGAAATTTTTTTGTTTCTCAGATAAGTCAAAAAGTTAACAATGGGGCCCTGGCCAGTTGACTTAGCGGGAGAACATCACCTGGCATCATGTGGAAGTCTCAGGTTTGATTCCCAGCCAGGGCACACAGGAGAAGCACCCATCTGTTTCTCCACCCTTCCCCCTCTCCTTCCTCTCTATCTCTCTCTTCCTCTCCCACAGCCAAGGCTTCATTGGAGCAGAGTTGGCCCGGGTGCTGAGGACAGCTCCATGGTCTCCGCCTCAGGTGCTAGAATGGCTCCAGTTGCAACAGAGCTACAGCCCAGATGGGCAAAGCATCGCCCCCTGGTGGGCATGCCAGGTGGATCCGGTCAGGTACATGCAAGAGTCTCTCTGCTTCCCCACTTCGCACTTCAGAAAAATACAAAAAAAAAGTTAACAATGGGACCCATCCCACCCCTGTCAGAGAACACATCTGGAGTTTTTCAGACAGGGAAGAACTTGAATGCAACGCAGATGGCGTCGCTGCCATGGCCACCCTTGGATGTGTTGGGTGCAAATTGGCATGAGTCATGGAGCCTGCTGGGTAGCATGGAAAATGTCATGTCTGCAGCCGGGGCCCATTGCAGCACTCGTTAGTTATTCATAACAAAGACTGAGCACATGGTACAATGGGTGGAATTCCATCACAGCGGTGAGTGAAGAGGTATGACTTCAAGTTAACTGGGGGCTCCCACTGGAGAGGGATGGTCGCTTCCCATGAACACAGTGATCCAAGCTCTGCCCTCCACCCAGACAAATGGGTACGAGTCTTGGACCCCCACCGGCAGCAGGCCATGCCCTGGAACAGCATTTGCACGGCAAAGAATCATTCATTTCTAATTCACCTATTATTCACTCTCCCTAGTACACCATGACGATGTCTGTTTGGGGCCTGTGAAATAAATGTGCGTTTGCTTTGTGTTAGTGACCTGCCATTTTATGATATTTCTGATGCTTTATTTTATATTTATTTATTTATTTATTTACCTGCACAGATAACTTTCTACTTATGGGAAGCTCCTCGGGGCTCTTGTTTGGATATGATTAACAATGCCACATTAACCCTTCATTGACCTAGAAATGCCCTAATATTAAAACCATCTGACACATAGAAAATCAAAAGCCTTTTTATTGAAAGTTCCATTGTCCGCATCATAAGTTCCCTCCGTGCTGTTCCATCAATTTCCCCTGACTATTCAGCCCCCTGTATTGAAAAACTAATGGACAGAGTCTTTTGTCATTTCTGTCCCAGCGGTCAGCAAATAGCTCAGACAACGTCTCTGCCTTCATATTGCTTCAGGCACTTCTAAATGATGTGGCCAAGACAGCACAGCACCATTTCGGGGAAAAAGACTTCCTGGAAGTAACTCCCAGGGAGCAAACTCCCTTTGTTTGCTCATGGACGGACAGCGTGGCAACCTTGGTCTTCATTTCATTCTATGGGGTTCGCATGCATGAAATACGTGGTGGAAAGTAAATCCTCGCCGAGTGTTTGGCTGGTTGCTTGCGGCGCAGAAAAGCCCTGTGAGTCCACACAGGCATATTCTTAGTCACTGGAAGTGATTTCTTTCTTCCTTTTTCTTTTAACATTTAAATGTTTCTATGAATCCGCACATGTCAATCATGCTGACACATTGATAGAAATCCCAAGTTTGGTAAGAATAGGTTTTTTGGTGAATGTATGAGTAACAGAATACAGGACTGTCCCTGTAAGGATCATTAAGGACAAGGGCCCCCAGCAGAGAAGATGTTTTTCACAAGATGGTGGCATTTTAAATTACTCTTCTACATCATACCTGATATTCATAGGGACGTTTGAATACAGGTAGATGATGGACAGACGGAGAGTGGAGTGATTCCCAGGACTGCAGCTTTTCTTCAGATGTGCCCTACAGAATGCTCAGTTTGGGGGATGTGCCAGAGACACCCCGTGAGGAAACGGCACTTCTCAATGGGTCCTTTGCACAGCCCTGGTTTGGACAACATGAGGGTAAGAATCTGACCATGGTATGTGGCCAGGACTTTCAGAGGTCGTGGCTCGATGGACGCGTCACCAGTTGTCTTCTGGGAGGTTAGCATGTTCCCAGAGAGTACTGTGACCACTCCTCGTCTTTATGACAATGATTGCCCTGCTAGTCCTATATTTCTTAGATGGTTTGTTTTTTTAAATGGCATCCCTAAAGCTCTCTGGACCCTGATGGGACAGAACGGTGACAGGTCCGTCCTGCTGCTGTTTGTGTAGGTCTCACATATGGGTCGTCAGCGCCCACCTTCTCCTGGTCTGCTGCCGTTGCCATGACTCCATTTGTCAGGTTTCTATCAATAATACAATAGCCATCCACATGTCCTTAATACACAGCAGTGCCCCTGACCGGAGAGGAAGTATTACCTCCAGGGAGAGGGTGTAGGCTTTCAAGGGGGAATGGGCTTGAATACATCTGTCACATCTTATGTAATAGTAACAATAAAACTGAAGTGAATATGGGAAGAGTATGTCTGTTGATGACTAATCTTCATCTGATATGTTCCATATTCAACCTCCCTGATCTTAAAACATTGAAGTAACAGTGTTGCCCTAAGCTGCCTCTCCCTGGCGCTCAGGGACCCACCCCGCAGGGGTTTCTGGTGGGGAAGTGGATGTTTCATGAACTGTATTCAAGAGCTACATAGTAGCCATTTTGTATTCGTGCATTTGCTTTTCTGTTGGCCTAAATTTTCCCACCATTATAAAAACACACGTTTGAATTTGAGCGGGGGAATCTCAGATTTTTAAGGCATCTTTCAAAGGCAACGGAGCCGCCCAGTTCAGGCGTGATGGCCACATGGGTTCTTCCAGCCTGTCTCAACATGGGGCTCTCTGGGTATCCTGTCACCTCTTGCAAAGGGCCCTGCGGACTTCACTGGTGTTGCACACAGCCTGACTGCAGCGTGTGTGACCTCCCCGCGGGCATGTGTCTGGACCTGTCATTCAGCTGGGCTCAGCCTAGTGACTGGACCTTTGTGAAAATTACCCCTGGCTGGGGCTGGGGCCACATGGCTCCTGGAAGTGGACAGAGCAGGGACCTCCAGACATGGGGGCTACCAGCACCCTTCCTGCGTGTCTCACGTCACAGCTACCCGGCCTCTCTGTGGTGGGGAGGATGCCTTCCAAGTGCCTGCCTGGGACAGGGAGAATGACTGAGTGAGTGGCCATCCCAAAGTGAGGTTTCTCCAGATCCAGGGGTGGGAGGTGGACCAGGTTCTGCCTAGCAGGAACAGGGGAGGGAAGGGCCGTCCCACGGCCAGGACACCCACTTAAATAAATCAAGTCCATCAAGAAGAGCAATTGGCTTAATGAGCATCGAATACACATTTGACAGAAATGCCCTGCCCGTAGGTCAATATCCAGGAGATGCCACAGTGCCCCAGGACGAAAAGACAGGGTGACTCAAAACATCTGTGTGGACCCATTTGCTCCATGAAGATCTCGGCCCCCACGTGTCCCGCCTGGTTGTGTTTCTCCGCTGGGCCCTCCAGCGTGGATCTGGGACATGCTGTTGATTCCATACACAGCCCAGTGCAATATGCAAATGTGAAGGGTGAAAGACCACACTCTACGACCTCAGGCATGAAATTTAAAATGGGATCCCGTCAAATCATAGGAGCTCAAGTGTAATTCTTATTGTGCCGATGACAGGGGGCTAATTAGCAATCCTGGAGAGAGGCACCCTTCACCTCCGAGGTCACAAGGCAGTGTGTTCATCCTTGTTTATGAGCTTAACACAAAGGGTCAGATGGTCATCCCTCCCTCCCTGGGCTTGGTTTTCTGTGGGAGGCAGGGAGCAAGGGGTGGCAGGATTGTGTCTCAGTTGGATTCCAAGACGGTAAATAAAGCTTTGCAAATACTTGTATATGAATTGTCTCTCGTGGTGACACAGCCTCTGCAACCTTCATGTTCACAATGCACGTGAAGATGCAGAAGTGGGTACTTCACAAGCTCCTGCAGACTGTCCTTCCCTTCTGTCCTGTCCGGAAGAGGGACAGACAGCACAGGACCAGGCAGCCTTCATTTCCCTGTTCAAGCTTCTCTTCAAAAAGCAGGCATCTGCCCAGGCACTGATGTCGCCGCACGGCGTCCGGCCACGCTTCCCACTTCCTCCCGTACTGTACCCCCAACCACCCAACTGCTTTACAAAGGCTGAAGGTTTCACCGAGCTCTTGCAATATTGAAAGAATCTATATTCCGAGAATTTGAAAACATGTCAGCCCACCTAAATTACATATTGATCAGGTTTAATTGCATGCCAGCCATCAGTATTAGGTTTGAAAATTCATAAAAGAGAAATAATGTACTGTTTGTGGATGATTACTTCTGGGGCATTTAAATGAATTCCATCACTTAACCTGGGCTGCGACAGGTTATTGAGCTTCGCTGCCCAGCCCATCAAAGACCAATACAGACGAACAGCTGCTTGCCGGCTGTCAGAGAACAGTGGAGTACAGACAATATAAATTCACATGGATTTTCTTTTAAGGAAAATAGCAGAGCAACACATGAAAAGTAAACATTCATTTTTCAATTGCTTCCCAAATCACCACCCTCATTGTCTCCCTCTGGGAGCCTTTGCGGTTCATTCTTTTTTTGGGATCTTGGGCATCCTTTTATTTCCAGCCGTAATTCACACCTTAATTAATATACAGTCATCAAAGAGATAAGCCACTATACATGATTCACAGCTTGGTTTTGTTCGTTAAGGTTAATTTTTTATGCTCATGCATAAAAGGGTTTTAATGCTGATTCTTCGGTGGACAGACCATTTAATTTTCTTAAAAAAAATATAAAAGAACTCCCAAATTTTATATGGTCAGTGGCTAATGCTCCTTTAGAGCTATCTTCTCATGAAGGTCATCCTGGCTAAGAAAGGGGGTTCATCATCGGTTTTTCGGAATGGTCTTTGCATTTAGAAATTATGTTTGTGAGTATTGGTTGTGTTTTGAGAAATTGTGCTTATGTACGTTTTTCTTTACAGATTATCAATACAAAGTAAAAAGAACCAGTTAAAATCATTGGGCTTACTTGGATAATAGTTTTGGAGCTACATTTTATTTAGACACTTTGAGGTAATAAATATCTGTGAGCATAATCAACTGTCTTTATCTAGGACTGGTCTTGGAGACACTGTTTTAGCACCTTTTGCATTGTCTTCTCTTAATGTTAAGGTTCAGTTTTTCCTTGGAATTATTTGGGTCTGTGAGGTATGGGACAGAATGTGGTTTAAATAGTGGGCTACTGTACGTAGACACCATCTCGTCTTTGGCACACAGCACCGTGGTTTAGTCTTTACAAAGCGAAGGTAGCACTGTGCCAATGACCTTTCCTGACATGTCTGACTTCATTGTTTATTTGATGAAATTAGAGTTGTGGAGGGCAGAACACAACAGTGCACAGGGGCCAGGGGCACAGTTATATCTTGTGTTCTCGCTTAGCTCACAATTGCATCACGGTCTTCTAAAACAGTGGTCCCCAACATTTTTTGGGCCACGGACCGGTTTAATGTCAGAAAATATTTTCACGAACCAGCCTTTAGGGTGGGATGGATAAATTTATCACATGACTTGAGACAAGCGTCAAGAGTGAGTCTTAGATGAATGTAACAGAAGGAATCTGGTCATATTTTAAAAATAAAACATCGTTCAGACTTAAATATAAATAAAATGGAAATAATGTAAGTTATTTATTCTTTCTCTGCGGACTGGTACCAAATGGCCCATGGACTGGTATTGGTCTGCGGCCCAGGGGTTGGGGACCACTGCTCTGAGAGAATCAGCTGTCAAAGCGAAGAAGACATCACCTTAAATGTCTGTGCTTCTGCCTCTTGGTCAATGGCAAACCCTGGTTCTCTCAGCCTGTACTTTCATCTAATGTGTCCTGAACTTCCATCACAAGGTAGTAGACATGGGTGTGCACTGTTGTTCTGTTACATTCTTAAGCACAAAATGAGGGAAGGAGAGAAAGAGTACCGAGATGGGTGAGTCCTCTGTAGGAGACTAGCTTCCCATACGTTCCATATGGAGAGCTCAATTGACCATGCAATTGGATAAACCAAATGTATTAAAATTTTATCAACACTTGACGAAGGGACAATGTTTTTACTTTGCAGATCGATTATTTATCATCTACTTAGTTATGTTGGAGTAAGATAGATCTGCCTAAATCATCCACTGAGCAAATGAGTTTCTTAACCAAGACTCTATGAAAAATTAGGAGAATGCTTCTAGCCAGGGAAAACTTTAAATTTTCTTTCTGTAGAAAACTTAATATCCTTCCCTGATGGATTGTCATTACAAGTCAAGGAAAAATTGATTTTACTTTTGGCTATCTATCCAAGAGTGGCACAAAGCAAAATGTTCATGGAAATGAATTGTTAGAGAGCACACCCAGTCACAGAGTGAGTGAGAGACAGGGGTGGAGGGAGAAAACGTTCCTTAACAACGACAAGGGAGCTGGAGCTTGAAATGCACAAATAACACTTTCATAAATATGATGAGGGCTCTGCTTCTTCCTCACACTGTTCTCAACCCTCTTAAAGTGAGTTATAGGTCAAGGAAGAGTAATGGCCGTTTGCTGCTTATTGCATTGAATGAGATTTGAAATGTGAGTCCCTACAGCTAAAGCCATTTCAGGAAGCCAGCCAGGATGTTGTAACATGGGTGGTGTTGATGATGATGGTGATGGTGATGGTAGCGATGGTGGTGATGATGGTGCTGATGCTGAAGATGATGGTGGTGATGGTAGTGGTGATGGTGGTGATGGTGATAATGGTGGTCATTGATGATGATGGTGGTGATGATGGTGATGATGATGATGGTGGTGGTGGTGATGGTGGTGGTTATGATGGTGATGATGATGGTTATGATGGTGGTGGTGATGGTGGTGATGATGGTGATGATGGTGGTGGTGATGGTGGTGATGATGGTGATGATGGTGGTGGTGATGGTGGTGGTAATAATGGTGATTGTGGTGGTGATGATGGTGATGGTGATGATGTTGGTGATGATGGCAACGGTGATGGCAGTAGAGGTGATGGTGGTGATTATGGTGGGTGGGAGGATGTTGAGTGGACTCTCAGGATGAAACAATGTGAAGAAGCTTATACAAATGATAAAAAGTTTATAGAGAAAGTCCTCTATATGGACCAATATCACATTATAAAATAATATTTGAACCATTAGAAAGACATGGCCAGAAATGAAAAATTTTCACTTTGCTCAGGTTTTTTTTTTCATATTAAAACATTTTCAGCTCTAAAATATCAAAAAAATTTAATGCAATCTATGCAGTTATTTAAAGTTATTTCTTATAATGTGCTATTTAAACTAAGCTTATTCATAGATATTATGAACATTTTTATTTATTGCCTTACTTGCAAGTGAAGGAATCCAAAATCCATCTAACTTTGCTAGAACGGTGGTTTTACTAACTCTGTAATCAAGCGACAGATCATTCAGAGGTTGGACCCAGAGAGCAGACACAGAGAATGGGGTATTTCTGTCTTCCATCTTTTTGGGGGGCAATGTGGTTGGAAGGGGTAGAATGAGAACGCAAATCCACTCAGCCTGTGTTATCTTCCCTCTCAGGTGGAGAAGATTGGTCTGAGCCTCCAGGAGAAGCCCCTGTGTGGAGGGGAGCGAAGACAGTTTCGTAGACGCACAGCACACTGGGGTAAACAGAACAACCACCGCCCATGGAAGTGGAAATTATTTCATCCTCATTGAGACAGAAAGCACATGGGTGGCACATGGCTGAGGAGGAGGTCAAGGTGGGGGGGACATGAAGAGAGTGCCAAGTGACACCTGATTGACAAGAGGTTTTGGGGATGATGAAAGTGTCCTGGAATTAGGTAAGAAGAGATAGTTGTGCAATCTTGTGAATATACCCCACACCATGGAATTGTACGCCTTACAAAGGTGACATTTCTCACATGAATTACAGAGGCTAAAACACAAGCCTGGTCACCCATCAGCACTGTGGTCCTGTGCTAATCACTCTACTCTCCCTCCAGGATGTCAGGAAGCCCTGAAAGTGTGGCTCTCACGGACAAGTGATCACAGGTCTCTCCTGGTCTTCTCACTTGGTCCTCAGAAGCAAACAGCCCTGGGAGAGCTGCTGGACCCATCCTTGCTCCATCCCGAGAACGTGCCAGCTTGGCCTCTCTCTGCAGAGGTGGCCACGCGGTGGTTGAAGTTCAGGTATGACTTGAGTGTTGAGAATCACTTACGAAAGCAAGCTGGGGGAAATTAGTGTGCTGAGCGTCGAGCTCTCTGGAAGGAGCTCTGTTTGGGTGGAGAAGTGCGTGCGGAATTATTCCGATTTTTGGTGCCAATAATTCCAAGGAGCCCAGAGCTACGAAGCCAGCAGGGGGAAGTCAGAGGCAGGATAACATGGTCCCGATCCCTCTTTCTGAAGAAGGACAAAGTGCTCACTCTGCCTAAGTGGTCTTGTTATACCTCAAATACATCAGAGGGCACGGAGCTGAATGCATTGGCATGTCAATTACACATTGTTCTCACCACGGAAATGAGTCTTCCCTTCTTCTTGACAGTGCTGGTAACTGGGGGACATCTGTTTCATAGTGTCTGCTCAGCCTGAATCCAGTGTCCTGTGCGCGTACGTGAGTGCATGTGCCCTTGTAGTGAAGGGTGCTGACAGGTGAGGTGTCTGCATGCTTGGTGCCTTCTTGCTGTGATCCACCAAGACAAGACTCCATCGTGGCGAGCGGCTTCTAATTTGTGAATAAGAATGCTCTGGAATCCCCCAAATCTACAAACATCTTTGGAAAATACAGTGGTTTTCCCCTCTACAAGGAGATAGAGCTGTAATTACTGAGACCAAACTATTTCCTGAGATTTTGTTTGAAGAGCAGTGGTGACCAAAAATGAAGTTGGGAATGACCCTCCTAGACCAATGAAAAAACTTCACAGAGGAGATAGGGCAGGGAACACAAGGGACGGAAAGTCCAAGAGAGAGAGAGAGAGAGAGAGAGAGAGAGAGAGAGAGAGAGAGAGAGAGAGATGGCTTCGCCCCTCTGTTTCCACGGAGCACAGATGTGTATGGAACACACACGTGAGTTCGGGTGTCGGGGTGTGTGGGAATCTGCTGTTCCCGCGTCCAATCCACAAACAGTCCTCATGTCTGGGCAGTTCAGGGAAATGTCCACTTTCGTAATAACGGTTGAAGCAAATGAGGAAACCAAACTGAAGATGTCGAAAGGTCTCCATAAGTCGCGCTTAAGTGACTCTATTCCCAAGTATCCAAAGTCGATATCCCAAGATGGGGGAGGAAACAGGGTTTACTTGTGCTCCGGTATTCTTCGATCTCGGGTCTACACTCAGCTGAGACTGTGCTGTACGTTTAAGGTTTATCTTACAGTAAAATTCAAACAGGGTGTCCGGTAGCCGTGTACCACAGGATGAGATTACCTGATATAGAGTTGGACAGGAACATAACCACTGACATTTATTCCTGTTCATGTATCTCTCAGTCCTCTCAGTCGCTGGCTTTGTACCATGTGCTGTGTCCAGACATAGGTATGACTCCTGCCACTCAATCGGACGTTCAACGAGTGCGGTCAGGTTTTGCAAATTGCATTTGACCTGACACCTCTCCACATTCTGTGATATGGAGACGGTGGATCACAGGGGGTCTCTGATTGTCCCTCACATGGAGACAGTAACCAGAGGTTGATGAAATTCAGACACAGGTCAGAGGATATTGATCTCTGGCTAGTTCTGGCTTCTGAGCATCTGGGACATAATCGTCGTGTCTACAAAATCCTCAAGTTTACATTCTTTTCATAAAGTTTTCCTGAATCAGCGAGGGTGGAGGACACTCCAGGCTGCCTTTCCATGGTGGTCATTGGAAAACTAACGGCCTGGCTACTTCCACATTTAGGGCTGGTCCCGTGACGTCTGTGTTCAGTGGTAAATACACAAATCCCTTAAGAAATATCTCAGTTTCCCCTGATACCTTTGTTCTTCTGAGGAAGAGCGTTTCAAATTTACTTTGTAACACTTTCTTTGGGCATCAAGTGCTTTGGATAGGCAGTCACAGAGTCACGTGTCCTCTGTCCTTCACTATTATTAAAAATGTTTATTTCATGAGAACTTCGCAGAAGGCAACAGTATCTTTGAAACAGTTCACAGTGATTGCCCCAGCAGCAGGTCAGCGTTACTCTAACATTCACTTAACAGATGGACTCCGGAGCAGAAAGAAAGAATCAAGAAAATGTTGAGTGTCATTGGGAAAGAGAACACATTATATGGCTTGAGAATTCAAGGACAATTTTAAATAAACTTTCCAAGACATATGCTGGGTGTTTGACAGAAATCCCTCCAGGGTTTTCTGGTGGCATGGGGACAGACATCCTTCCACATGAGCACACCCTGCACGTCAGCACAGACGCTGACCATAGCGTCTTCTGCTTCCAGTCAGTGTCTTAGGAAAAGGACACCCATCTACACACTTGGACTCTTCCTTATGCTTCTGTTTGGGGAGGGATCCTGATATGGTGTGAGTTCTTTTCTTACTGCATGTATTCACACACATGGGGGTCCATCCCTACCTTTTGGATGATGTTCATTTTTTTTCAGATAAATTTAAAATAACTTAAAAAAAGAAAAAATAGTAAAAAAAAAAAAAAAACCCAAAAAACAAAAAACTTGAATGGTCCAATTCATGAATAGTCATTTCCTAAGGGAAAATTTTTAGTTGGTCCTAAATGAAAATAAAATCAGTGACCAGAAGACTAGGAGAAAGAAAGATTACTCTATGTCTTCAGTGTTCAAACCTGTGTCATCTTCCCCATAACCCGATCAATCACGTAACCGTTTTACAGATGGGGGAGCTGGGATCTAGAAGACCAAGAAATTCCACCCACATGGGCCAGTCTCTTTTTGTTGCTGTTCTCTTGTTCTGTTTTTCTTGTTTAGTTTTGTTATTGTTGAAAATTAAATTGGGAGATGTTGCTCGTTCCCTTACCTGATGTTATGACCCGTTTTACCCGGATAGGCAAAAATAACTATAGATAAGGATTTTAAAAAATAAATAAGGAATTCTCCTCATTCTCATTGATATTACCTTATAGTTTTCATGGTTATAAATTGTAGAAGCTAGTTCAACCACATTGTATCTTGATCACAACCACTGACTAGGATATTATTTCTATTACTTAATAAAGGATAAAACTAAGACTCATGGAAGATAATATTTTTTGTTTGTTTGTATATATTTTAGGATCAATGTTTCAGGGTCAAAACTTGATGACTTTTATCTGAATTAATCATTATACTGTCTTCATTCTCTACCTCATCACAGGTACACATCAGAAGTGTACCCATGACTTTATTCAATATTTTAGATATAATTAAAAGTCTATTTGTCAAGTGCTGTCTTGTATTTGGATTTTGTTATTTAACAAACTTCATACTCTCATCATCTTTCTAACTAACTGCATGTCATTCCATCGAACAAGTATGGTAAAGTGGTAGTGTTTTAAAGAGCACACATTTAAAAAAAACAAAAACCTTATTTATATATGATGGAAATAGTGGTTCCTTTATACACACACACTCAGCCCAGTAAGAGTCATTTTCAGAGAACTACAAAAAATTAAATAAGGCCCTGGCCGGTTGGCTCAGTGGTAGAGCGTTGGCCTGGCGTGCAGGAGTCCCAGGTTTGATTCCTGGCCAGGGCACACAGGAGAGGCACCCATCTGCTTCTCCACCCCTCCCCCTCTCTTTCCTCTCTGTCTCTCTCTTCCCTCCTGCAGTTGAGGCTCCATTGGAGCAAAGTTGGCCCGGGCACTGAGATGGCTCCATGGCCTCTGCCTCAGGTGCTAGAATGGCTCTGGTTGCAACAGAGAGACGCCCCAGATGGGCAGAGCATCGCCCCCTGGTGGGCATGCTGAGTGGATCCCAGTCGGGCGCATGTGGGAGTCTGTCTGGCTGCCTCCCCATTTCCAACTTCAGAAAAATACAAAAAAAAAATTAAATGAAAATTTAACCTGAGAAGCCTAAGGAAGATAACACATGTGTCTTCATGATGCTGGGACCACTCACTGTTGCTCTCGGTGCCCAATCTTTGTGCTCACCGGGAGAGTGGTGCCCTGCTACACCACTCACGTCGGCTCATTATGAGAGGCCAGGCGAAAGGCTGGGTGAACCTGTTTCCTCTCACCTCAAGCCTCTGTCTGAGGGAGGTGACATCAGGAGCCTCGGGCAGTGAATCATGGAATGTCCTGCCTGCTGGCGAGCTGCCCCGGGCAGGCCTCTAAGGGCGTCTGGTGCTGATTGAATGCTGGTGGGTCACCGTGAACTGCCACCAGCCTCCCCCTGTCTGTGGCTGAGAACTTGGGTAGAGCCACATGGCCACTGTCACCAGCTTGCATCCCCCTCCATCCATGGAGACCTCATGTGGACGACCTCAGCACCACCTCAGAACAAGACTGTGTCTTGTGTTTCATGAAAGCGTCCTCTTGAAAAGTCTGTGCGTGGCCCAACTCCCTGTCCCTCTGGGTGTCGGGGCTCATGCTCCGCTGTGACGGGTGTCTGGGACCCTCCCGCTGGGACAGCCGGACTCTCAGCTGGAGAGAGGAAATGTCTTACCTTTGAAGCTTGCCTGGGAATGGGGTGGCTTCAGCACTTATTCTGAAAAATGGTCCTGTTTCACCCACCAGTGGAATATTGAAGTAATCGAATTCCGTGGCCCTTACTTCAGCTCTGACTTTAATTACTTGTTTGTCTTTTATTGGGAAAGGAAATATGGCTGTCAGGTTTATGGGGGCAAAAAAAGGCTGACCCTGTTTTATCTGTCCTTGCGTGAGCCTCCGCGTAATGATGACAAAATGGGATGTTAACTAATGATTAGTAGAAATGGTTGCAGTTAATTAGTTGGTTCTTCGTTTATCGTTCCATTTGCACATTTTGGGAGTAATCATTATTAATTAGGACCATCATGCCGAAAGGGTCGAGGTGGAACCCTACAGCCAAGTTAATCAGGCTTCAATGAAAGCTCCATTATCTTGTCAGATCATGTTGGCCTGTGATCTATTCGCATTATCTAAAAGCCGCGCCAGGATCAAAAGGAGAATCAAAGAGAAGGCCATGGGACGGAGGTTTTGCTTGGATCAGTGGTTTCACGGGGGAGAGTCTCTCCCTGCTGAGCCAACTTACCAGGAGGACCCGCGACTGTTGGACCAGGGCACACTCTGCATCCCTGTGTTCGTCTGCTGGCGGCCAGATGGACAGAGCCAGATGAGAGGACCCTCCCTGCCCTCTCCCCTGAGCCATGACCCCTTAATGTTTATACCCCAGAACGATTTTAGGATGAACTCTGGACTGTAGGGTTCCCCAGACGAGACTTAGAGAGATCCGACATCTCTGAGATCACTTTGGACGCCTTCCTGGCTTTCCTGAGTTCTGAATATCAATCCCAGGACAAGAACGTTAAACACTCTGAACAGACAGGGAAGTTTGGGACAGAAATGACACTACATACTCTCCCTCCCATCTGAGCAATTAGAACAGCTCTGTTGTAATTTTTCCTTTTTTTTAAGGGAGGGTGCTGAATTCTGCGAGCTTCGCTTTGTGGTTAATCCAAAGTTAGCACTACATGGAAACAAGAGAGGTGCAGGAGAGTCAGCCGAAATTTCCCTAAAAGAAATGAGCTCGCGCTATCACGGGAGGCTTCCAGAACGGTCTTCCTTTAACCCCGTCCTTCTGAGTCTCAAAAGCGTGCAGTTGCCTCAGGGGTTCCCTCGTGGCTGGCACATCGCTGAGCTGAGGGTGGGTTACTGAGCCCAGCTTGACGGCTGGGAGCTCACCCAGGAGGCTGTGTTTGCACAGAGACATGGGCAACGTTTGGCAGTCATCAGAGGGTTAATTGTCTTTCGATGTCCTTGGGGCCCATCCAGCTGTCCTAACCTTCAAGGGAAGGAGAGGACTGTGGACAGGACAATGAACGCTGCTTATTAACAGGAAGTGGCAGAAGACGGTGTGACCTGCAGGAACCAGACCCAGAACCCTCCCCTGTCCATCTCAGAGAGAAGCCAGTGGACCTCGTTCCCATCCTTGAATCCCCCTGTGGTGTGCACATCCTCGCTGCTGCAGATAGAGGTCACAAGCACTTTCTCATGGACAGCTAGGAGGATCCATTTGCTGTAACAAGATTCCGTATTGACTCTGTCTTCAGACAATCTATAAGGGATGAAGGACTACAGTTTTGTGGGTTCTTAGCGTTCTTCGCATAGAATCTGAAAATGATGATAAACGTATGTGGTGTGTGTATGTCTCGTTGGTCAAAGCCACTCTTTAGACACCAAACCCATCCAGTGACCTTCAGGTAGGTGGATATATTTTGCCCATGAACTTCAGTAAGGGGACGCACAGGTCCCTGCCCCTGCACCTGTGCCCCAAGTGAGTCCACGAGTGGTGAGGGCTGGGAAGGGAGGAGCAGCTGGTGAGCAGTGCAGAGCTGCCTGGGGTGTGTCTTGGCCAGAAGGGACGAGGACGTCCACTGAAGACATGACATCTGAGCACAGACCTCAAGAATGAGCTGGAAAACATGAGTTTGAAGAAAGCACTGTCCTTAGCAGAGAAGGCAGAAAGCTATTCTCTGTTGGGAGAAACAGGAGAATGGAATGGAGTAGAATGGATGGACCACTGTCCACAATCAAGGGGCTGGCATTTTCTCCGTTTCTTAAATTCTTCTTTCTTGCTACAGTGAACAGACACAGAGACTGCACTGAGTCTGCACCGTTGGACAGGGTGCTCTAAGGCACAAGCCCTCGCAGAGCAACCTCTACTTGCTGCTCACACCCTTACCCCTTCTGACCTAAAAGAAAGAAGATATCACCCTTCGTCTTGCAAAAACAGAACAAAATAACAAAAACCAAGCCAGCAAACAAATGGATCTTGCATCTGATTAGCTCTCTCAAAACCACCAACTTACAGAAAATAGAGGCAAAGAGGAACACTTAAACTGCCCCGCACCCCTGAGGGACTGCCCACAGGTAACCACGATCTTAACTTCTATCCTAACCCCTTCCAGGTGTTTCTTTGGTCCGGTATCCCTTAAAGGAGCATTTCTAACCTGTGTATTTCTGCTAGTGTTCAAAACATACCTTTCATCTGGGATCTCCCTTACGATTAATTTCTTGATGAGTTCACACAATGTTAGGTGTCCACTGCGTCCTCATGGTTTCCTCTGCCTCCTGTGGCCCGGCGGTTGTGAGCAGAAGTAAACTGACCGATGGTGTGTGTATGTCTGTGTTCTACTGGTGGCTGCTGTTTGCAGAGAGGTGGCAGAGGGCACATGGATGGGAGCAGGTGGCTTGTCGAGGACACGTGATGTCACGTCTGAGAGGTATGCTCAGCACCCTAGAGGAACCGCTACCCAGGAAGCTGACTGTGTGTGACTAGAAACCAGGTGAGAGTCCAGCAGGGACTCACAATGACGCGCCAGGCAGGTGAGGAAGGGAGGGGCCGATACTCGAGTCCTGAGAGTTGTTAGCAAAAGCAAGCCAATCCAGGAAGAAGAAGAAGAAGGAAAATGAGGAGGAAGAGAAGGAGGATAAAAGAAATGAGTTGTCAGTGAGTTTCCTGTAGGAAAACTAGGAGAATTTTGCTTTGTTTTGTTTTGTTCCTGGAAGCCGTGTGAAAATTGTATTTCAGCCTATTCAGATAAGAGGCACTTGACCCCAGTTAGTGTGGATAGGTGCTGAGGGCAGAGACCGGCTCATCAATAACCAGGGAGACAGACTGTAGAAAGGCAGTGGACTGGGTCTGCTGTAGGGGGCAAGGCAGAAGCTTAGAGGTGACCCCTTGGTTTCTAGCGCAGGCGGTGGAGGGGGCTTCATGCCAACTACTGAGCTAGATCAGAACAGGAGAGAAAGGAGGTCTTCACCTTGGTTGAAGCAGGGGTCAGGGCTCAGCTCTTTCTTTCCAAATGGATGTTTTGCTCCCACTGATGAAGCCAGTAAGATAGGAAACACTAGCTCGACTGGATGGGTGTGTGTCACTGTCCTTTGCAAACTTCCTTATATGTACTATGGGATATGGTGGAAAAAACATCCCAGATGTGGTGGTTGCCCAGGGGGAGAAGAAGGGTTGATTCAAAGAGGTTGGAGAGAACTTTCTAGGTGTTGAAATGCCCTCTTCTCAATGATTACGTAGATGATTACAATTGCCAAATTCACTGAACACAACACTTACTATATGTGCATTTTATGGTGTGCTGATTGTAACTCAATAAAAATAGTCATTATTCAGCTGAACAAAATAAGTTACAGGTGGTGACTATTCCCACTTCAACAAGCCTGCACGTTCACTCTTCAGTATGTATCATGTACATATGGAGTTTCCAGGAGATAACAGAGCTTCCTCTAATCCCTCATCTCAAGAGGAAGACCACTGGCCTAGAACCTATATCCTCATAAACAAAGGTCTGTCACAGAAATTAGAAGGAGGAAGAGGAGGGAGAGGTTAGTCTGTTGGCAACTTGACTAGGGTTGGAATGCTAAGTTAAGACATGGTGGAGGTGGTCTTGATGACCCTCAGGTGCAGGGGGTCTTTGCCATGAGAGCGGACAAGAGGTTCTACTGACGATGCTAGAAGTCGCTCCCCTGAGCTGGCGTTGAGTCTGGCCATGGTGTGAAGGACGAACCGGTCAGGCATGGAGAAAGGTTCTGACCAAATGGCCAGGAGCCTAATGCAGTTTTGTGAGAGAGAAGGCGACCCCGTATCTCAGATGTGTTTCCGTGGCTGAAGCATTGTCACAGGCTCGCGACAGGCTCGGTTTCTATTCTTGTTCTCCCAGACCTGCTTTTCTCTCACCAATAACTATGCGTAAGCACATGGCGCTGAGTTCACTCTAAGTTTCACAGGAAGTAATGTCCATGAAATGTTTACACATTTAGCTCTTAAGAAATGCTGGCCGTGGTCCTCCCCCACCCCGCCCTGCCAAATGCTCTGGTGAAGAATTCACGCACGCCATCACCACCAGACTCTAAGCACTGGCCAGGGGTGCTGTCCTGTGTATATTGAATATAAAATCTGTGTGTGACATCATGAACCACTGGGATACAGACGGGTGAGTCCAGGCTTCTTGTTCCCCATGGGAAATGTGCAGCTAATGGCTTCATTTCTCAGCTAAGACACTGGACCCGTAGATAGAGTGAGGACCATAGGGCACACCTGCCTCCCCAGATGTGAGCTCTCCCCCTGCAGACCTGGCCTCCTCACAGAGGCCCAGAGCTGTTGTCCAGAGATGGCCCCTCCCCCATCCCCTGCTAAGTGGCTTCTCCCTTTGGCTCAACTCAACCTAACTTGGGGTGCTGGGTCCCTTAGAGCCAGCATGGTCCATGCCGACACCACATTAAAAAACAAACAAACAAAAACCAACAAAAGCATAGTGATTAGGCAACAAAATAGTTTAAACTGGCCTTTCTTTTTAGTAGACAAGGAGCCAGCTTCCCCATATAATAGATGCATTTCTGGTCTCATTGTACCCCAGTTAGAAAGCAGACTTCCTACCCTCACTTTGTGCTGTGTTCATATCTACTGTCACCTCTGTTCCAGTCAGTTTTGTGTTTAACTGTAAGATTTAAATTCTCTTTGTTTGGTCAAGGTAATTTTAAAAACTATTTTTTTTTGGAAAGATTTCAATTTCTACTTAGTGTTTCAGAGGGAGAACCCATGTTTTACTTAGACAGGGTGCATTCTGTTCTATATACTGAGGTGAGACTTGGGGTCTGGACAGCTCTTTAGTACCAGAATGGGAAATCCATGCAATCAAACGTGGCCCACTTAGAAGTCAGGTATTCATCTTATTTTTTTTTTGGGGGGGGGGAGGGTTTGTATTTCTCTGAAGCTGGAAACGGGGAGAGATAGTCAGACAGACTCCTGCATGCGCCGGACCGGGATCCACTCGGCACGCCCACCAGGGGGCGATGCTCTGTCCCTCCGGGGCGTCGCTCTGTTGTGACCAGAACCACTCTAGCGCCTGGGGTAGAGGCCAAGGAGCCATCCCCAGCACCCGGGCCATCTTTGCTCCAATGGAGCCTCGGGAGGGGAAGAGAGAGACAGAGAGGAAGGAGAGGGGGAGGGGTGGAAAAGCAGATGGGCGCTTCTCCTGTGTGCCCTGGCCGGGAATCGAACCCGGGGCTTCTGCACACCAGGCTGACGCTCTACCACTGAGCAAACCGGCCAGGGCCAGGTATTCATCTTAAATTGACAGTGGATAATTCGTGTGTGTGCATTTTAAGAGAATCCCTTTTTGAGTGAAATATGCATCTTCCAGGGGAATAGGGTTTGTTCACATTGATTACGTCATTTAATGTCAAATGTACAATCGGTCCTTTTTAAAAAAAAAGGTGACCACATGCAGTAAAAAGTTTCACAACAAAGTGATTCACAGGTTGCTAATGGAGCCACATAAGGCCCGCTAAGACAAGGGCCCACCCAGCCACTGGCCACGGCCCTTCTGGGTCCAGGTGTGAAACATACCTATTCCTCATGCCGGTGCGGGGGCCACTGGGGCCCGCGGGTTCGTCACAGTTTCAGATACAAGTGGAACAGTGTGGACTTGATTAGACTAACAGATATTGTGTGTACACAGACATTAGCTAATGTATTGGATTTAGCCAGGCATTCTAAGAAACTGATTTACTGGGCAAATACACAATAATCCTCATTTAACCTTTAAGCATACAGAACCCAGCATCTTATTCATGACTTGCTTGTTTCTCCTTCTTATTCTCTGCTCTCTCTCTCTCTCTCTCTCTCTCTCTCTCAGAGAAGGTAACATTGAGATTCTGAATGATGCCTAAGGCAGAATTATCCGAATTCGCCATTTATTAAATCACGCCGTGTGCCACACAAGCCAGGCCGTCCAACGTCACATGTGCCATTGACTGCAGAGATCAGGGCGTATGCCAGGTCACGGCCACAACTTTTATTAATAGACGGGCTTAGTGACTGGTGGTTCCTGGTTGGAAGTTGTTAATAAAAATTTATGGAATAAAATATGCAGGTTGTTGGTAGACACAGGAGTGGGCTGGGTGGCAGAAGGCAAGCTCCCCACCACCACCAACACCAACACCCCCTTGCTTTATTACTGGTTTCAGCTGTGCTGAATTATGAATTTTGTCACTGCCGGCTTCTACTACCATGCCTCTCTGAAGGGCACATGACCCAAATGAATGCAAATCGAATTAGGTTTCCTCTCAGAGACTTTAATACCATAAATGAGAAAGAGCATTCATCACAAATAACTAGGGATTGTATACCAAAGTGCTTGAAGAAAATCAATATACTCTCAGCTGCTCTCGGCCTATAAATGTAAATGAGAACAGATATAAAGCTGATATGCACTAAGGAAAGGTTATTGAGAGAGCAACACATAACACGCAGAAATCAATTGAATAAACTTGAAAAATGATTCAGATAGAGTAGATATGAACATAGAAAATCAATCATATAATTTAAAGAATAAACAGCTTGAACCTCACAAATCTCCCGTATGGTTTTGAGTGTAGGATTTTTAATTTAGCATTGATATAATGCCAAGCTAAGAGGTGCTGCAGATGGCGGGGGCCGCGAGAAAAATCAATCTGTTCTTGTTCTATGGTCTTAAGGGGTATTTGATATTTACAGCAGGGCAGCATGAATCCTTGTATAAATTTACATTTTAAGAGATAAAGGGCCTCTGTATTTTGTCTTGTTATGGTTAATAGAAACTGTCGACTTTTATTCTGTCCACTATCTGGGGAAGCCTAGCTGTCTTTTGTGTTAGTGTGTGTCAAAGGCAATTTTCCTGGCTTTATTTTCTTGATACGCAAAGTTTTGCTTCTGCTTCGTTCTAGTTTTTTTTCTTTTTTCTTCTTCTTCCCTCCCCCCACCCTGCCCTGCAAGGCAATTGAGGTGGTATAATTGCATCAGTGCTCGAAAAATATAGGCTGCAATTTGAGGGGTGGGGTGGAGGGGGAACAATTCCAGACACATTCCTTCAGATGTTGTGTGGAGGCTTCGAGGTGAAGGCAACGTGGCGTGGTGCAAGGGATCGTGCATGGGAATCCTGGGGCCCTTCCCATCATGCTTACAGCCAGTCATTTGCCTTTTTGCTTCCAACTTGGGGCTCTGTCATTAGGCAAAAAAAGCTGGTAAAGCAAATTCACCAGTGAGCCCACAGAGGCTTGAGGTGGAAGTATTGGTCCCCCAAACCTGAGACCAGTCCCCACTCCGCGGCACAGGAGACAAGTGTCACCACACATTTGCATCATCAAGGGCAGTCGTGGCTGTTCATTTTCCTAATGGAAATGGATGTCATGGCATTAGAGGTGTCTCTGTCCTCCTCAGCCACCGCTGGATTCCGGGGGACCATGAGCATCGCCTCTCCTAGCTCCAAAGGCACAATGGGAATGCAAAGGTGGCCAGGATCACTTCTTTAATTTCCAGTGAATTCCGCTTAGTGAGCATGCCCCATTTGATTTTTATTCTTTTCTTCCTGTGTGAAAGTAGACACAATTGCAAGTTTTCCTTCCATGAATTTATTCAGCCTCGATGCTCTTATTAGTATTTGTAGTTTACCAAGCCCAATGGGAGCAGTGCGTACCAGGCTCGGCACAGAGCAGAAAGGCTTTTTTTACAGTTTTGACAAGTTCCGTGGCTGACTCCTTCTCCACGGTGCTCCCAGGATTCTTAATTCAGAAGAGGTCCTGAGATAGACGAGGGATAGCTGTCCTTAAAGAAAAGAGACAAATGAGAAATACATATGTAGTATATATTATCTACATTAATGAGAGAATGGAAAGTGTTTCAGATTCTTGTTATATACAGGTATACATATACACATATACACAGCTATGTCTATATGCATATACCTATAGATACAGATATAAATATATAGATATAGCTACAGATATAAGTATATAGATACAGAAATAAATATGGACGTAGATACAGATATACATATAGCTATTGGTATGGATTTTAGTCTAATGCTTTCTCAGTTGAATGCAGCCATACAGAGGTGTTAGGGAAGGGTTAGTGTATTCAGACACGGGGATTAACATCTTTTAGTCAATGATTTTAAAAACAAATGCAGGAATGCTTCTGACTCTGGAATAATGGCATGGGTACACTCCCCTCCACCCCCGCCACGAATGCAGCTAATAGCTCTGGACATGGTATACTAAACACACCTAGGAGACTCTGGAGGATGGGGAGGGGAAGGTGTAACCAGGGGTTTCCGGGTCAGGGAAGGGCACCGTGGTGAGTCCTGGCTTTTCCTTCTGCCCTCATGGAACCCAGACATGCAGCTGAAGAAGCTGGTAGCAACCTGGCAATGCCAACACATTCTGACAACGGCACTGCCCCCAGAGGAGCCCGCTGTCTGTGGCCAGAGGACCAGGAAAGAGGCAGCCTTGCAGGACAGACGACGTTAGGACAGTAACCACTCTACTCCAGCCAACCACAGAAAAACACTGGACTTTCACAGTCACTACAGTGAGCACCCTTGACTGCTCCCAACTCTCCCTCCGGCTGGTGTCAGGGCCTGCAGGGCCTTCTCACCACCGCTCAGATCATGCACACACCCTTCCCTCCGGTCAGCAGAGGTCCTGGGGGCAGAAGCTCACACTCCACCCAGCAGCTGTAAGAAGCATCCCATTTCCTCCACTGGATCAGCCTTGAAGGAAATCAGCCAAAGCAGAGCATTGAACGATGACCCAGGATCTCATAACATAACGTGCACTTATGTCCAGAACAACAACCAAAGGACAAGTTGGAACTACAGAGACACCACCAACAACAAAAAACTCAGTAGATAAACTCAACAAAGATCAAGAAATAATAGAAGAACAAGTAAATGAAATGCAAAGTGCAAAAAAGAGAAATTACCCAATATGGGCAACTGGGAGAAAACAAAACAAAACAAAAATCATCCAGGCAGGAAGGTTCAGTTGGTTAGAACAACATCCCAATATGCAGAGGTAGCTGGCTCCATCCCCGGTCAGCCCACGTACAGGAACAGATCAGTGTTTCTGTCTCTCTCTCTCTCTCTCTCTCTTTCCCTTTCTCTCTCTCTAAAATCAATCAATACATTTTAAAAATGTAAAAAAAGTCTTTGTCACGGAATTCACGGGCCACCTCTCTCGCATAGCCAAGCACAAATTAAACAACGCCAAAGTTAACACTGGGTCAGAAGAGGGCTCCCCTGAAGTTTTATTTCCACCTCAATGAACCAGGACTTCCAGAAGTCCACGCCTGTAAAGATCCTAGCCTGACACACTGTGAGCATGCCTACAACATCAGTCATTTTAGAAACACGCACTTTTGTTCACACATCAGGCTGAGGGACTTTGTTGTTTTTGTTTATTTGTTTGTATGTTTTGTATTTTTCTGAAATGAGAGGCAAGGAGGCAGAGAGACAGATTCTTGCATGTGCCAGACCGGAATCCACACGCATGCCCACAAGAGGGCAATGCTCTGCCCATCTGGGGTGTTGCTCCATTATAACTGGAGCCATTCTAGCTCCTGAGGTGGAGGCCATGGAGCCATTCTCAGCACCCAGGCCAACTTTGCTCCAATGGAGCCTTGGCTGTGAGAGGGGAAGAGAGAGACAGAAAGGAAGGAGAAGGGGAAGGGTGGAGAAGCAGATGGGCGCTTCTCCTGTGTGCCCTGGCCAGAAACCAAACCTGGGACTTCTACACACTGGGCTGATGCTCTACCACTGAGCCAAGCAGCCAGGGCTGGGACTTGGTGTTTTGATAACAGCTCAAAGAGGGATGGCTGCTCGGCACTCAGGGTTCCTCACCTACACATGACAGGCGGCTGTGTGCTGACTCCCAGAGTACCTGGTTCAACAACAACCCTAGAAAGTTAATGAGAAGACTATCTAGTGATTGGTTAATTGTGTTAAAAAAACAACAACTCTGCTCAGAAGAGCGCTCTACTGGCATTTTGCAGCGTTAATTATTAGAAATGTATCAAAATGCAGAGGATCAATAAGGCTTTTGCAAACACGTGTTCAAAAATGTCTGTCAGTGTTTGAGGTGGGAATGGAAGAGTTCGGGGATTTAGCAAATGCTGTGGCTTTTTTTAATCTTGCCATTTGGATTTCCTTGAAGACTTATGAGGTTCTCTGTGATGTGGGCATTTCTTCCACGCTTCCTAAGAAAGAAAGCTGCCTTTTAAAATTACTCGAGGAATAATGACCTCTCCAATGGAGCTTGCAGAGTTCTGATGGGGTAAAACTAAGAATTGTTTGCCTCTATTAAATGTTAACATGTGGACAGTATTACCAATCTTGAAAGAGAGGCATTATTTTATGATTTGCATAGATACACCCACGCTTCTTAGGTTGAAGTACAACCAGAAGTCTGATGTTTCTTACATAGACAACGAGACTATGAAACGTTGGAAATTTCAGGCGTTGCCTTGCCTCGAACTGGACGTTTTGGGTTTTGAAATCCTTTTTGTTTATGTCAAATATATGTATATGTGTCTGTATGTGGAAAAACACACACTTGTGTGTATGCATACATTTGTATGATAAGATTTGCATCAGTTTTGGATTTTCATTGTATAATTTCTTTCACGAACACATAGACAATATGTTATAGGCTAATTTGTCTTTTTAAAGGGAAACAAAACATATTTCCATGTCATGTTTTCTCTGTTTCTAAATCTACTAATGAAACAAAAGTTGTGTTTCATTTTCAAGAACGTATGCAACATTGCTTCCTCCAAGAGACAAGACAAAGAGACTTGAATCTTTCCTTCTAATGGGAATATCACGGACTTCTATAAAAACGCAGGAAAGCCCCTCAGCCATGTAGTGCTGAAATGATTTCGAAACTATAAGGAGCAGACCGAGTATTAATAAAAAAAAACCTACTGAAAGCATCCTACATGCCAGAAGGTTTGCTGGATTCTGAGTAAAAGGCAGTGAATTTGCTAACGCATGCATGAAAGACACCTTGGTCGGGTAGAGTTGGGCCATCATGACTGTGATGTGGAAAGAACGACCGTAGGTGCCAGGCTGTGGAGAAAACTCCAGAAGAGACTAACCAACCTTGGTCAGCGTGCCCGGGGAGGCGCTCGTGCTGAAAGATGAAGGGCCGGATGGGTGGACATCAGGTCTAGGGAGCGCTTTTTGCAGGAAGGAGGAATGTGAAGGCATGAAGCACCCTTCCTGTTCCGTGCACCTACTCAGTGTCCCTAAACCCAGTGGTCCCCAACCTTTTTTGGGTCACGGACAGGTTTAATGTCAAAAAATGTTTTCATGGACTGGCCTTTAGGGTGGGATGGATAAATGCACAAAATAAAATTATGCGACCGGCATAAAAACTGTGGTATTTTCAAATATAATTGTCGAACTTATGATATTTATTGGGCTAAGTTTAAGGAGGAATGAGCATGTCCTCATTATTCAGGCTATATTTAAATTTGTTATTCTGACAACATTTCATGTCTAACATCAATATGTAATATGATAGGTTCAGGCTCACTACCAATCATGAACCTATGACAATAAAAATAAACATGAATCCACTGTGTACTCGTATGCAACTTTATTAGAAGCATCCTCTTAACATCCTCTTTGCCTCCAAACACTTTCCAGTCGCTATGGTAACGTTTAAACATGCCTTAAAAATAAAATACAACACAAAAACAAATATAAAGTGCATGAAAAATACAACTCACCATTGTTGTGAATATTGTAAGTTAAGGGTTATTTATTATAATGTTTATATAGAATGAGAGATAGTAGCCTATCTCTCAACAACCATAACGCTAAATCAGCGGGAGCCCTGAGCTTGTTTCTCTGCAACCAGAGGGTCCCATCTAGGGGTAATGGGAGACAATGACACCCGAAGTGTGTTGCTTATGTCTGGTCTATTCTGTAATTTTGTTTTGGTTGCTGTCACTGCAGAAAATCCCGCTTCACACAAATAGGATGTCGGAAATGGCAACAGGGTTTTTAGTGCTTTTGTGGCGATCTCGGGGCATTCTGCCATGACTTTAATCCAGAACACCGGCAGAGTTGTAGTCTCAAACATATTTTTAAGGCCGCCGTCATTTGCAATCTCCACTAGTTGATCCTCTTCTTGCATAGACACGCTGAATTCACCTGGTTTGTTGACAAATGGATTGCGGATCCATTCCTTCGCAATTTGTGAGTCGTTTGTGGTTGGGAAGTAGCGTTCAAATTCTTTTAAAAGCAAATACAGGTGATCGTGCACCAGCTGGGACAATGAAGGCTTGGGCTCAGGCTCTTCCAAAATTCCTGTGAATGTTTGAAACGTCAAATATACCCCTGTTCACTCATCATCCCCACAAATCCAGTTTGGCTTAAATGCAACTACTTTATCTGCCAACTTGAAGACAGTTGTCATTTTCCCCTGAAGTGACCGATTGAGTTCATTGAGGAGGTTAAATATGTCACACAAGTAAGCGAGTTTTGTGACCCATTCCTCGTCACTGAAATGTGCTGCTAGCGGTGACTTTTTTTCCGAGAGAAATCTCTGCAGTGGCTCCCGTAATTCAAACACTCTGGCCAGGGACCTCCCTTGGGATAACCATCTTATTTCTGTGTATAAGAGAAGGTGTCTGTGCTCTGCGTTCATTTCCTCACAAACCTGCTCGAACAGGCGCGAGTGAAGGACGTGTGCTTTGATGTGGTTAATAACTTTAACGACATCATTCAATACGCTGTTAAGTTCTGGTGGTATATTTTGGCTAGCCAGCATTTCCCTGTGAATGACACAATGCGTAGACTCGCATTCAGGTGCAACCTCTTTAATCCGAGTAGTTAAACCAGACATCCTTCCGGTCATGGCAGCAGCTCCATCTGTGCATATGCCGACACAAAAAGACCATTTCAGTTTTCCTGATATATAGTCATTCAGCGATTTAAATAGTTCTGCGGCTGTGGTTTTGGTTGGCAATGATAGTGCACATAACATATCCTCATGCACATCCTCTTGATAAAGATAACGCATGTAAACAAGTAGCATTGCATTGTTGTCAATATCTGTAGATTTGTCAACCTGGAGAGCGTATCATGATGATTTATTAATCCTTTCCAACAATTGTGATTCAATGTCCTCTGCTATTTCCTCAATGTGCCGTGTGACGGTGGTAGCCGAAAGAGGCATCTGTGCTATCTTTTTAACCGCAGCCTCTCCTAGAAGTTCACGACAAATGTCTTTAGTGGCTGGAAGGATCAATTCTTTACCAATGGTGAATGGCTTCTTAGCCTTATCAATACGATTAGCCACCAAGTATGATGCTCTCAGTACACTTGCATTTATTTATGTAGTGGCCACCAGTAATTGTTTTTGTCCTTCTTGTTCATGCTTTTTTCTTTCGGAATACTCAGAAGGCTTGTCTTTTAAAGTAGGGTGCTTGGTCTCCAAGTGGCGAAGCAGTTTTGAAGGCTTCATTGCCTCATTACTTAGCTGGTCACCACATATTATGCAGAGTGGCTTTGGTGCGTGAGAATCATCAGTTCTGATAAATCCATACTTCAAGTAGGACTCCTGGTATTGTCTGTCAAATGAAGCCTTCCTTTTCTTTGAGGTCATAGGTTCTTCTTCTGTCTCCTCACTGGCCCTTTTCCACTTCGCAAAAAAACTTTTGATGGAATTTTGTTTTTCACTCATTTTGCTAGTTTATGGGTTTAATTATCACGTGACCAAGACAAGCATCAGTAGTGAGTCTTAGATGGATGTAACAGAGGGAATCTGGTCATTTTTTAAAAATAAAACATCGTTCAGACTTAAATATAAATAAAACGGAAATAATGTAAGTTATTTATTCTTTCTCTGTGGACTGGTATCAAATGGCCCACGGACCAGTACTGGTCCATGGCCCAGGGGTTGGGGACCAACTGCCCTAAACCATAAAACAGAGAAGGGCCACGGAGATGAGCCTGGAAGACAGCAGGACCCAGGTCAAGGTGGGCAGATAGCCTGGGGTTTGCAGCCAAGCAGACACAATATGAGACCTTTCATGATAACTAACTGTCCAAGACTCCATAGCTGCACTTTTTAAGGGGGGAATTTATGATAGAACTTAACTCAGACAG
This sequence comes from Saccopteryx leptura, assembly GCF_036850995.1. Lineage (NCBI taxonomy): Eukaryota > Metazoa > Chordata > Mammalia > Chiroptera > Emballonuridae > Saccopteryx > Saccopteryx leptura. The sequence goes on along the minus strand of NC_089513.1, from coordinate 1,452,351 downwards.
CAACCCATCACTTATCCTTAGATTGCTATGGTCATTCGTGATCTGGTAGGTCAGACGAAGGAATGTTTAGGTGATAAAAATCCTAAGAATCTAAGAGTCAGAAGGTTGCACACACAGTTCAGGTGTACAGTGGCCCCCAGCATCTTGATGGGGCAGAGGCTGGAGGCAGAGGACACCAGCAGGGTGACCCCCACACACACACGCCTCCGCTCTGCAGCTGACCCTGAAACCGTGAATCTGAAATTTCTCTTAATGCCTATGGTGTGCCGAGAACTCAGATAAGATTTTCACGTTAACGTATGAGCTTCTCAAAAGATCCTACCACAAAACCACTGATTTCTGCAAGTGGTTGTCACAACTGCCTACATCCTGTTAAAGATGAGAAGCCAGTGTGTAAATCACTGATCTACTAGTTAGGCAAAAGTCAGAAAAAAATTTTGGGGAAAATCACAAAACGCTAAAAACAATGTGCCTGTAAATCTATATCTTTGTCTACACTTCTGAGGAAAGAAAACAACCTCTTCAACAGCTGTACCACAATAGTGTTGACATACAAATCTTGTATATTTTGAAAGTGTGCAATGTGGTGGTTGATCTATGTGCCCATGGTGAAATGATCACCACCATCAAGCTAATTAGCACACCCATTACCCCGTGTGGCTACCATTGTGTGTGTAGAACGAGGGTGGAATTGGAATTAGAAGAATACAAAAGATATGTTCTCTCATCTGGATGCTCCGTGCTCTCTGCCTCTCACTTGCACACGCGCAGACATGCAAACCATCTTGGGTACACCCAGCGGGCATATCTTTGCAAACTTAATCCTAATGATCCTAATCTATTTATCCAAGAGTAGGAAAAAGAAATAAATGTTACAACAGATTAGAATTTCTGCTCTCTCAAGATGTTTAATTGGGAAGCAAATTAGTGAAAATCGGTTGGAGCAAATTCAGTATTGCCAAGGGTTGTGTGGGTCTTTTTGTAAAACAGGGCGCTAGTATGTCCCATGGAGCAAATGCGAGAGCGAGAACTCTGGCATGTTGGGGAGACCTATTTATTGTGATCTCTCTTCTTAAAGTAGGAAAGGAAGGAGGGGCATTCTTGTGTGCCCACTGAATGCTCGTGTTTTTCCTGTGTTAGCACATGCAGTCTCTAAAGGTATCTCCTAATCTTTTTTTTTTAGGTGAGAGGAGAGGAGATAGAAAGATTCTCAAATGTGCCCCTGCTGGGATCCACCAGGCAACCCCTGTCTGGGGCTGATGCTTGACTCAACAGAGCTATCCTCAGTGTCTGGGGCTGATGTTCAGACCCATCGATCGAGCCGCTGGCTGTCGGAGGGGTAATGAGAGACAAGGGGAAGAGGTGGTGGAGAGAAGCAGATGGTCACTTCTCATGTGTGCCCTGATCGGGGACTGACCCTGGGAAGTCTGCACGCCGGGCCAATGCTCTACCACTGAGCCAATCTTGATGAACCCGATAGGGCAGATATATAATATCCCTGATACACCGTCAGGAAACAATTCTTAGAAAGAGGATGTATCCAGCCATTAACTGTGAGGCTGGGGTTCACATCTCCATCTCTAAATCCTGAGGTGAAGCATGCGGATGGCCAATGCATAGTATTCATTAGCCGGGAGCGTAGATGTTAGTCAAGGATGGGCCCTCAGTCAGACACATCCGGGTTTAAACCCACTTACAAACTCTGATACCTCTGTGGAGTTATTAATTCTCTCCCACACCTACTTACTCACTGTCTTCAGGTGCAAAGTGTGAAGAGCAGATTTATGACAAGGATTAAATAAATATGCATGCGGACAGGGGGGCTGCATCCAACAGAGCAAGGGCTACTGTTGAGATCAAGGTGTGGTGCTCCTGACGCCATCATTACCTCAGACGAGCGCCGTGTGTGGTTGTTTGGTTTCTTCTGCATCGTGAGCTGAATGATAGCACAGCCTTGAGATGTCTGATGTAAGCCCTGGTTCCAGTGGAAGCACCACAAAGAAGTTTTAGTGGGCCTAAGAAACTAGTAAAACAGAGGGGCTCTGCCCTGCAGATTCGTGGCATGTTTGAAAGCTTCTAGGTTCATTTCTACCTGGAGCTCTCTGGATTGGACATGTTGCACAGATTTGGGATTGAGCATGTACCCACTAGTCATGCCTGTGTTTGCTTCCTTTTGGGCAAAGAGTCAAAGGGAACATAAACCAGGGACAAGAGAGAACAAGTATTTACATCGCCACAGCGGAAACGTCAACAAAAGGCATCTTCCTCAGCTATTATTTTTTTCCAAGTGATAAATTCTATGCCAGTGTGCTGAGCAAGATGACTAGAAGTTTGCATTAATACTTATGTTTGATTTTTTTCCATGCACGTTGCCAACCCAGGGTGGAGCCCACACTTTGCATTCTTGTGCCTGAAGCTAGGATCCAGTCTTCAGGAGGGACCCTTCCATGGACGTGTAAACACCAGCTGGACTCCGCCAGGCTCGTTGTGCCGCACTTGGGGTCCTGGTGGGTGGTCAGCCTTTCTCGGAGCATGATCGGTTTCTCTACTGGCCTGGCTCCACCGTCTGGTGTTACTTATTTTAATAAATTATGACGTGGCAGCCAGATTCACAACAAGACAAGTTCTGCACCAGAAACCTAAGAGTCGGTGGACGGTGGCACGCACCTGCCCCCTGAGGTTCAGGACGTGACAGGAGGAGGAGGACAGAGCTGGAGTGGCAGCAGCTTTGTCCCCCCACCTGTGTGTGCCTCCCCGACCTGGGGTGCAACATCAGTGAAAGCTTCCCATGGCCTCACTGTCTTCATCTCTGAGACGGCAAGGGTGTCCTTCCCACCTGGCCGTCCTCTGTTAGCCTGAGGGATAGTGCAGATAATGGGGAGGCAGTCGGAGCTCTGACCCCATCAGCAGGTGCTGTCATCATCGGAGGGGTAATTATTCTGGGAAGGAGGCATGCCCAACACAAGCGGCTTCCTAGGTGTCTTGTTAAGAGAAGGGGCTTCTGTCGTCCTCTCTCCCTCTGTCACCAGTTCCTATTTCCCTGGAGATTGAGGAGGGCCCCTCACGACACCCAAAAAGAAAAAGGGGGGACTTCAGATCTTCCTGATATACCTACAGCGGTCAGCCAAGGTAGCGTTTTTCCGAGATGTGGTCAGAGCAGCGGACCTGCAAAGTTACTTAAATCAAGTTTAATGCAATGACTCTTGCAGAAGAAGCTGGACACCTGGAATGTTAATGTTGTCTGCACTTTGAAACAGTGTGCCCAGTCAGTCCTTATGCTCAGTGACCCCCACGCAGTGTTAGAGGAGGGACATCGGATGATGTGGGCACAGCCCTAGCTTAGCTCTTGGCATGGGTAGCTCTCTGGAAATCGTGCTGAGTAAACGATGTCACAACCATTGGAACCTACGAGGCCTGTATGGTTTGAATCGTGTCCACTGCTTCCTGTGGGTCCCCACTTCTGCTGGGTTTCACTCACCTGTCCTCCCCAACCCCATCACAGTGCCTCCTCTTAGAACCAGCCCGGTTGGATGCATGCTCGGGTTCCCAAAGGAAGGACAGTTCTCTCACCAACACAGACCATCCCTTGTAAAATGCAGCCGGCACCCAGGGACAGTGACCCCGCCTTCTCTCAGTGCACGATGCTGCTGTGTGTTGGCATCTCAGCGTGCCTGGGATGTGTGTTGTTACAGATGCGTTCTCATGTTGTCTGCAGAGCTCACAGGGGGACTTGACGGGTTTGGAGGGAAGGGGGCCTGAGGGGTAACTGGTAGGGAGCAGAGGAGGGGGACGGTGACGGCCCAGTGTCTGCACTCCCACCAGCCTGTGTAGGAGCAGAGGTGACTGTGAATCCTGGGGCCCGTCCAGCAATGACCTTGTGCAGACTTCTCCCTGCCACCACCACAAAACACTGCTGTGTCCAGAGTCAGGCTCCTGGGTGAACCGGAGCTGCTGTGGAGTTTAACCCAAAATGAGTACACGAGTGCGTGTCTTTCTTGCTAAGGAGATGGTGTACAGCCACTCAGAAGGCTGATTCAGAATTTAAAGACTCAATATGGCTTATCCACAAATGTATGTTTACATGCACCTGTGTCTGTCACTGCCTACGTGTCCACTGGACGCGGCTCCACGCAGCAGAGAGCTGCCTCATGGAAGGTGAGTTAGTCATAGTGGACACGCACAGGAGCAGGTCCACCCTTGTCCACTTCCACCTGTGGGTTGATGTATTGGGTTTCTTATCAGCTTAGACTCAGCCATCCAAGTTAACATGCACAGTTTTCAGAGAGCTCCAGTTGAGACGTTTGTCCACACTCTTACCCACGGGTTTGCAGTGATCATGCCGGCTGCGTGCCGAATGTTGAGCGAGGCAGCGAGTGCCACTGGTTGGGAAGGGGCCTCAGACAGATACCATGCAGGCCTCTGAGGTGCCAACCGTGGTGGCTAAAGCAAGAGGTCAGGGGGACACTCAGGCAGAGGTACATGGAGACGAGGCCTGGATCATGCACCGGTCAGGATAGGGTGACCGGAAGTAGCTGAGACACCGATCCCCATGGGGTGTGGGGAGGTGACTCAGGCATTTAGGGGAAAAAAAAGGAACAGAGGAGAGGAACCTGGCAGGTAGGCAGTGACCGCATCAGGGCAGGTCTGCGGCCCCAGGAAGGAATATTGTCTCTACTGTGTGGGGATCCGACAGGGCTCAGTCTGCCCACTCCTCAGAAACATCGCTGGATCGTGGTGTCCTATGCTGTCCCCTCCAGAGTCACCCTGGCTCCTGTGACAAGTTCCTTCCCCTGGCGATTTCAACATTTTGCTGAGTGCTTTGTAGCTGTTTAGACAATGGCTCTTGAATTTGGAAACTCAGGATTTGCTTTTTAATTTGCGTCCCCCTTCAGAGAGCTAGCCAATAAAGCAGTTTGAGAAACAGGTGGGAAAATATTAATGGGATTTCATTTGACGGGTTCCACGGGAACGGCGAACCCACTTCCCAGCTCCTCGCTGTAGCAAAGCGCGTTTAAAGTTGAGTGTTAATTGTTTGGCTTAAAAGTGTCATTTATTTTTTCACTGCTGAATTAGCAAATACTTAAGCATATTATGCCGGCTTTGGCAAAGAGAGCACAGATTAAGTGGGGCTTTCTCATGCGATTCTGAGAAGTGGCGCGTCTGAAACTGAACGTGAATTGCCGCTAGAGAGCCAACTGGTGACAAAGGCAGGAAGGAGCTTGTCGTCACACAAATTAGGCATCTGTTGTGAGCCTTGCTGAAATGATCGAGTTTTATTTATCAAATATTTACACACGGTAGGCATAGTTGTTGCTGTTCTCTGCCAGGCAAACGAATTTTCTATCTCAGGAAGCAAGTGGGTTTCCCAACTTGTTAAACTTAACCCTCAACATCCATATGCTTTCTGAAGTGTTCATGAATATGAAGTGAGTGGTTCTCCGTGTTTTATGGTTGTGATTTAGGGATCCATGGGACTGTATATGGAAGGATAAATTGAAAAGCATATTTATTTGTTTTTGGTAGACAACCAGAGAAAAGGTTACTTGTGAAATCTGGGAGTGTCTTTAACGACCGTTAGGGGTCTGTGAACCACCAGAAAGCACATGCTCAAGTTGTGCATCTCACCACTGCTTAAGCGTGTTTCAAAACTTCTAGGGGGCTAAGTACACAAAAATTTATTCAAATGCTCAAAGAACTGTCTGATAAAGGAACGTGGTTAAAAACCACGTAGCTCTGTGGTTGGAAAGTAGATCATGTTAAGAAATAGAGACGCATTTGCAGAGATGGGTCAGCCATCCGAGAGAAGTGGTGAGTCCTGCCGGCTGCTCCCGTGTTGACCCCTGCTGCATCCCCACGACTCAATTGCGGCCAGACAGCGGCCAAGAACCCCGTCTGGGAGGTTCACACAGATTCCTGGGTGTGAATTATCACCTCTTCTGAGAATAGTGGAAAAGTTGGGACAGAAAGAACCGAATGTCCCACCACAGGGCAGCAAATAGACCACAGCAAGCAGAAGGGGGGTAGCTCTACACTGGTCAGCGGGTGGATAAATAACTGAAAAATGAAACTTAAAGCCCGGTATATAGCACAGTGCCATCCTTGCAAACGTAGGGAAATAAGGTCTTTGAGTTTATGTCGTTTTCTCTACTAACAATTATTATAGGATAGCGGCAAATATTGTAAAGGTTACTGAGGAAGAGAGCTGAGTTTGACTGGAAGGATATTTTCAGTTTTTTGTGTGTTTTTTTCTAAATTTGGTTTTGCAACAAATACGGATTCAGTATTACTTCTGTGATCTGAAAACAAAAATGAGAGGAAAAAGAAAGAGCAAGAAGACTGTTCTGGTTCGAGAAAAGCACAGGTGATTTGAGTTCTAGCCATTGTCCTGGTAACAGATGCAAAAAATAATTGTTTTCTTTTTTGCTATGTCAAAATTCAAGTACCTAACATGACAAGTAATTTTTGTTTAACCTTAAATGAGAGATAACTTATTTTATCCCACAAACATGTCCTCACTCTGTCTGACAAGCTGACTTGCAGTGAAGACAGAGGCGTGGACTGCAGCCGTGATCTGGGATTGAACACAACGCAGGTGAGGGAAAAGTTGAGCACTACAGGCACCAAAATGAGCTCCTAGCAAGACCCCTGCACCCTCTGCATTGGGGAGGGTGCGCCGCCCTTCTCCTCTGTCCAGGATCTTCTACGCCTCTCTCCAGTCAAACGCTGTCCCTGGGATGCGTTCCCCGTTCTCTCCAGCACCATCGCTGGGGTACCCTCATTCTTCCCAAAGCAGCACATGAATGTCTCCCATCTGCATCTGCTCACAAACATCTAGGACTTCTGCTCTGAAACCATGAGCTCTTAAAGATTATGAATGGAGTATATTTCATCATCTCAATCTTCTTCTTCATCCTGTACCTTAAAAGGAGGTCCATAGCCTACAATGAATATATATTTTTTTAAAGGTTTGCATCTTCATGGAACATGAAATTTATCAAGGAAAATAAAACTCTTACACTCTCCTGTTTGAGAGCAGTCATTTTATTTCAGGAGTTAAATGAACAATCAAATTCATCTAAAAAAAAAAAAGAACACATTGTTTTTTAGTCTCATGAACTCTAACATTATGGGATAGATCACCAGATCCACAGAAAGTATATCCTCCTTTAGGTGGACTTTGGTTGGCCATGAGGGGGTAGGGTCTCAGACATGAGTCATGGCACCACCTGTGGCAGAACTGCTCCATGGAGTGCCTTCCCATGATGCTTTGGGCCTTTCCTGTCCCTACAACAGGTGTGATTCTCTTTGCGAAGGAACGCGGTGGCACTCCGGTGGGAACCTTGGCCTAACATCATTGTTGCCGGTGTTAGTGCTCAGAATCTGACCGATGAAGCCCAGACACTAAAAAAAGTGTGTCTCTGGTCTTTGTGTCAGGAAACATGTTAAGTTCCAGCTGTGCCCCCCCCGACCCTTCAGAGCCCCCCACAAAATCACAGAGTCTGGCGGACTGTTCTCTCGACGTGTTCAGACATGCTCCAAATGATAATCAGAGATGTTGCACCCTTGTTTGTCATCTTATTAATTTATGTGTCTCCGCGGGAGACGCTCAACATGTGTGGCATTATGGGAAGAACGCTGGTCATAACAACGGTTAGTGACATTGGCCTGTGCTGGATGAATTTTATCTTTAGTTCCACACAACTTCTTGGAGGAGTGGGGTGGGGTAAATCGGAAGAGAACGTTCTACTGCTCAAAAACTTGAGAAAATCTTTGCTTTGAAATATCCTGTGATTTTACTTCTAGCTTTATTTCACTCTCCCAATTTCCATGTTAAACCACTCTGCCAATTTCTATGCTGAAACAATATAAACTTGAATTAGATGTAAAAACGACGATAAATTCAGAAGACAGATTGTTACTATTGACTGAGTGACTAGGCAGGAAGATGGAGTGGCGTCTTAATTTTTTTTTTATTTTAAGAACAGTCAGACATTGAGCATTTAAATATAAGAATTAGATGATATTAAGCCAAAAAGATGGAAATGTTGCCTGATGATTTTGGCATTGGGCTCTGGAGTGAGACAACTAGAATTTAAATTCTCATTTCAGCACACAGTGCGTAAACTGAGTAAGTTACACTGTCTTTCTAATCGTGTCTTTGTTTATCCCTATGATGAGAATATTTAAACTACCTCTTAGAGCCACTGTGAATGACAGGTGGGCTCTTATAGGATCTCATGAGAAGTCTTGGAAATATCTTTCAATGAATGGCACCTCAAAGGCAAACTTCACAAGCTAAACATGCACACACATCTTTGGACTCAGACACTTACACACCAAAGTCTCTGTTACCCCAATTTTTATAGAAAATATCTTCTAAAAATATATAAAATGAATATCCAGTCATCCGTGCTCTAAGCAAACCTCCCATCACCTTTGTGAGCATCTTCATCTCCCCGCCGTGGTGCATCCGGGCAGAACATGGAGAGTGAGAGGAGAAAGGCCAACCATGCTTGAGAGCCTGGTCAGAGCCAGGGAAGCATCAGGGGCTGGGGCAAGGGGGTCAGCGGGGGTGGGGGGCTGCGGGCTTTGGGAATGCCGACATTTATTCCGCCTAAAGTGAACTTCCCCAACACTCCAGTGAATTCCTGTGACGCTGAGCTTCCAGGATTGGCAAGGTAGACTGCATCATATTAACTCAGTGGGATATGTGTGTGTGTGTGTGTGTGTGTGTGTGTGTATATATATATATATATACATATATATATATATATATATGGAGTAGAATGTGTGTATATATGTTTAAATAAATAGTGGACAAAATTTACAAATCTTATGAAAACATCAACCTACAGAGCCAATAAACCTCCAACATAACAAATGCAAAAAAAAAAAAAGTCCACAGTTAGGTACATCATGGTCATACTGCTAACAAACAGTGGGAAAAGTGAAATCTTTTAAGTAGTCGGAGGAAAACTGTCATCTTATATGCAAAAGGGAAAAATGCTTCTCATTACACACCAGCCAAACCTGAAGGCCATAGAGAAACTGCTTTCAAATTCTGAAGAAGGGACTTGCGTGGCCGACCTGGAATACAACATCTAGTCATTTAAAGTAGAATGATTGTCTAAAGCAAGTAAACACACACACACAAATACACTAAAACAATGTTGTCTGGGGTTTATAACAAATATAAAAGTAAAATATATGAAAATATTAGTACAAAAAGTGGCAAGTAGTATAAGGTTTTCACATTAAACATACAGTAATAGAATGTAAATTTAGGGATGAGCATAACAGGTTAAGTTTTATTTAAAGAGCAAACATGTAAAAAAGACCAAAATAGTTATAAAAAACAATAGAGGAGACAAAATTAAGTACTAAAATTATTTAATTATTCAAATGAAGAAGGCAGGAAAAAAGGACCAAAGAACTAAGGGATGAGAGAAAACAAATAGCGAGTAGGTAAGCTTACATCCAATTCTATTGGTGATTACATTAAATGTTAATGGACTCCATACTACCATTAAAAGGAAAGGATGATTAGAATGGATAAAAGAGCAAAGCAAGACTAAGCATTATTTACAAAAACCTTACTTAAATTGAAAGACACAGAATGTCAAGGGTGAAAACATGAAAAACATGAAGTATAATGAACTTGTAATAGCTATATTAATATACAAGAAAAAATAGAACAGAAGACAAATAGGGTTTTTTTTGTATGAAGGTAAAAGGCGAATACATCAAGAAGCTATAATAATGTGTTGGAGCTTCAAAATACTTGAAACAAAGTAGAATTAAAGAAAGAGGTCACAATGGAAGATTTTAATGCTTCTCTCTTTATATGAAAAACAGGTAAATGAACAAACGAAATCAAACGAAATGATCACCGTGAAGAAACTGACCTCAGTGACATATATCAAAGGTGCTGCTTACATAGTGAAGGAGAAGTCCAAGACTTTCTCCAGGCAGCTTATACAAAGACCGCCGGCCCCCAGGGGTGGATTGAAGAAGCAGCCCCTGAAATCTGCCCTGGCATCCCAAGGCAGTTTTTCCAGCTTCTGCTGTCCCCAGAGCTGCATTCTCCCGGAGGGTCCAAGCGGCACCCTTATGAGGGTGCTCGGTGCATCTGTCTGGATGTGGTTCATCTCCGAGCTCTGGGCAACTGGGCAAAGGACCCCTACGCCTCTCCAGAGAGCGCCACATGCACTCAGGGGAGCCACATGCGGAGTTAAGTAGCTGCAGGAGCTCCGAGGACATTTTATCATTTTCACATGAAACACACAGCAGCTCTGTAACACCAGCCTGAGTGCTCCGCACACCCCCTCCCCCCCCCCCCCCCTGAGCCCTGGCTCCATGCTCTAGGACCGCCCACCACGCACTTCTTCCTGTACCGAGCTGCCTGCCCAGTTGCATTACCTTTTATTTAAGCTCTGCATTAGTTACAACGTAAGATCAGATAAAGGTTTTCCTCCCCTAGAACATCCCCTAGAACATTCTGCATTCAAGAATCTTCATTACAGCCCTGGCCAGTTGGCTCAGCGGTAGAGCGTCGGCCTGGCGTGAGGGGGACCCCGGTTCGATTCCTGGCCAGGGCACATAGGAGAAGCGCCCATTTGCTTCTCCACCCCCATCCCTCCTTCCTCTCTGTCTCTCTCTTCCCCTCCCGCAGCCGAGGCTCCATTGGAGCAAAGATGGCCTGGGCGCTGGGGATGGCTCCTTGGCCTCTGCCCCAGGCGCTAGAGTGGCTCTGGTTGCGGCAGAGCGACGCCCGGAGGGGCAGAGCATCGCCCCCTGGTGGGCAGAGCGTCGCCCCTGGTGGGCGTGCCGGGTGGATCCCGGTCGGGCGCATGCGGGAGTCTGTCTGACTGTCTCTCCCCGTTTCCAGCTTCAGAAAAAAAAAAAAAAAAAAGAATCTTCATTTCAGAGCTTCATTTAATGCCTGTATTTGAAATTCATACTCTATGCCCTGAAGCAGCTGTCCCCTCGCTGGATGAGAAACCTATGCTCTCCGTCTCTGTGGAGAATGTCGCAGGTAATCACCCCGATGTGTGGGTAGGCCCTGCGAACACAAGGGGCAACTCCCCAGACTTCAGACTTTTTTTTTGATTGGTTCCTTTCCTCCGTGAGTGATCTGCAAACACCAACTTGACAGTCACTGCACTTACTTCCTCTTCTCACATTATTTACCGTGGCTGGCAAGCGGGGAAGGCGCCGCTGTCCGAGCTGTTTGATTGATTGACTCCCTTGGTGTTTAGAGCCTGAGAAATGACAGCAGGTCAGTCCCACTGAGGAGCAGCTGGTGAGGGGAAGAGCCCAGGAAGGGACCATGCAGCGCACGCAGGACATGCTCAGATTGTTCCTCGGAGGAAAGAGTTCCAGTCTGCTTAATTTTATTTATTTATTTATTTATTTATTATTCATTTTTAGAGAGGAGAGAGAGGGAGAGACAGAGACAGAGAGGAGAGAGAGACAGAGAAAGAGAGAGAAGGGGGGAGGAGCTGGAAGCATCAACTCCCATATGTGCCTTGACCAGGCAAGCCCAGAGTTTTGAACCGGCAACCTCAGCATTTCCAGGTCGACGCTTTATCCACTGCGCCACCACAGGTCAGGCCTCTGCTTAATTTTAAATTGAATTTTTGATGATTTGTATTGTTTTAATAAGTGGAGCATAAACTCTAAAATTAGATTCGCTACGTCCTTAAGCTCTGTTTCCATTACAGTTTATTTAAAACACACACACACACACAATAATAGTCTGCATTTGAATCGTGTTCTGGCAAAATAGACGCTGAGGCTCTGTGCTCCGTAAGAAATCCTCTCTGGGGGATAGTGTGATTCCCGCGTGGCTCTCCCAGCCAGTAGAACAGACTAGGAAAGACGAATGTTTTTATTTTGTTGATGCATTTATTTCAGCAACCAATGTATTCTTTTGTTCAAAACAATTTGTTTACTCCTGTGTTCGGGCACCTGCTATGGATGTGGCTGAACGTGGAAGAGATGGGCATGGAGGGTGCAGCATGATGCGACCTGGCTCTAGGACTCCCAGAGCCAAAGCGCTTACACGTGTGTCGCTCGGATCAAAGAAACGGTTCTGTGGGTGTGGCCCTAGGACGGTTGTGCAGCCGCCAGCCTTCATGCCCTAGAGATCGTTGTTCAAGGCAGAGGCTGCTGCGGCCGCCCAGGTGACTAGGTGGGGCCACAGGAACTAGAGCAGACGTGGGAACTGGGTCCTGCATGCGCTGGTGCTTGTGGGCTGAAGACCTTGTGTTTAGGCTGAAAGACCATGCCTGGGAGCCGCGGCCCTGGGACAGATGACTGGGGGTGAGGGGGGTGGGGGGGTACAGGCAACTCCGCACACCTAAGAGGAAGGGACGCTGCAGCAGCTCCCAGCCACAGAACGATCATCGTGTCCTCGGCCAGGGTTAGGGAGCTGTGCCCGTGCTGAGAGGTAGGACTAATGCAAATGATGGTGACAGTAATAGGAGCTAACCTGTGCTTGGGGCTAGTGGTGCGCGGGGCACTCTTCCACGCTGACTTCACCCTCCAACAGCCCCACGGGAGAAGTACCAGCATATCCCTCCCAAGCCTAATGAAGCTGGAGGCAGCAGGACTTGCCCGAGGTCACACAGCTGTCTAGGCCCAGAGCTGGCACTTTGCAGAGTGCTGAGCCATATCTCACAACCCCCCAAAAGGCTGTGGGGCCACCTTACCTGCAAAGAACACTGGCCACACAGAAGGGGTCGGGTGCCCCAGGTTCATGTGACACACAGTCACCATGCACGTTTCGTGTATATTATATGTACTGTGGGCATACGTGTGTGTGAGTACCTTGGTGTCGCTTGGCCTGTTGACCTGGAAATACACAGCCTTTCCTCTGCGGGCGTGAGCAGGGTAGGTCTTTTTCTTGCTGCCAGAACTAATCACATCCTGAGCCTGGGCTGTCCCCTCCCCCTGCAGGCGTCCTTCTGGTCCTTAGACATTTCACAACCGACTGCGCCTGTGCAGGAGTGTGGTCCCCCTGCAACACGGATGCCCATCCTCAGCGTACTAGTATATGTCGATGACGGAATGGGCTACTGCAGATGACACACATGTCCCAAGTCAAGGGCCCGTGTGTTTGCTATTAAAGCTGTATCTAAATACCCAAAGTGCAATGAGCAACTGAGACGATTAGCTGCAAAGTGTGTGTGTGGGGGGAGGGGGGGATCACGATTGTAGCCTCCATTCCAAGGACACTTGGTTGTCATGTTTTGAACCATCTGAGTCCTGGCCTCTCGTTCTGCTTTTCACTGGCTTCTCGTGGCCACAGCCGGAGTTACGCCGCCTCATCGCTCCGGGTGCCACAATGCCTCTTGGGGCTGCATGACGGACTCGGTTCTCCCTCTGAAATGCAGCCACACTATCCGTTACACTCGGGGTCCGATGTGAGTTAACACCAGCCCTGCAAGGTTGTTCATTGAACCAGGAAGGAATAAATCGCTTCCATCAGACACCTCCCTATATTTTATTTTATGTCAAGGCTCTCTGCCCTGTCGTCTGCAGGAAAATCCATTTAATGAACGCGGCCCTCAGCAGCTGGCTGAATGGCAGTGAGGTAACCGGCTCCTGTCCGGGACGCGGATTGATACCTGGTGTCGGGCTGCAGCGGAGAGCACGGCAGGTGGCTGAGACAGGCGTGGACTGGACAGGACTTCTCGCTCTACTCCCCCCCCCCCACCCTTTCATTACAGGATAATGCCAGAGGGTCGCTTTGGCGAACAGCGGGCTCCAATTTCATTCCCTCCTGAGAGAGTCCCTGAGTTCGGCCCCAGACCCTCTCCCTGGAGCGCCCCAAGCCGCCTGGTTCTGGGAGGCAGCCCGTAGCTAGCACACCCAGAACACCGAGGCTCATGGGCCACCTCGCACCCCCATGAACCGTGTTCTGAAGAACCAGGGGCCTCTATCCTCTTGGCACGTTGTGGCCATGCATCGCAACCCCCCTTGTCCTTTTTAATTATTAATTACCATTGTCTGTTCACCTTTGTTTTACCCTGACATCTTCAATTTAAGCAGTATCAGAGAGGTTGACGGGGCGCAGTTTTCTTTTTGGCTTAAGTGACTGCAGCTCGTTGAGTTGTTAATTATGCAGGGAGGTTTGCATGGCTGAAGCTGGTGATTTGAATATGCTCTGATGTCAGGTCTGTGTCTGGGGCCACAGAGCCTGAGAAAGGATTATGATGATGTATATATATGGTTCATGGCTAAGTGGGCTAATGAAAGGGCCTCATCGAATCAAACACAATTAATTAGATTAACTTATGATATGAACCCATCTTTCTGTGCATGTATAATTTATATTAATTGATTTGTTGCGTGTGCAGGGACCAATCCGGTGGGCTGCGGACCGCCTAAGGAGGCAAGGAGGTGTCATTAGCATTACTTTGATGTGAACCGTAATTGATGGGTCAGTGTGTTTTAGGGATGTAGCAAAAGCTTTGCTAATTGTCATAAGAAGCCGAAATTGATTGTGTCTGCATTAGTACATAAATTTAAATTGATTAATGTTTTGCTCTAAAATTAATGTCCATTCTGGATGGGTGATACAATGCTTTATTTATTGGATTCATTAATGCAGTCCAAGGAAAAATAGTGTTGAACTTAGAGAAGTGAGTGCAGATTGTTCAGAAGGGGTTCAGTGGAACCCCCGTGGAGTTGCCAGGGTCCCCACCATGGGCCGGCTGGTCAGACATCTTTGAGACAAAAGCCTCCAGTGAGACCGACCAGGTTCAGCATTTAAATAAAGCCCTTTTCCAGACAATTACTATGGGAAGCCCCCTACATGTGGAGCACAGTGTGGGGTCCTAGGGTGAGAGGTAGGGGAGGACATCTAGAAACATCGTCTGTCCCAGCAGAGCTCAGCTGTTCAAAACCAGCCACATTTACACCAACCCCCCTCCCACTTTAAGAACAGGGAATGCTCTCCAACTTGCTTGAATGGCAATTTTTACTTTACAGCCAATCACCAGGGATCCTGAGATCTAAGCTCACAGAGGTGTTGTCAGAGGGCAGGATTTCAGCCTTGGCTGTGTTCTTCCTGGACCCACTCATGTGGTGATTTTTCTGCCAGAGATCCTCTGGTTACTGTGATTGGCAGTCTGTGTGGGACTGTGTTTGTGGAACCGGCGTTTAATTGTGGTGAACCTTCCCAGCCTGGCCTCCGGTATTTTAGACCAGTTGTGAGCGCCACTTACCTCGATAGCATCACACCAAATTTGGTTATTCCTAAAGCACAAAGAGACCAAGAAGAGAGGGACAGACCTACAGAGAAATCAGTTTAATTCACTCATAACTCCTCCCCCCTTTTTTTTCTTACCAGAACAAGCTTAACATCTGCTTCTTATAAGCTGATTTAAATAGAAAATGTGAAATACATCCTTTTACCAAAAGGTTTTTTTTGTTTGTTTTGGTTTGTTTTTTTTATGAGTGGAAGAAAGCAGTTTGGCTCTTGGGGTTTTTGCTTTCTGTGAGCATCTGTGCCCTCACACCCAGGATATCCCTGCTGTCACCACAGAGCCCAGGCACCTGGCTCATGAGGTCTCTCTCCCCGCTGTGGAAGCAGGAAGGCATTCTGTATGGGCAGCATCTCGGGTGGGAAGCAGTGGAATTATATTCGGATATTGCTCCATGTGGTGGCACCATCGAGTAACAAACAGGGATGGGCATTTCTCAGGAAGTAACTTCTTCTTAACTGGGGCTGGTTGTCACGGATGCCGACCGCTGGCTGTCCACGGGACTTTAGGGACAGCGATTCGGAGCTCAGCCGTATCGCCGTGGTGATGAGCTCCATGGCAGCCGCCGCTGCGTGGGAGACGAGGTTCTGATTACTTGCTTAAATGATGTTCGGTGCTCCCGCTTTCTACAGTCGAGATTGGCACGAGCCTAGAAGATGCCAGGCACACAAAACATACTTGTATACGTGGCTGCTTGTCAAAGAGCTGGCAAACAAACAACAACAACAAAAATAAACAATAGGTTTGGATTCAAAAATTTCCACGTTCTGATTTTTGTCCCCAAAAGGAAAATGAGAAGGAGCCCCTTGCTTGTTGTGCTGCAGACACTACAAATAAAGTCTCTCCTGTCTTTTACAAAAGTGGTTTCCGTAGGACGCGGGGTATATAGGAAAGGGGTCACTTCTCCTGATCCAGGGTTATGTGTCCACGGTTAATGGAACTGAAATCCACGGGCACTGGTCAGAGCCAGCCAGCCGGGAGCAGGGTGTGGAGGGCGCCCACGGTCAGCTTTACGCTGCGCGGGAGAACAACCTGAAGTCACTGTCACTTCACAACGTGAAAGTTTCTAGCACCATCGCTTAAAAAAAAAAAGATTTGTCTTTTTTTTTTTTTTTAACTGATGGCTGTGCTGTTACTGCTTTTGATGTTATGTTAAAGCAGCTAAGCAGACTGCAGGCGCAGCCCTGGTGATTGGCCTGGCGAAATTCAAAGGAAGAACTTGAGAATTGCTGTCTTAAATTAAAATATTTGCTGGCACATCTTAAGGGGGGAAGATAACGAAGATCATGATTTAAAATAATAGTGTCTGAAGCTTGCACTTTTGTGAATGGGCCACAGATGTTCCAAGAGAAAATTAACAATATCTTGTTTAAAAAAAAAAAAAGCAGAACTAAACACTTAACTCTATGCAGAATGTGGTGGAAACCGGAATAATTATTTTGCTAATCAGGTATTGTTTTCTCCAGAAGCACCCCACCCCAAGGAGACGGGGCTGTCCAACACATCCCTCCCGAGCTCTGCGGGTGAGGGTGGGGAGCCCTGCCCTGAGTCCGATGCTCCCTTTCTGTTTCAAAACTGGCCCCAGACTAGTGCTGGCTTGTGCCGGCGGCTGCCCGGTCCAGGGTTGGGGTAGTGAGTTCCCCTGCAGTCCCTGACGTCACCACTGGGGGTGTCCCAGCCCCGGGTGGGACAGCCTGGCCAGCAGTAGGTGTCACTGCAGGCAGGGAGAATTGTCCAGGAGAGCTGCGACGTCAGGTCGATGATTTCCAAAGTCTAAAAAGCAAGAATGGATCATATAATCCAGTCAAAGTGGAGTGGGGATATTTTTAACAGGCTGTGTTGACTTTGGAATAGCTGCAGCTTTATGACCGGGTGGACATCAAGGCCATCCTGACATCCCAGTCAGGGACTGGATGGAGGGTGATGGGGACACACAGGGACCCTGCCGCCACCCTGCAAGCGGCCAGCTCCATCCCTGGCAAGGTCGAGGATCCCCACACCTGCTGCTTTCTCCTCTCTGTCAGACAGGAGGACCACTTATTCATCAGGAGATGGTTTATAATCCGAATACTGTCTGACCAATCAGGGCTTCTGCTTAGACATGCTCAATGCACTTCACAGAAAGCAACACACACACACACACACACACACACACACACACACATACACACACCATTCACTTTGTCAGGTGTCTTTCTAAAAACTTCCGAAAGAGAGAACACATCTCTTCAGAGGACAGACATGCCATGATTAGGTGTTTGTCCTCAGGGACACTTTGTGAATGTGCCAGGCCATCCGTGGTACCACATGCATATATCAGCACAATTATTCACGCCAACTGTATCGTGGGCACATGGGGTCACAGATGCCGAGAGGTACACTTTTATCTGTCTTTCCTGCCAGACTCCCCGGGACAGACAACCTCAGACCATGCAACACGGACATTTAGAGGTGACTTCATTTAAACACACTCTTGACCACAGACAGCCAAGGTCCTCTTGGCTCATGTTTCTCGCTGTTCTCAGGATTAAGTTTCACTTCCTGCCCCCGTCTTGCACGTCCACATGGCCATATGCTGGTGACTTGGGCACCTGGTACCAACACAGAAGGGTGCCCTGCAAGGACTGGTCTAGTTAATGATGGCCTTGGGACCTTCTTCTGTAAGGTCATCTGTGCAGGGGAAACCGAATTTGCCTTAGATACCTGCACTAGTTATGCAAAAACGTTAAAGGATGGATTTGTTTCTCCTCAGTAAGGCAGGTAAGAGTTTAAAATGGTCCATTCTTCCTCATCAAAGGGAGGTGGGGGAGGCAGGCGGGGGCCCGGGGGAACGCATGGTGACAGGAGGAGGCTTCACTTGGGGTGGTGCACACACAATGCTATAGATAGATGATGTATTATGGAATTGTACACTTGAAACCTATATAATTTTATTAACTAATGTCACCCCAATAAATTTAATTAATAATGGTGGAGATAACAACAACCAACAACAGCAACCGCAACAGAAAAAAAAAAGCCCTCTGAATTCTGTTGTGTTCAAACCCGGTTAGAAACACCGAGAGGAGGTCTGACTCCTATCTCCTATCTGACCCTCCTCGGAGTGGGTTCAGGGCGTGATCTTGAGTCCGACCTGCTGCTGTGAATGGCACAGTTGTGTCAGTGAGGGCTGTGAGTCCTAATCCCCAGCAGCACAGCGAGCGGAGGTCAGTGATCTCGCTATTGTTGGCAGAGTCTGGGTTTTTGTCACCTTTCGTATCCGTGCAAGCAGTAATATCCCAAGAAAGTGCACATTTGTTCTGCCAAGTATGGCTGAGTCAATCCATGACCAGGAAAGGCTGACGTGAAATTACACATTTCACATCAACCTACCAAAAATACGTCACTGTTGTGCTGAAATCTGTCCCGTATATTTTAAGCTGAGATAAATATTGCACGGCTCATTTTTAATCGAAATGTGACTTGAAGCCATCGGATGCTGCCACGGGCTTAGGGCTATAAAAATTTCATATTCCACTTAGCGCCCTCTTCAACACGCATCGAAATTTGAATTATTCTGTCAACTGACATCAGTGAATCAGAACTCAAACTTCGAGGGGTTTCCGACGTGGCCCGTTCTGACTGTCCCTGAGACCATTGGCTTGGATTCGCCACGTGCGCCACTCTGGACCTGTTGTGGTTGCCCTTCTCGTCAGCATGCCGAGTGGGGCAGGTCGTAGCTCTCGGCAATGAAGAATGATACAAGAGTACAGATGCCCCCCCGGGGAGGGCTGTATTTCCATGGGGGGATGATCATGTCATGAGTAATTGTTGTGACTTAAATGGAAGAAGGGTCGCTTTTATTTTTATTTTATTTATTTCATTTTAACTCTAATTGAATTTATTGGGGTTACCCTGGTGAAGAAAGATAGATTTTAAATGGCCCTTTCAATTTGTTTCTCTTTAGTGTTAACCCTATAATATTTATTCATCTTTTTAATGTGAGTTTTATTTTATTTTATTAGATTTTATTTATTCATTTTTAGAGAGAAAGGAAAGTGAGAGAGGAGAAAAAAGAAAGAGATAGAGAGAACAGGGGGAGGAGCAAGAAGCATCAACTCCCATATGTGCCTTGACCAGGTAAGCCCAGAGTTTCAAACCGGTGACCTCAGCATTCCAGGTCGACGCTTTATCCACTACGCCACCACAGGTCAGGTTGCTGTAATATTTATAATCCCTGAGTCTCAATATAATTTTAAGTGGTTTTTATATTCCTAGAAATTGATTTTTTTTCAATAAGTTTTTCCAACATAAAATAATGGATTATAAGAAGCACAACGGATTTTAAACATGGACACATAGCAAGACAAAGACGCCTGTCATTGTCATGGGCAGTGACAGTCTCCGGGACAACTTGATGCTTTCTGGGACCCCTGTGTGGCATCTGTTTCTTACTTTGTGAAGAAAAGACCAGAGTGAGAGCAAGAATTTTTTTAAAGTGCTGTAAAAAGAAGTCAAAAATATAATAATAGATTTTTTAAATGCTGATAACTTAATAAAGGTAAAAAATAAAATAGCTTATGTTATCACAAACTCCAACCAGAAGCAAACCTGCTTTGGAAAGGCCCACTGGGTAAGCACTGGTATGTTTTATGCTTCCTGAAAAAATGGTTGTGATTCACTGTGGAGCCAGCCAATAAACGACAGCAGAAATGTTGCCCTTTCTCGACTATCAATATGCACTCTGCTTGTTTGATTCATCTTTTTCTATTTGACACTGTAATGCTGACAACTGCATGTAATAACTTGACAGGTGCAAAATTTCACGGTGCTGATGAGAGCACAGCGCTCACGCGTTGCTGGTATTGTGATGCACTAACATTGTAGGGTTATGTGCACATACGCTGCCCCAAGTGGGGGGGTTGGCATGGGGTGGGGACGGGGCAAGGGGGGTGTCTACTGTGTTTCTAGAGTCTGCTCTGCAATTTTGGAATATCTTCCCCGACGCGTAACTGTGCTGCTACGATCATGTTAGAAAGCTCCAACCCAGTGTCTACCAAAATATTATTTTGCTTTGTCCTTGCTCTCGGATATTAATTTCATGAAGAAATTCTGTTGGATTTGACTGCGATGCTTTGTTTAAAAATGTCTGTTACATGTTCATGCTTTTACTTGTGAAAACAGTATTTCTAATACACGTGCCCACACTGTGAGTAGGATGACCCGAGTCCCTCGGTGGCTCCAGGCTGATGTGCTGGGAGGGAGTCTGGACACCTGTGTGTCTCACCTCAGACAAAGGACTGGATGAGCACAAACCTTTGTTATCCTGGTATCAAAATGTAAACATTGATACATCCAATTTAAACCCCCAAATTGGAATTGGGATACTTGTGTATTGATGAGCCCCTTGGATGAAAAAAATATGTGTATATGTAGTATTGGAATTTTTCTTCTAACCCATCTGTACTTAGATGCGTGCATGAAAACATGATTTCTTAAACGGATGCTTGGCTAATGCCAGACCCAATAAGCTTTGTGTTCATTTCCACGTAGCATGGCAGCGAGGGAGCAGAAAAACAGATTAGTCCCCAGTGTAAAAATTGGTTTTCTGTAAAAATTGGCCCCAAAGGGAAATTTTCTGGATCGGTTTCTTGTTCCTCGACACGATCCGGTCAAAATCATATTTGTCCCCTTGTCATGTTCTTTTAGCAGGGTGAGCTGAGTGAAGGAGACAGGTGCCCCTGCGTTATTGATCAGCGATTATGGCGAAGAGCAGTTATTAGATGTGGAAGGTGCCAGGGAAGCGTTGAGACGTGAAGGGTGTGGAGCCAGGTTATTGATGACGGCAATAAGCCCACTGCAGCCCCGGAGAGGGCCCCGCGCACCTCCAATGGACGGCCACGCAGCAGAGACAGCATGAAGAAGTATGGCGCCCGGGCTCCCACCTGGCAGACTTATTAAGTTCATTGGAGGAAGATGAACTGTTTCAATATGTTAAACACTCGAGGCTGTTCAGAGAGAGTGGCTGTCAGGGGGAACACTGTTGTTTGGGGAGCTTGCCTCATTCTTCCTGCTATTTGCTCCTTCTGGAAGCCTGGTGGAGTCTCCGCACCGGCAGCACCTGTGCCCCTGGGTCTTGGCGCAGGCTGTGGGGATGCAGAGAAGGCGGCCTCTCGGCACCAGCCTGGGTGAGCCTCTGACTTCCGAAAGCTGTTGATGACCTTGGGAGACAACGAGCACTTAGGCTTTGTTGGTGCGGAACAGACTTGAACGTGAAATTCCCTCCTTCGTCCTCGATAGCCACCACCCAGCCAGCTTCGTCATGCACAAAACCCCTCCGCTTCCGGGAGGCAGGCACTCTGGGCCTCAAGGAAGGTAGGTGTGGAATGAAGGGTGGAGGTCTAACCCACCTAACACACAGTCAAAACATGCAACTTAAGACACATATACCCACGCCCCTGATTAATTCATCTGGGAGCCAGAGAAGTTAAGAAGAACAATTACCATATTTCCCCATTTATAAGATGGTCCTATGTATAAGGAGCACCTTAATTTTGGGGCCCAAAATTTGAAAAAAAAGTGTATTACATAAAGTTATTGAACTCAAGTTTTATTCATCATAAAATTCATACAACTCTTCATCACTGTCAAAACTCCCATTCATGAGCTTGTCCTCATCTGTGTCTCATGACAAATCACTGTCTTCAACCATGAGCACAAAAAACAAGCACGAAAAAGCTGGAAATGCAAGTAAAAAACCATCTATAACCACTGTATATAAGATGTACACAGTTTTTAGACTCCAAATTTTTCTAAAAAAAGCTATGTTGAAGGAGAACAGAGATCTCTCAACTAAGAGAGAGACAGCACTCAGTGGAGATTTGACTCTGGGGTTGAGCTTTATTTTCTCCACGGAACGGTCGGGGCATGATTCAACATCCTTATTCCTACCGCAGCGTTTGATCCAGACAGCTTTGATTTCTGTTCCTGCATGAACCCTATCTGCCGTGGTCGGCATTTGTCAGGTCAAACCTAGACACAGAGATGCTTCGAGGGGGCGTGAATGTGCAGGGAAGTCTTCCCCGTGGACGTCAGTCAGGTTCCAGCCCTGACCCTGTGATGGGGACACCTAGATGTACCGGGTGCCTCTCGGGCCTGCCCTGATTAAAAGCCTATCTTTTGAAAGAGCTTGTTAGCTCAGCGCTTTTCATTCATTGAAAAACAACACCGTTTCCCGAGGCAGCAGGTCCCATGAGCCAGCATGACTTCTGGCGTGTCCTGTGTGTGTCTTCTCCTCGACTGGCTATCCGATCCGTCCCAGAGGTGAGGTCCCTCTTGCACCATCGACTGGACTATCCTACTCAGATTCCCGCAGCCCAAGCTGCCCGAGTCATCTGTGGAGTTGAGAGGGCGTGTGTGGCTTCACCATGTGTGGGTTTTGACTCGGTTGGCAAAGCAGCGTTCTAATTTGCTAAAGTACTTGGTGGGTTTTGTTTTTAGTTTTTCTTGTTCTTGAAAAAAAAAGTATCTG
This sequence comes from Saccopteryx leptura, assembly GCF_036850995.1. NCBI lineage: Eukaryota > Metazoa > Chordata > Mammalia > Chiroptera > Emballonuridae > Saccopteryx > Saccopteryx leptura. The sequence continues at coordinate 1,429,569 of NC_089513.1, read as the reverse complement.
AAATTTAAAACATAACGTGGAAATTGTGACATCATTTTGCAGGACGTTGGCACCCAGTTGAGATTAGGGAGATTCTCTGGCTCTGCTCCCGGTCACCAGGAGAAAACTGGTCCATGCTGGCCACAGTGCCGTATAAATAAGCCAGTTTAACTCCATTTTCTGTCCTCACAGAAAGAAAGCATGTCCCTGCTCAGTGAACCTGAGAGCAGCAACTCTATTTAAACACGTTTATCACCAACATCACTTAATTGCATATGGACTGGGCCTAGGACAGGGTCCACACAGTAGCGCGGAATCGTCTAATTAAGGTGCCAGCCTGGAGAGCCAGACGGCTGAGTCACCGCTATTAGCTGCAGCAATTGCCAGGTGGTCAGAAAGCCAGATGCATGCCGACCGGGCGCAGGTGGGGTGCGCTGACAGCCACGTGGCCGGGAAAATACGCAGTGTGGAGTCCCCGCTGCGGTGATGCCTTCAGGGGACGAGCGACTGGTGGCAGAACTTTGGTCTCTCTATACAGAAAGCACGTCAAGCATGAAACTTGGGAGGGGTTTCGTTGGGTCGAGGTGTCGCTGATGTAACAACATGTTTCTTTCATAGCAGGTGGCCAGTGTTGGATGGGAGATTCGGTTGTCCTCTATTCCATAACGGTTACTAAATCCAGCTCTTCCATGAGGCGTGCCAGGGTGGGGGTTTGCGTGAACACGCATGGGCCAATTCTTGGTGTTACTGCAACACCTGCTGTGTCTGTCACAGATGCCCAGCGAGGAGGACGTGGGGCACTGGGCTGGCAGTCAGGCTGGGCCTCCCTGTCGGAGTGCCCACCACTGTCCACTTGTCACAGACCCGGGCACTGCTGACGGACACCCTATGCGGCCATGCTGGAGTGTGGGCCTGACGCTGGCCCAGGCCTGGTTGAATTTTTTCATGGTTGGAAAGACAGTGTCTCTAAGACTGCCTTCCACACAGTAGGTGCTCAGTGCCTCTTCATTGAATGAGAAAACGAGTCCTATCATCTGCAAGAGGAACCCACAGAGTGGGCGATGCCACCTGATTTTAAGGATGAGCATGCTGTCCAAGAGGCTCACGTGCGCAAGGGCACTCCCTTCCCTTTTAGCTTCTGGTTTTAAATTAGCACATCTCACTCTCCATGCCCTCAGACTCTTCCCGTCCAGCTGAGTTCTCCGCTCTGACTGGGCCTTTCCTGTGTACTTGTCTGAGGTTCTTGCCCTGTAAATATGGCAGCATCCTCATGTAAGCAGATGTGCCAGGTTCAACAGTTTTATGAAGTGCATAATCCAAAGTTCGGACGACCCTGTAGATTAAACACCCCGTTGAGCAGACGTGAAGAAGCTGTAGAGCGGTTAGGAGCCTTGTCCACTCTGACCCCTTTCCCGCCATGCGTCCACCATCCCAGCCACACTGAATTTGGTCTCCGCAGGATGGGCCCTCACAGAATCCATGAAGGTCTTGGAAGAATGTTCCAATCGTACAAAATTCCTTTTCCCCCCACTAAGATTTAGCTATTGTAAAAAAAAAAATTTTTTAGGGAGAAAAGTTGAGATAGTCTTTCTATAATAATTTATTATTATTATTATTATCATATTTTAAGTTTAAGAAAACCCAAAGGTCCAGCCCCGGCAGGATGGTTCCATTGGTTAGAGCATCGTCCCGAAACACAAAAATTTGTCGGTTCAATGATCGGTCAGGGCACATAGAGAACAGCTCAATGTTCCTGTCTCTCTCTCTCTCTCTTCCTTCCTTTCTCACTGAAATCAATAAATAAACTAAAAAATTTAAAAAACCACCAAAACAAAAAACAAACACACAAAAAACCCCTGTGTACTACCTCATCAAGTTTGTAGTATTTACAGGCGGGGTCAGTTTTTCCCTTAGCATTGCATCTGGGGCGTTTATGGATCTATTACACATGCCCTATGAATACAATGTTAATGTCCAAGAGCTTCATGAAACGTGATTCCTCACTGATGCCGGGAACCTTGCGATGTTCTTCCCATGCATGTCCCTTGTCATCTTTCAGCAAGAACACTCACTGTTCACACTCTGACTGCCATGATTGTTCCATGGAAGGCATGGCTGTTGGAGGCACGTATCAAAACTGCAAGGAATCCAAGCATTGTCTGAGCCCGTGGGGAGGAGAGTGGATGGAGCTGGGAAACACCCTGGAGCCTGATGTCTGGAAGTACCTGTGGGTTTTAAACCCTGCCTGGGAGCTAGCCACACACCAAGCCCTGCCAGGGATGCTGTCCTGTGCTGAGGACCAAAAACAACGTGATGGTCCTCGCCAGTTCTACAGAGATGTTTGTCCTTCAAACTCTGAAGACATGGATTGACCTCAGCTACCTGTAGGTGAGATACACTTTTTTTTTTTTGTATTTTTCCAAAGTTAGAAGCAGAGAGGCAGACAGACAGACTTCTGCATGCACCCAACCAAGTTCCACCCAGCATGCCCACCAGGGGGCGATGCTCTGCCCATCTGGGGCGTTGCTCTGTTGCAACTGGAGCCATTCTAGCACCTGAGGCAGAGGCCATGGAGCCATCCTCAGCACCAAGGCCAACTTTGCTCCAGTGGAGCCTTGGCTGCGGGAGGGGAAGAGAGAAACAGAGAGAAAGGAGAGAGGGAAGGGTGGAGAAACAGATGGGCGCTTTTCCTGTGTGCCCTGGCCGGAAATTAAACCTGGGACTTCCACACACTGGGCCGATGTTCTACCACTGAGCCAATCAGCCAGGGCCGAGATATACCTTTCTACGTGTCACCCAATACATGACATCATCCCTCACTGCCATTGCTGTAACATATCTAACTCGACAAGCTGTCATACAATATGACCCTGAAGCAGCAGGGACACTTGGTGGCATGAGCTTCCTAGGCAAGCTCCTGTGACTCTGGGTACAATGTCATAAACACCAAGGGAGGAAATGGCTCTTTGAAGGAAAGGAGCCTAGGAGAGCAAAGAGAGATTTAAGAGAGGGAGGAGGGGGAAATCACAACAAGAACACAGAAACAAAAACTTAATGTTTACTCGGGCTTCAATGGACCACCCTCGAGACATAGCAAGCCCACGGTGCTTGGCACCCCAACCAGCGGCCCTGTGGAGGGTCCTCCCCCTACACATGGCAGCTCTGCCCTGGGGCCAAGCAACCTGGGAGAAGGCACCTTGCCATCCCGGCAGATGGGTGTGCTGGGGGCCTGCCTGGAATCTGGCTCCAACGTGTTTCTTGGGGGCAAATTCCCAGCTAGAGACCTTCTTGTTTATGTGAGTGGAATTCTGCGCTCCCATCCTGTATGGAATGTTCGCTTCTGTGCCCAATTTGGTTTTGTTGTTATGTTTAGCATCCGCGCGGAGGATGGGCATTGAGTTGTGTACACAGCAAATGAAGCTGTGGTCAAGGGTGGTGACGGGCAGTTTCTCCAGAAGAGGAACCCCTGCCTTCAGCTCCGCCCACCCAGATATTCACTCCTGGGGGCGGGGAGGGGGGGCTCACCTGTCACTTTGTCCAAGAGGCTCTCCCGAAACTGCTGGGTTGAGGTTGAGAACATTGTATCCATAAGAAGCTTCAGCCTGTGTTAAACGTTCTAAGGAAGCTGAAGTAGTCATGTCAGTGACCCCATGTGACAGCCCGGATCTGAAGAGCTCATTTATTATGTGGTGCTTGTCCTACAAAGGGTCATGACAGCTGGCCACGGTGTCGAGCATAAGGGACATTGCTCCTGACCTTGAACAGCTTATGGTTCAGGGGGTGAAAAAGGTTACATGGAAACATTCCAAGATAACAATACTCTTTTTTTAAATTTATTTTTATTAATAACTTACGGAAACATCAGCCGCTCACCTCCAGGGGACTTGACACCTTGATTCAAGTATACCTCAATTCTGTGAAAATTACCTCCATGTAACTGGTTTGTGTCTTTGTTTTAATTATGGGTCCTTTTGAGCAACTGATAAAAGCGGACAGGGGGCCCTTCCAAAAACATTTGTTTGCCACATGGGGCACAGCAACTAGCAAAAACCTAGGGACCTCACATGCTGCAGCCACCTGCACAGGAGAGAGATTGTCATTGTTTTTTGTTCCATATGTGAAACCTCTCCCCATCAAGAATATTTTTTCATCATATTATAACATTATGAGAACTCAGAAACGTAAACATCTAAGCGCCGATGGGGTTTGGTCCTCTCGTCATTTCTCTCTGTCTTTTTCTGAGGCCCATGAGGAGCTCTCGACATGTGTCCAGCTCTGGCCACTTACCTGTCCCTATGTCCTAAGAGCCTGTTCCTAGAAGCTTGTCCTCAGAGACCTGATTCCATCTGCATCTGTGGGTAAATCTACACTGCCCCGCCCACTAGAACCTTCCTGTTCTGTTTCAATACAACGAGATTATTTTTCTTTCTTTTTTTCACTTTTTTTACTGGAGGTGAGGGATGGGATACATTGTGTTCATTTACAACAGTGATAGTCAACCTGGTCTCTACCACCCACTAGTGGGCATTCCAGCTTTCATGGTGGGCGGTAGCAGAGCAACCAAAGTGTAAATAAAAAGATAGATTTAACTATAGGAAGTTGTTTTATAAAGATTTATTCTGCCAAACCTAGCAAAAATCCGACATAAAGTACTTGGTAAGTAATTATTATTATATGCTTTAACTTGCTGTAACTCTGCTTTATAAATTTTATAAAGTAAAGTTACTTCCCTACTTTATAAATCACCATTACTGTAGAACCAGTGGGCGGTTAGAAAATTTTACTATTAACAGAGATACAAAAGTGGGCGGTAGGTATAAAAAGGTTGACTACCCCTGATTTAACAGAACTAGTAAGACGAATAATACAATTTTTTGTTGCAGCCTCTTAGGAGGAAGTCCATTTGAACATGGCTGTTAGGGGTTTTGAAATGTATCAAGAAAGGAGAAAGAATCGAGATCCTGGGGCCGCCCACATCACCACACATTGATTTTGTGCTGGCGCAGGGGACACACTGGCAGAGTCACAGACAAGGAGGGCGGGGCCGCCCCCAGACGGTGTTGCAGGTGGCAGTAGCAGAAGGGAGAGGCGCTCCTGAGGCACATTCCGCCCTGTGAGAAGAATTTATGTCTTGGCCTCTCTTCACATCCCTTCCTGAGACAAAGTATGGAGTTCCTGAGATGAAGCCCAGGAACTTTTAAGGTTGTTTGTTTAGATCAAGTTAAAAACCACCCTGAAACACTAAAGATACATCACTCTCTGCTGGCCTTGGACCCACTGTGGACGTGAGATCTTCCTCTCAGAAAGGCCTGGCTCCCTCAGCCCCTCGCCCCTCTCTGCAGTGGGGTTTTGCCTCTGGCTCCACTCCAGCGACAACCACCCTCTGTGTTTGTCTCAGGCGCTCCAGACCCCAAATCCTGTCTAGCCACTTTGAAGAACGGAGGCCCAGAGCCTCCCAAAGGGAGATGTGAGTCACCTCCGACATGGAAATACATAGAAAGGACATCACAGGGCCCTGTGACCCCGGACAGGGCTGAAGCTCGGGGTATTTCTATTGACTGTGCATGACCCTGATACATTCCTCATTCACCCGTTCACGGTCTCTCACCCGTTCCACAGATCCCCATCCTTCCGCTGAGCCCCCTTCTCTCTGGGAGTTTCTGCTCCCAGGTTCGCAGGAGCTGCTGCTATCAGCTGAGAGAAAGAACAGGATCTGATAGACTCATTTGATGATGAGGTGTTAATTACTAATAAGTGCTTAATGTGTTAGCCTTCCTGGGAATCCTTGCATTTTAATAGGAGCAATTGCTTAACGGAGAGGAATGAATCTCTAATGGTGGCTGCCTCTGGGTGTTAAAAATGAAATTTAGGAGGAATAAAGGTGGGCACTTTTCTAGTACAATTCTAAAGGCATTTCTAGTGCTTATTCTGCTACATTTATAACTGGATTTTTTTAAACTTTTTTTTTTTTTCAATTCATTTGAGAGAGGGAGAGAAAGAGAGAAAGATCGACTTGTTCCACGTATCCAAATATTCATTGGTTGATTCCTGTATGTTCCCTGACTGGGGATCAAACCCGGAACCTGGTGT